>NW_026688186.1:0-319920 GCF_030445035.2 Dasypus novemcinctus | reverse complement strand
CCAGATATAAAAGGCATTCAAATTGGAAAGGAAGAAGTCAAAATTTCATTATTTGCAGATGACATGATTCTATACATAGAAAACCCTGAGAGATCTACAACAAAGCTTCTAGAACTCATAAATGAGTTTAGTAAAGTCACAGTTTATAAGATCAATGCGCAAAAATCAGTAGCATTTCTGTACACCAATAATGAGCAAGACCAGGAGGAAATCAAGAACAAATACCATTCACAATAGAAAATAAAAAAATCAAATACTTAGGAATAAATTTAACTAAAGTGGTAAAAAACTTATACACTGAGAACTATACAAAACTGTTCAAGGAAATCAAAGAAGACCTAAATAAATGGAAGAATATTCCTTGTTCATGGATAGGAAGATTGAATATTATTAAGATGTCTATCCTACCAAAACTGATCTACACATTCAATGCAATCCCAATAAAAATCAACACAGCCTTCTTTAAGGAACTAGAAAAACTAACTATGAAATTTATTTGGAAAGGAAAGAAGCTCCGAATAGCCAAAGACATATTGAAAAAGAAAAACGAAATTGGAGGAATCACACTACCTGACTTCAAAACATACTACAAAGCTACAGTAGTGAAAACAGCATGGTATTGGCATAAGGAGAGACACACAGAACAATGGAATCGAATTGAAAGCTCTGATATAGAACCTCACATATATAGCCATATAATATTTGATAAAGCCACCAAACCCTCTCAACTGGGAGAGAGTGGCCTATTCAACAAATGGTGCCTGGAGAATTGGATAGCCATATGTAGAAGAATGAAAGAGGATTACCATCTCACACCTTATACAAAGATCAACTCAAGAAGGATCAAAGACCTAAATATAAGAGCCAAGACCATAAACACCTTAGAAAGCAGGGTAGGGGGGAAACATCTACAGACCTTGTAATAGGAAATGGATTCATGAATATCACACCAAAAGCATGAGCAGCAAAAGAACTAATAGATAAATGGGACTTCCTCAAAATTAAAGCCTTCTGCACCTCAAAGGAGTTTGTCAAGAAAGTAAAAAGGGAGCCCACACAGTGGGAGCAAATATTTGGCAACCATATACCTGATAAGAAACTTATAACTTGCATATATAAAGAACTCATAAATCTTGAAAATAAAAGATAAACAACCCATTTAAAAAATGGGAAAAAGATTTAAACAGACACTTCTCCAAAGAAGAAATACAAATGGCTAAAAAGCACATGAAAAAATGCTCCAAATCTCTAGCTTATCAGGGAAATGCAAATCAAAACTACAATGAGATACCATCTTACACCAATAAGATTGGCAGCTATGAAAAAAAAACAGAAGAATACAAATGCTGGAGAGGATGTGAAGAAAGGGGAACACTCATCCACTGCTGGTGGGAAAGCAGAAGGATCCAACCATTCTGGAGGACAGTTTGGCAGTTTCTCAAAAAACTAACCATAGATTTGCCATATGACCCAGCAATACCACTGTTGGATATATACCCAGCAGAACTGAAAACAAGGACACAAACCTATATATGTACACCAATGTTCATAGCAGCATTGTTCACTATCGCCAAAAGTTGGAATCAATCCAAATGCCCATCAACAGATGAATGGATCAATAAAATGTGGTATATACACACAATGGAATACTACTGGGCTGTAAGAACAAATACACTACAAACACACGTGATGACATGGATGAATCTTGAGAACCTTATGTTGAGTGAAGCAACCCAGGCATTGAAGGACAAATACTACATGACCTCAATGATATGAAATAAGCAAGCTGCCTCAGAGAGCTAGAGACTGAATGAAAGGCTTACAGGAAATCTGGGGTGGAGGAAGGATATGAGCTGATGTCTGCAGGGGTGGAATTTATGATGAGCTGGTGGTAAGTATGAACACAAAGAATAGATAAAATGGGGGCAAGGGGTTGCCTTTGGGTTATGCTTTGCGGGTTTGAGGGGGGCTGGGGATGGGTGGATGGGTAATTTTGCCCAATAGTGGGGGGAGAGAGGGGTAGCATACAAACATAGGAGAGTGTCAGGTATTGGTTGAGAGTAAAATGCTGAGAAAATCATATCAAAATATAATTAAGAGGGTTACCTGTTTAGGATGCTCGGAGGGGATGGTGTCATGTGGGACGGGCTCCTGGGGAATGTCTGAATGCTCATTTTGCCAGAGTGGGTGGTACCATTGGGTAGAGACCCAAGTAGTGAGAGTGGGGGTGGACCCACATCCTGGGGAGGACTAATGCCATCAAATAGAGGGAACTGTATCTCTCGAGAGAAAGGGTGGCTCCCAGGGAATTGGGGCAGTTGAGCAAGTTAAGCCCTGAACACTGTTGCAAGTATCTCTGGACATGGCTCCTTGGGAAACGGAGGTTGGCTGTCACTGTGGGCACCAAGGGGATGGGAAAATGGATGTTAAATATGTGGACCCAAGGTTAATGTGGGGTAAGAGAGGAGTTTCACGAGAGTACACAAGGATGGATATAAAACATGTAATATTACACCATAAACATATAGGGGACGACAGACTGATAATGTAAACCATAATGTAAAACATAGGATAACTAGAAATTTAGAAAACTGTGTGTCCTAAAGTATGCACCACAATGTAAGCACAGATGTCACCTTGTTTGAAAGCTATTGTCTCAGACTCTGTACATCACTTTAAGTAAATATGATGTGAATAGGTTGTAAGAGTATCACTGTGGAAGGAAAAGGTTCTGTGGTGGATGTGTGGGAGTACTGTATATTATATATATGAATTGCTGTGGTCTAGGGCTCCTGTGAAGAGAAGTTCAATAATTAGGGAAGGAAAAAAAAAAAAGAAATGGATAGGATGTCGAATTTTTCCAAGTCAACACATATTCTATATCTAACCTTTAAACCCATCGCTATATCCCATTTTGCTAGTAAGGGATCCTGACATTATATTGGGCTTCAATTTTCAGGAAGTTCTGGATCACAGAGTGGTTCAACAATGGCAGTGGAGGAATACTGGTATAGGATACTATTGACAGGTAATATATGGCTGACAGGGAGCTATACAGGGCATATGTCCAGGGTGCATGGTAATGTTTGGATAAACTCATAGTGGCAACAATTAAAAACTACAGCTGGGGGGGTACTGGGTTCCTGGCCAGGGGTACTCTGTCGTGGTCCCTAGGGGAGAAGCGGCAGTCCCCCAGGTGCAGCAGCAAGGACTGGGAAGGAATGAGGGTCCAACAGTGAGCCCCTGACACTAATGACTATGCTTGTGAGCCTATATGCCTGTAATAAGAACAAGGCCTAGAGCAGCACTGTGCCTGGGAATTTCCTCCTGACAGCCTTCATGTTACTCAAATGTGGCCAGTCTTGAAGCCAAACTCAGCATGTAAATGCAATGCCTTCCCCCCAGCGTGGGACATGACACCCGGGGATGAGCCTCCCTGGCACCGAGGGATCCCTATTAACTACCAACTGATGATGCAACTGGAAAATGACCTTGAATTGAAGGTTCGATGCGGATCAGCAGAATATCCCTGTCTACATATAATAACATGACTTTAAAATGCTGTTTGACCTAATGTAAGGGGGAAATGGAAAGGAGAAATGAGTTTATATGGCTATGGGTCTCTAAAAAAGAGTCTGGAGGCTGTCAGAAGGATTGCCCTTATGCACAACTGAGCAGAGTCTAAGAGACAGATAAAGTAGATACAATCCCCAGGTACTGGTTCCTTGGAGGGCTAAAGAGACCCATAGGTTCTATGGTCATGGTAGATGGGGTTCACTGCCATGTCAGATGGCCCTTCTTTGGAGCTGGTGTTTCTGCGTGATAAAACTGGACTCAGATGGGATCTCTTTTCATAAGACTTTCATGCTACTTTACTGGAATTGCAGTTGGTGTTGGGGTTTAAGATATATTTAGGGAATTTGAATCTCTGGACTGACAGTGTGATGGCCGGGCCCTGAGACTTGGCAGACTCCAGCTCCTACAATCTGATTTATTGGACTCACCTCACTCAGCTAAAATGGAGTTGAAGAAGGATGGCCACCACACAATGGAGCCTAGAGTGCCTACAACTGAGAGCAGGGGGATTGCATCCAGTATCCATGTGGAATCTGGGCCTCCTCTTGACAGGGAGGTGCAACGGACACAGCCAATCCAAGGCCCACAGAGAAAAGGTGGCTTTGGAGTGGGAAAAGTGGACATGGTGGCTGATGGGTGTGGGGAGTGGCAGGAGGAGATGAGATGTGGGCGCACCGTTGGGACTTGGGGTTGCCCTGGATGGTGCTTCAGGGGCAATAACCAGACATTGTGGTCCTCCCAGGGCCCAGTGGATGGAGTGGGGGAGAGTGTGGGACATGGTGTGGACTATTGACCATGGGGTGCAGAGATGTCCGGAGATGTACTTACCGGGTGCAATGGATGTGTCATGATGATGGGAGTGAGTGTTGCTGGGGGAGGGGGGGAGTGGTGGGGGGTGGGGTTGAATGGGACCTCATTTTTTTTAATGTAATATTTTCACAAAATCAATAAAAAAAAAGAAAAAATTCATGTAGCAAATGATAAGGATATTTTCTCAGATATGATTTCACATATTACAAAATTTAACCCAGTTAATTGGTGGAAAGCACAGCATTTCCTGTCAGCTTTAGGAATAGGGCTAAACATATTTGTTCTATTGCTCATGATTCTTGCCTGTGCCGGACAGTGCTTTCAAAGAAAATTGCAAAGTGTAACAGCCATGCGACATGCAAATAATCTGGTGCTAGCCAAAGCACTTCAATAATCTCCCTAAGTCAAAGAGCTTGGTGGGTAGTCAATGATGAGTAAGACTTTTGAGAGAAGGGCAACCTAAGACAGGCATGGTCACCTCAAGTAAAACAAAAAGGGGGAGAGGTCGACTTGGTCCAGTGGTTAGGGTGTCCGTCTACTATATGGGAGGTCCACAGTTCAAGCCCTGGGCCTCCTTGACCCATGTGGAGCTGGCCCATGTGCAGTGCTGATGCATGCAAGGAGTGCCGTGCCATGCAGGGGTGTTTCCCGCATAGGGTAGCCTCATGTGCAAGGAGTGCACCCCATAAGGAGAGCTGCCCAGTGTGAAAGAAAGTACAGCCTGCCCAGGAATGGTTCCACGCACATGGAGAGTTGACACAACAAGATGACACAACAAAAAGAAACACAGATTCCTGTTGCTACTGACAACAACAGAAGTGGACAAAGAAGATGCAGCAAATAGACACAGAGAAATGGGTGGGGGAAGGGGAGAGAAATAAATAACTAAACAAACAAATAATAAAACAAAAAGGGAAATTTTGGAAACTGAAGCACAGTGGTCTCACAAGGAGAGACATACTATTTCCATGGCTGTGCTTGCAACCTAAGGAATTCGGTAATAAATAGTTCCCCTCAAACAGGAAGAAGCTGTTAAAGGCTGAAAGAAAAGATGAGCACATACCTTTTGTAGTAAATTGAACACTTAGACTTTGTACCTTGAGATAAGATTTTTTTAATTCCTTAGACTATGAGTAATGCTGATAGTAAACTGCATGTTGCTTCTTGTTCTCATGTAGACTGAGGTATATATAGAGCCCCCTTGTAAACAATAAAGTTGTCTGATGAGTCTCTACTCATGGACCCCCTGATCCCAGCTCTCTCACTTTCTTCCATTCTTCTTTTTCTTTCATTCCCGATACCCTTTGGGCCCAAATCTCCAACACTCCCTATGTCTCCAGTGAGGGCTTTTAATAGTTATATTTTGATTTTCATAAACTTGAAATGATAAGTTTAATTGTAATTGGGTATAATGTGAAAGTTGGAGGTGGTAGAGATTGTATAAAGTTCATTTAAAGATGTTTAAAGGGTCCTTTTTGCAGGGTATTTGACACCTCTTGAACTTTCAGTTTTACAAGTATGGAGCATGTCTGTCTGTCTGTCCATCTGTCTGTCCATCTGTCCATCTGTCCATCTGTCTGTTCATCCATCTGTCCATCTGTCCGTCTGTCTGTCTGTCTGTCCATCTGTCCATCCATCTGTCCGTCCGTCCGTCCATCCATCTGTCCGTCTGTCCGACTGTCCGTCCGTCCTTCCGTCTGTCCGTCTGTTCGTCCCTCTGTCCGTCTGTCCATCCATCTGTCCGTCCGTCCATCCCGTCCGTCTGTCCTCCTGTCTGTCCGTCCTCCTGTCTGTCCGTCCTCCTGTCTGTCTGTCCTCCTGTCTGTCTGTCCGTCTGTCTGTCCGTCCTCCTGTCTGTCTGTCTGTCCTCCTGTCTGTCTGTCCGTCTGTCTGTCCATCTGTCTGTCCTCCTGTCTCTCTGTCTGTCTGCCTGCCTGTCTGTCTGTCTGCCTGCCTGCCCGCCCACCCACCCACCCGCCTGCCTGCCTGTCTGTCTCTGAGATTAATAAACTTGTCTGATGAGCTTGAGGCTTCAATGCTCTCACATCCCCTGATCCCAATCTCTCTTTACCTTTCACTCCCAATGCCCTTCAGGTCCATGACTCTGACATCTGGCACCCAATGTGGGGCCCAAAGCAGTGACTGCAGCAGAGATTCTTCCATGGCAGTATTGGGAACATGGAAACTGAAAACCTTCCTGAAAGGTTGAGGCATCCATTGAAAGGTGACTCAAGTCTGACAATACAGTGGTGAGAATCTTAAATTAATTTTGTTTTCTGCTAGCATCAGGGTATGGGGAATCAACCAGGACTTCTGGAAGAATATTCACAGGACTAAAAACTCTTTTAAATACTGTTGGAGTCTCAGTGAAAACTGCTGATTTACTTGAATTTTTGCTCTAGTACAAAAACACTGTTATTGGTTTCAGCCACAAGAAAAAATCTTTTAAATCTTAAAAAGTGGAAACAGGTAATGAAGGTGCTACATAGAGCATACCAAAAAGGAGAGACTATACCACTGTTGGTGTGGGCTTTAGGGCAACAGATTGTAGCAGCCTTAGATCCGCTGCAGTCTGAAGCAGAGGAGGAAGAAATTACTATCTTTTCCAGGGAGTCCCATGACATGGGAGGAAATAGAGGACAAGGACAAGGATGAGCCCCCCAATGAGAAAGAAACTAACCCCTTTCTGCCTAAGCAGATGTCTAAATTGAATATTTCTAAAGCCAGCATTTACCCTAATTTGTGTAATGTAGCCCCTACAGTCCCACCGGTTACAATGCCTACAGCCCGGGAATATTTACTGATGCCATTGACACCAGGCCTTACACTAACAATGTATTTGTACCGAATCCAGTTCCACCTATTCCCTTAATGCATTGTTTGCTGCAAGGATCTCGACAGGGGGATCCTGAAGGAATGCAATTACTAACAGCTTTCCCGGTAAATATTCAACAAGTTTCCCCAGAGGCAAACAACCCTCAAGGAGGATATAATTTTCATCATGAACCCCTGCCACTTAAAATTCTGCAAGATCTTAAACAAGCCTGTGCACAATTTAGAACTAATAATCCTTACGCTTTTGGCTTAGTGCAGGGGCTGGCTCAAGCTGACCAACTTATCCCCTGGGATTGGGACATGCTGGCTAGAACTATTTTAAGCCCGGCTGAGTTTTTGCAATTTAAACCTGGTGGACAGATGAAGCCAATATGATTGCACACTGTAACGCAGTACAGAATCCTCCCATTCTTATTTCTGCTGAACAATTATTGGGTATTGGTGATTGGTCTGGAATTCAAAGACAGCTCCAATACAATGATCAGGCCATAACACAAGTGCGCAATTCATGTTTGGCAGCTTGGAAACGGATTTGTGTACCTGGAAAACCTACTCAATCTTTTGCCAAAGTGATCCAGGGAGTTAATGAACCATATGTGGAATTTGTAGCCTGATTAACTGACATTTTGATTCAAACAATTGAGATACCAGAAGCAAGAGAGTTAATTTTGTTAGCACTTGCTTTTGATCAGGCTAACAGTGAATGTAAAAATGTGGAATGGGTGTGGGAAGGGTAGCCATGGTGGCTGCTGGGTTTGGGGAATGGGAGGAAGAGATGAGATGTGGAGGCGTTTTCGGGATGTGGAGTTGTCCTGGGTGGTGCTTCACGGACAATTACAGGACATTGTAGACCCCCCCAGGGCCCACTGGATGGAACGGGGGAGAGTGTGGGCTATGATGTGGACCATTGACTACGGGGTGCAGTGATGTTCAAAGATGTACTTACTGGGTGCAATGGATGTCTCACGATGATGGGAGAGAGTGTTGCCGTGGGGGGAGTGGGGGTGGGGGCGGTGGGGTTGATTGGGACCTAGTATTTTTTGAATGTAATTCGTAAAAATAAATAATTTTAATTAAAAAAAAAAAAGGTGGTCTTGGCCGTAGCCTTTAAAGGTAGCTTGAAGGAGGAGAGAAAGAAAGGAAATTGTTTGGAATGTGGGAAGCCTAGTCACCATCAGAAAGAATGTAGATCTTTCTAGCCCTAGAACATTGTCTGTAGAGGCTGAAAAAGAACTGGAATTGATAGAGGATCAAATCTCTCAAGGGCAATTAACACAAATAGAACCTGACAAATCTGTTGATTTATTTTCTCAACCCCTTAATCTCCTACAGCTTTATTTTGGCAAGAAGGTATACTGGAATGGGGCTTTGTTTTTTGTTTTTTTTTAACCTAATAATAAACAAAAGAGATTGCAGACATATCTCCAAAAAATTATTTCCATCCCAGCAAAAGGCTGTGTTAGATTGTTACAATTAAAGTGGTCTGATCTAGACAGGATTATTTGTGATCTTTCTCATGAAGAAATTCAACACTTATATATAACTAATCCTCAATGGCAAATTGCTATTAGTAATTTTCAAGGCATTATTGATAATCATTATTCTACTTCCAAATTGTTAACGTTCTTATGAAGAGCCACTTGGATTTATCAAAAAATGTGAAAATCATTCCTATTGAAAATGCATGTACAGTATTTACTGATGATAGTAGTAATGGAAAAGCAGCATATGTTACCTCTTCAAAGGAACAGGTCTGGCAGACTCCTTATTCATTTGCTCAACTCACAGAGCTTTCAGTCATCATTAAGGTTTTACAAACGTTTCAGGAGCACTTGAATATTGTCTCTGATTCTGAATATGTGTGTTTAACTGTACCTCATATTGAAACAGCTCATATTTTTATTACCGATGAATTGTCTCAACTCTTTGCTGACCTTACCAAGCCCTCATTCGGCAAAGAAGTCAGCCCATATATATTACTCATATCTGGTCTCCTTCTTCCCTTCCTGGTCCTCTAGCTACCCAAAATGCCCAAGATGACCTGTTACTGGGATGTTTGCCAGATGCAACTAAATATCATGCATTAATTCATATTAATACTAAGGGACTTAGACATAAATTTCCTCAATCGACAAAACATCAAGGTCAAGAGATTATTCACACCCATCCCACCTGTGGACTTTTGGCCACAGTGCCTTTTTAGGCTGAAACTAATCCCAGAGGCCTGGCTCCTAATCAACTGTGGCAGATGGATGTTACTCACATACCATCATTTGATAAATTACAATATGTCCATGTCTGTATTGACACTTACTCTCATTTTTTCTGGGCTACTGCACAAAGTGGTGAATGTTTTCATCACGTTCATTCCCATTTGTGGTCTGCTTTTGCTGTGATGGGATGCCCCTTGAAAATTAAAACTGATAATGGCCCTTCTTACATGAGTAAGCCTTTTGCTTCCCTTTGTTCTATGTATGCTGTTGAGCATGTTACTAGTATTCCTTACAATCCTACAGGTCAAGCCATAGTTGAACACAGCCATCATACCCTAAAAACTATGCTTTTAAAACAAAAAGGGAGAGATGATGTAATTATAACACCAAAAGATCAATTGGCAAAAGCTTTATTTACTTTATTTTTTATTTATTTATTTAATTCCCCTCCCCTCCCCCAGTTGTCTGTTTTCTGTGTCTTTTTGCTGCGTCTTGTTTCTTTGTCCGCTTCTGTTGTCATCAGCGGCACAGGAAGTGTGGGTGGTGCCATTCCTCGGCAGGCTGCTCCCTCCTTCGCGCTGGGCGGCTCTCCTTATGGGTGCACTCCTTGCGCGTGGGGCTCCCCTACGCGGGGGACACCCCTGTGGGGCACGGCACTCCTTGCGCGCATCAGCACTGCGCATGGGCCAGCTACACACGGGTCAAGGAGGCCCGGGGCTTGAACCGCGGGCCTCCCATGTGGTAGACGGACGCCCTAACCACTGGGCCAATGTCCGTTTTCCCTATTTACTTTAAATTTTCTTAATGTTTATAATTCACTGACACCTGCAGAATGTCACTTTGGAAAATGTCAAATATCTACAGTGGACACTGGAAATGAAGATCAACCAATATTCTGGAAAGATATTTTAAGCAATGAATGGAAAAAAGACAGGATTAAAGTATGGGGGTGAGGCTATGTTCTTGTACTTCATAAAATGGAGAGCAAATTTGGCTACCTGTGAAGAGGATTAAACCATAGAATGAAGAGATGGGGTCTCCTACAACTTCTGATGATGGTGATCATAAGTAATGAGGAAGCCATGGGTAATTACACCTATTGGGCCTATACACCTAACCCCCCATTACTCAAAGTGTTAACCTGGAAAGATCCATCCTTTGCTATTTATATGAATAAGACCCATATATTCCCTGGACCAATTGATGATAGGTTACCAATTACGTCCCATGAGGAAGGATGAAGAATCTATAATCTCATATTACCATTTGATTCTCGACCCCTATGCATTGGTAACCATCCTCCATGTATGTATGTTAAAAATTGGACTATGATTATCTTCAAAAATAATAATACTAAATCTTTATTGATGTTATTTCCTTCTTACAATTATATGGTGACTAAAGAACCTACCTATAACTGTCTGCAAAGTGATATTGGGGATAAAGAAGGATGACAAGAATGTCATATAGGAAGAGGATCTGTTGTTTCTAATGATTCCTATGGAATAGTGTGGGAAAGTACCCCTATGGGGAGTCCCACCAAATATAATGGCAGATTTATTTGGTATGGTCTAAATAGTGAACAGCAAATTAGTAATATGCAATATCCCTTTCATGAATCCCTTGAATTGGATGAAAAAATAATTTTTACCAAAAATAATAGCATTTGGAAATATAAAGGAAAAGGGATCCCTTCTCCATGGTGTTATATTACATCTATGCATAGTCAAAAGAATTTGTGGGAAGGTTTTCTGGGAATAGTACCTACTATAGAATGGATTGAGAATAATAGAATGGCCAATATTTGCATTTAGATCAACTCATCATTTTCAATCGTGTGTAAGAGATCCTTATGTGTTTGTGGTTGGAAAACTATAACTAAGAATGCTCTGTTTTATAAAAGTGGAGCGTTGTATACCTGTTTGTCTGAGAATATTTTACAGAATGGAGATTTCATTACAATGGCTCAAAGGCAGTGGGGAATGTGGATTCCAGTGTAACTGAACCGAATTTGGCAATCGTCATCTGAGAGTCAACTGCTGTTCCATATGGCTCAAGAAATCCTGAAGTGCTCAAAGTGATTTGTGGGACTGTTAATAGCTGGCATATTGGGACTGACTGGTGTTACTGCAGCTGCTGCTACAGCTACCATGGCCTTGCATGATACTGTGCAGACTCAGCAATATGTGCATATTGGCATAAGAATGCTAGTGACTTATGGCATAGTCAAGAACATATAGATGAAGAATTAAACAATAGAGTTAATGATCTAGAATCAGCAGTTTTACATCTTGGAGATCAAGTATATAACTTAAATTTACTTAGAGGTTTAAAATGTGATTGGAATGAGAGTAATTTTTTTATTACTCCACTTGCTTATAATAATTCTGTTTGACTGGGAAAAGATTAAAAATTATTTGATAGGTCATAAGGGTAATATGTCATTAGAAATAGAAGAATTACAGAAAAAGATATTGGAAATATCTCATAATCAGATTTATGTAGCTGATGATAAGGATATCTTTGGTGATTTGATTTCTCATTTCAATAAGTTTAATCCAGTAAATTGGCAGAAGTCTCAACATTTTTTATCTGCATTAGGAATAGGACTTTGTGTGTTAATCTTGTTGCCTGCCTGGGATGAGGTGTTTGCCAAAGACTGCACCAATGCTATGGGACAAGCCAATAATTTGGCACTTGCAAGAATCTGGCAAAGAGTTCCCATGGTCAGTGTGCTTGGCTGGTAGTCAATGATGGGTAAGCTTCTCAGGGGAGGGCAACCTAAGACAGGCACAGCCATTCTGACTAAAACAAAAAGGGGGAAATGTGGGAAACAAAGGCATGTTGTTTCCATGGAAGCAAGTTACTTCCTTGACCACTGAGTCATGCTGTCTCTACAGCTATACATGCAGGACATAAATCTAGCAAGGAGATATGTACATTCAGGTGGAATGAGGACTAGGTAGAATGGAACAACATGGGCAACAAGATTTATGGGTATGTTTTCTCAACAATATAATGGAATATTGAAGTTTTGTACTTTGAATTATAATCATAGCATTTGATTCATTGTGTTACACAGGTTGAGGTAGTGGGAATAGTTAGCAAGAATAGTTGCTGGTTTCATGATTGCTTGGGGTATATAAAGAAGAGCCTGAGATTAATAAACTTGCCTGATGAGCTTGAGGCTTCAATGCTCTCAGATCCCCTGATCCCAATCTCTCTTTGTCTTTCATTCCCGATGCCCTTCGGATCCATGACTCCGACACCCTCATATCAAAACTCCAACTCTGTCCTTTGCCATGCCCTTTATCCATGAATCCCCACCCACCAAGGGGTGGGGACCCAATGCCTTAATGATGTGGCCCAATCAAAGTCCTAATCATAACTCAATCATGCCCAGGTACAGATGAGATTACAAGCATAATCCAATATTTCTTTTTTGAATTCATCAATTAAATCAAACTGCTACACCATGCAAGCTCAATTTAACATAAGCCTAAGGTTTTAAGGTATCAACAGATCTTAGGCTCTGTCTTAAATTTGACAATTTATATGAAACTCAAGTACTGTTGAAATCAAAGTTTGATTCCCTTTCGTTAGGTTAAAACTTATTTTTTCTACCATAAACCTCTAAGAGCACGTTATAAGGAATCTTTTAAAGATGCATTTTTGAATCACTAAGTCTTTTTGAACTTCTGAATATCAATCAAATATGCACTCCCTAATTTGTTAAAGACCAGGAGTTTCTTTTTCAAGTGCATACCTCAAATGGTTGTCCTTGGTTAATTCAAACATTCCTCAAGTAGCCACTGCAAACTCAAGTCATCCTTGGTGAGATTCACCCATGTATTCAGAAAAAAATATGAACTGCTACCACAGTGAGAAAAGAGTTATTATAGAATTTTTCAGGAAAGAAGAAAAGAGATTTAGATCATGAAGTCCCCATGTTTAAGTAAAGGTTCCAAAAAATGAAAATTGTATAGGCCTGTATTAGATTCTCTAGGGAAATGAAACCAACAGAGGATATCTGTAAATAGTTTGAGGTTTTATAAAATTGCCTCATGCAACCATGGCAATGCATAAGTCCAAATTCTTCAGGGCAGGCAGCAAACCAGGGGTTCCAGTGAAGGTCTTTCATGAGTTCCCAGGAGATGTTAAAAAAAGAAATAGAACATGCCTTAAACCAGTAACACTTCCTTATATTTTCTGAAGAGTTTTTTTTCAACATTATAGTTTCAGCCACATACCCAACAATCTCCTGTGTTCACCTGCTACCCCTTAATCCTTCCCCCAATTCCATGGACCATCTGACCCATCCTCCCAACCCTAGCCCCCCTGAAGCCTGCAAAGCCCAACCCAATAGTATCCCTATGCCCCTGTCTTATTCCTTCATTGCACCACTATGTACCTCCACTTTATCATAGATTTTGCCTGTGTGGGCATTGGCTCACAACCTTTCTCTCTCCCCGTATTTTCTGTAAGCCTATCTTCCACTCTTTAGCTATCTGAGACAACTTGATTTGCTTAATTCCTATCAGGGAGGTCATGTAGTATTTGTCCTTCAGTGCCTGGCTTGCTTCACTTAACATAAGGTCCTCAGGATTCATCCATGTTATCTCATGTGTTAGTACTGTATTCCTCCTTACAGCTGAGTAGTATTCCATTGTACATATATATCACTGTCGGAGTCTTAATCAGTGACCCGAGGGTATCAGGAATGAAAGACAAAGGCTGGGTTCAGGGGATCTGAGAGCATTGATTTCTCAAGGTCATCAGACAACTTTATTGATTACAAGGCGCTCTTTATATACCACAGTGTACGTGTCTACAAGCAAGCCCACAGCAGCCTACGTGCCATTAAGCATAAACATTAGCATTAACATAGTGTACGTGACATCAAAGAGCAACACGTATTAACAATCAACATTACCTATAGTCTAAAGAATTTTCTTTTTTAAAAAAATTCTTATCTCAAGGTGCAAAGTCTAAGTGTTCTATACATTACAAAAGGTATGAGCTCATCTTTTCCTTTAGCCTTTAACAGCTTCAGCCCATTTGCTGGGAACTCCCAATCACTGCATTCCTTAGGTTGCAAGCGAAGTCATGGAGACAGCATGAGCATGGAGACAGCACGTCTTTCCTTGAGAGGCCATTGTGCCTCAGTTTCCAACATACCACATTTTGTTTATCCACTCATCTGTTGATGGGCATTTGGGTTGATTCCAACTTTTGGCAGTAGTGAATAGTGCCACTGTGAACACTGGTGTGCATGCATCAGTTCATGTCTTTGTTTTCAGTTCTAGGTATATACCCAGCAGTGGAATTACTGGGTCATATGGCAAATCTATAGTTAGTTTTTTGAGTAACTACCAAACTGTCCTCCAGAATGGCTGGATCCTTCTACATTCCCACCAGTAGTGGATGAGGGTTTCCATTCCTCCACATCCTCTCCAGCACTTATAGTCTTCTGTTTTTTTAATAGCTGCCAGTCTAATGAGTGCAAGACGGTGTCTCATTGTACTTTTGATTTGCATTTCCCTAACAGCTAGTGATGTTGAGCATCTTTTCATGTGCTTTTTAGCCATTTGTATTTCTTCTTTGTTGAAATGTCTGTTCAAATCTCTTGCCCATTTTTAAAATGGGTTGTCTTTTTATTTTAAAGATACAGGATTTCTTTATATATGCTTGATAGGGGCAACTGGCACAGGGTTCACCTGGGGCAGGCTTCTAGGGAGTATATGAGTGCTTATTTTGCCATACTGTGTTATATCAGTGGGTGGAGACCAGTACAATGAATGGAAAGGTGTTATAACCCCATCCTGGGTAGGCCTGATAGTCTCAAACAGAGGGGAGGTGTCTCTTGAGAGCATGGGTGGCTCCCAATGGGGGAGGACAGACTAGTGTGTCAAGCCCTAAGCATTGGTGCAAGTATCTATCAATCTTGTCTTTCAAGCAGTGAAGATTGGTTGTCACTGTGGGCCCCAATGGAAAGGGAGAGAGGAATATAATGAATGGAAGAGGGGGTAACTGGTGGCAATGGAAGTATTCTGCATGATCCTGCAATGATGGATACAGGCCATATTAAATGTCACCAAAAATTTATAAAAGTGTATAGTCTAAAATGTAAACCATAATGAAAACATGGTTAGTAACTTTGTATCAATATTTGTACATCAGTTGCAGCAAATGTGACATCCATGTGTAAAAAGATCATTGCTAGGGAAGGGGGAAAAGGGTTTGATGTTGTGTATATGGGAGTCCTATATATTCTAAATGTGACTTTACTGTGATCTAAAACTTTTTTGAAAACATCATTTAAAAAAAGGATGCAGACACAGGAATAAATGGAAAAGATTGCCTTGCCACTGTACATACAGGGCAACACCTAATACAGTGATGAAAGGCAAAAAGTAAAAAAAAGTTTTGAATCACAGAGGGATTCAACTATGGCAGAGGAGGAGCACTGATGTAGTATGTCATTTAAGGAGGATGCATGGGTGGGAGGGAGTTTTCCAGGGCATGCATATAAGTTATAAACATATGTTTGGATGTTTGTTGGGTATTGACATAGTGGGTAGAGTTTCACATGATAACAGAGGGAGTGCTGCCCATTTTAATTGTTCTAAAGTGACCCTGCTGCTATATACTACTGGTATACAAGATATCAAGAAGTACAAGAATGAAATGAAACCACTGTCTATGATCTGAGCTTCCTGCCACTCTGAAGAAGGTCCATAGAGTTTTCTTGTTTATTTCTGTTGGTTAAAATAATATATTTTGCATGATTTCAATCACTTATAATTTTTGAAATTTGTCTTATGACTCAGAATATACTCTTTTCAAATATTTCATACACACATGCAGACATTTTATTCTGCAGTTCTTTGGTAGAGTGTTTTATAAATATCTTTTGGTTATGCTGTTGATTAGATAGGTTGAGTCTTCTCTATATTTTAATGACTTTCTGCTTACATTCTATTATTTTTTAGGGTGGGTTTTGAAATAGCCAAATAAAATTGTTGATTTTTCTGTTTTTCCATTCAGTAGTAGCAACATTTTTTTCATGTAGTTTGAATTAAACAATATATAGTCTTGATGAATTGAACTCTTTATTATATTGAAATGTTGCTCTTTATCCCTTGTAATTTTCTTTGCTCCAAAATATGATTTTTCTAATGTTAACACAGTCATTCCAAATTTCTGTTTGTAGATCTCTACATGATAACCTGTGTTTATAAATATACAGTGGGTTTCTTATGGAAATAATATAATTGGTTCTGCTCTTTAAAATAAAACCAACCTCATCCTTTTACCTGAATTGTGTAGACAATTTTTGTTTAATACAAAAATTGGTATGGTTGGGTTTAAATCTATTCTTTTGGTGTTTATTCTTTTTTCCTATCATTTTATTTGTAGAATGACCATTTTTTTTCTTTATTAGAGAAGTTATGGGTACAGAGAACAATCCTGCATAAAATGCAGGATTATCATATACCACCCCACCACCTTGAAATGGCATGCAACATCAGTTACAATTCATGATAGCACACTTTTACAATTGTACTATTAAAGACCATGGTTTAACTTAGGGTTCACTGTACAGTGTAGTACCTTAGTTTTTTTTAAGATTTAAAAAAAAATTATTTCTCTCCCCTTCCACCCCCAACCCCGGTTGTCTGTTCTCTGTGTCTATTTGCTGCATCTTCTTATTTGTCCACTTCTGTTGTTGTCAGTGGCATGGGAATCTGTGTTTCTTTTTGTTGCACCATCTTGTGTGTCAGCTCTCCATGCGTGCAGCACCATTCTTGGGCAGGCTGAACTTTCTTTCACTCTGGGTGGCTCTCCTTACAGGGCACAATCCTTGTGTGTGGGGTTCCCCTATGTGGGGGACACCCCTGCATGGCAGGGCACTCCTTGCGTGCATCAGCACTGAGTGTGGACCATCTCCACATGGGTCAAGGAGGCCTGGGGTTTGATCCTTGGACGTCCCATGTGGTAGACGGATGCCCTATCCACTGGGCCAAGTCTGCTTCCCTCCTTAGATTTTTAAAATAAATTTTCTTCTGTTACCATAGATACAATCTAACAGTTCCCCTTTTAATCATATTCTTATACATGTATCAGTGCTGTTAATTGCATCACATCATTGTGCTACCATCTTCACTATGCATTACCAAAACATTTCCATCATTCCAAATAGGAACCCTGTACAGTTTAAGACTTAACTTCCCATTCCCTATTACATTCCATCCCCTGGTAAACTATATTCTAGATTCTGACTCTAGGAGCTTTCTTATTCTAGTGATTTCAAATCAGATAGCTCATACAATATTTTGGCCTTTAAGTCTGACTTACTTCATTCAATGTGAGGTCTTCAAGGCAAACCCATGTCGACACATGTATCAAGACTTCATTCTTTTTAGCAGCTGAATTATATTCCATTGTATGTATATACCACATTTTATTTATCCGTTCATCAGTTAGTGGTAATTTGGGTAGCTTCAGTCTTTTGGCAATTGTGAATAATACCTCTAAGAACATATTGTTTGCAAATATCTGTTCAAGTCCCAGTTTTCAATTCTTTCAGAAATATATCTAGTAGTGGGATTGTCAGTTCCTGTGGTAGTTCTATATTTAGTTTTATGAGGAACTGCCAAATTGTGTTCCACAGCAGCTGCACCATTTTACATTGCTACCAATCATGAATGCCTGTTCCTGTTCCTCTGCATCGTCTTCAATACTTATTCCCTTTTTTTTAAAAAAAAGTAGTCATTCCAATGTTGCTGAAATAGTATCTTATGGGTTTGATTTGCATTTCTCTGAGGGTTAATGATGTTGAGCATCTTTGTTTTTTTTTTAAATATTTATTTATTATTATTTTTTTAAAATTACATTAAAAAAATATATGAGGTCCCATTCAACCCCACCGCACCCGCCCCCCACTCCCCCCACAGCAACACTCTCTCCCATCATCGTGATACATCCATTGCACCTGGTAAGTTCATCTCTGAGCATCACTGCACCCCATAGTCAATGGTCCACATCATAGCCCAGACTCTCTCACGTTCCATCCAGTGGGCCCTGGGGGGATCTACAGTGTCCCGTAATTGTCCATGAAGCACTATCCAGGACAACTCTACGTCCCGAAAACGCCTCCACATCTCATCTCTTCCTCCCGTTCCCCACACCCAGCAGCCCCCATGGCTACCGTTCCCACACCCATTCCACATTTTCTCTGTGGACATTGGATTGGTTGTGTCCATTGCACACCTATGTCAAGTGAGGGCTTAGATTCCACATGGGTACTGGATGCACTCTTCCCGCTTCTAGTTGTAGACACTCTAGGCTCCATGTTGTGGTGGTTGACCTTCTTCAACTCCATGTTAGCTGAGTGGAGTAAGTCCAATAAGTCAAAGTGTAGGAGCTGAAGTCTGTTGAGGCTCTGGGCCTGGGTGTCATATTATCAGTCCAGAGATTCAAATCCCCTACATATATCTTAAACCCAGCACCAACTACAATTCCAATAAAGTAGCATGCAAGTCTTGTGAAAAGAGATCCCCTCTGAGTCCATTTCCATCACACAGAAACACCAGCTCCAAAGAAGGGCCATCTGTCATGGCAGTGAACCCCTTCTGCCATGACCATAGAACCCGTGGGTCTCTTTATCCCTCAAAAGAACCAATACCTGGGGTTGTATCTACCTTATCTGTCTCTTGGACTCTGTTCAGTTGTACATAGGGGTATTCCTTCTGACAACCTCCAGACTCTTTTTTAGAGACTCACAGCCTTATAATCTCATTTCTCCTTTCCATTTCCCCCTTACATTAGGTCAAACTGCTTCCCGAAGTCATGTTATTATATGTAGACAGGTATATTCTGCTGTTCCGCATTGAATCTTTAATTCAAGGTCATTTTCTAGTTGCTTCTTCAGCTGGTATGTGGTAGTGATCCCTCGGTGCCAGGGAGGCTCATCCCCGGGTGTCGTGTCCCACGCTGGGGGGAATGCATCACATCTACATGCTGACTTTGGCTGTGAGAGTGGCCACATTTGAGTAACATGAAGGCTGTCAGGAGGAAACCCCCAGGCACAATGCTACTCTAGGCCTTGTTCTTATTGCAGGTGCATAGGCTCAAAAGTGTAGCCATTAGTATCAAGGGCCCACTGTTGGGCCCTCCTTCCTTCCTGGTTCTTGCCATTGCACCTGGAGGATTGCCGCTGCTCTCCCAGGGCAATCCCACAACAGTGACCCCCCGGCCAGGAGCCCAGTACCCCCCCAGCTGTTGTTTTTAATTGTTTCCACTATGAGTATATATAGACATTACCATATACCCTGGGCATATGCCCTGTATAACTCCCTGTCAACCATATATATCCTGTCAATAACATCCCATATCAGTATTCCTCCGCTGCCATTGTTGAACCACTCTGTGATCCAAAACTTCCCGTAAAGTGAATCCCAACATAATGTCAGCTTCAGAAGAGTCTTAGATCACCAAAATTCATATATACAATATACAGTATTTCCCCAGATCCACCATAAAACCTTTTCCCTTCCACAGCAATAATCTTTTAACTTATTCATATCATATTTCCTGAAACTGATGTACAGATTCCGAAACTATAGTTTTCAAACAAGGTAACATTTGTGCTTACTATGTGGTCCATACTTTAGGTTGTACAGTTTTCTAAATTTTTTAGTTATCCTATGTTTTGTCTTATGGTTTTCATTATTAGTCTGTCGTCCCCTATATGTTTTTGGTGTAATATTAGCTGTTTTATATTCATCCTCGTGTACTCTCACATAACTCCTCTTTTGCCCCCTTATTTACCTTTGTTCCATCCATTGCACGTCCATTTTCCCCTCCCCTTAGGGCCCACAACGCCTGCCAATCTAATGCCCTGGGAGCCGTCCTTTCTCACGAGAGATACAGTTCTCTCTATTCGACGGCATTAGTCTTCCCCAGGATATGGGTCCACCCCACCCAATGGTAGAACCCACCTTGGCAAAATGAGCCTTCAGCTATTCCCTCCAGAGTCCGTCCCGCATCAGACCATACCCCCTGAGCGTCCTAACCAGGTAACCCTCCTACTTATACTTTGATACGTTTTACTCAACATTTAGTTCTCAACAAACTTCTGGCACTCTCCCATGTTTGTATGTTGCCCCTCCCTCCCACCTATTTCTTGGACCATATTACCCCTCTTCCCATCCCCAGCCCCCCTCAAACCCAGAAAACCCCACCCAAAGGTAACCCCTTGCCCCCATTTTGTCCCTTCTTTGTGCTCATACTTACCCCCAGCTCATCACAGATTCCACCCCTACAGACATTAACTCACATCCTTCCTCCACCCCCCGATTTCCAGTAAGCCACTTTTCCAGACTCTAGCTCTCTGAGGCAGTTAACTTATTTCATATCATTGAGGTCATATAGTATTTGTCCTTCAATGCCTGGGTTGCTTCACTCAACATAAGATTCTCAAGGTTCATCCATGTTATCACATGCGATTGTAGTGTATTGGTGCTTACAGCTGAGTAGTATTCCATTGTGTGTATATACCACATTTTATTGATCCACTCATCTGTTGATGGACTTTTGGATTGATTCCAACTTTTGGCGATGGTGAACAATGCTGCTATGAACATTGGTGTACATATATTGGTTTGTGTCCTTGTTTTCAGATCTGATGGGTATATACCCAGCAGTGGTATTGCTGGGTCATATGGCAAATCTATGGATAATTTTTTGAGAAACTGCTAAACTGTCCTCCAGAATGGGTGGATCCTTCTGCATTCCCACCAGCAATGGATGAGTGTTCCTCTTTCTTCACATCCTCTCCAGCATTTGTATTCTACCGTTTTTTTCATGGCTGCCAATCTTATGGGAGTAAGATGGTATCTCATTGTAGTTCTGATTTGCATTTCCCTGATAGCTAGGGATTTGGAGCATTTTTTCATGTGCTTTTTAGCCATTTGTATTTCTTCTTTGGAGAAGTGTCTGTTTAAATCTTTTTCCCATTTTTTAAATGGGTTGTTTATCTTTTTGTTTTCGAGATCTATGAGTTCTTTATATATGCAAGTTATAAGTCTCTTATCAGATATATGGTTGCCAAATATTTTCTCCCATTGTGTGGGTTCCCTTTTTACTTTCTTGACAAACTCCTTTGAGGCGCAGAAGGCTTTAATTTTGAGGTAGTCCCATTTATCTATTTGTTCTTTTGCTGCTCGTGCTTTTGGTGTGATATTCATGAAGCCATTTCCTATTACAAGGTCCTGTAGATGTTTCCCTACACTGCTTTCTAAGGTCTTTATGGTCTTGGCTCTTATATTTAGGTCTTTGATGCATCTTGAGTTGATCTTTGTATAAGGTGTGAGATGGTAATCCTCTTTCATTCTTCTACATATGGCTATCCAGTTCTCCAGGCACCATTTGTTGAATAGGCCATTCTCTCCCAGTTGAGAGGGTTTGGTGGCTTTATCGAATATTATATGGCTATATACATGAGGTTCTATATCTGAACTTTCAATTCGATTCCATTGGTCTGTGTGTCTCTCCTTATGCCAGTACCATGCTGTTTTCACTACTGTAGCTTTGTAGTATGTTTTGAAGTCAGGAAGTGTGATTCCTCCTATTTCGTTTTTCTTTTTTAATATGTCTTTGGCTATTCGGGGCCTCTTTTTATTCCAAATAAATTTCATAGTTAGTTTTTCTAGTTCCTTAAAGAAGGCTGTGTTGATTTTTATTGGGATTGCATTGAATGTGTAGATCAGTTTTGGTAGGATAGACATCTTAATAATATTCAGTCTTCCTATCCATGAACAGGGAATATTCTTCCATTTATTTAGGTCTTCTTTGATTTCCTTGAACAATCTTGTATAGTTCTCGATGTATAAGTTTTTTACCTCTTTAGTTAAATTTATTCCTAAGTATTTGATTTTTTTATTTACTATTGTGAATGGTATTTGTTTCTTGATTTCCTCCTGATCTTGCTCATTATTGGTGTATAGAAATGCTACTGATTTTTGTGCATTGATCTTATAAACTGCGACTTTGCTAAACTCATTTATGAGTTCTAGGAGCTTTGTTGTAGATCTCTCAGGGTTTTCTATATATAGGATCATGTCATCTGCAAATAATGAAATTTTGACTTCTTCCCTTCCAATTTGAATGCCTTTTATATCTGGTTCTTGTCTCAGTGCTCGAGCCAGTACTTCCAAGACAATGTTAAATAGGAGCGGAGACAATGGGCATCCTTGTCTTGTTCCTGATTTTAGAGGGAAGGATTTCAGGATTTCGCCATTGTAAACAATGTTGGCTTTAGGTTTTTCATATATACTCTTTATCATGTTCAAAAAGTTTCCTTGTATTCCGATCTTTTGGAGTGTTTTTATCAGGAAGGGGTGCTGTATTTTGTCAAATGCCTTTTCTGCATCTATAGACATAATCATGTGGTTTTTTTCTCTCAATCTGTTTATATGGTGTATTACATTGATTGATTTTCTTATGTTGAACCATCCTTGCATACCTGGAATAAATCCCACTTGGTCATGGTGTATAATTCGTTTAATGTGTTGTTGAATACGATTAGCAAGTATTTTGTTAAGTATTTTTGCGTCTAGGTTCATTAGAGAAATTGGTCTGTAATTTTCCTTTCTTGTGGTGTCTTTGTTTGGCTTTGGTACTAGGGTAATGTTGGCATCATAGAAGGAATTAGGCAGTGTTCCTTCTGTTTCAGTTTTTTGGAATAGTTTCAACAGGATTGGTGTTAGTTCTTTCCGGAATGTTTTGTAGAATTCACCTGTGAAGCCGTCTGGCCCTGGGCTCTTCTTAGTTGGGAGATTTTTAATGACTGATTCTATCTCTTTGCTTGTGATTGGTTTGTTAAGATCATCAATTTCTTCTTTCGTCAGTACGGGCTGCTTATGTATTTCTAGGAATTTGTCCATTTCCTCTAAATTGTCATTTTTGTTGGAATATAGTTTTTCAAAGTATCCTCTTATGATAGTCTTTATTTCTGTGGGGTCAGTGGTGATATCACCTTTCTCATTTCTTATTTTGTGTATTTGCATCTTTTCTCTTTTTTTCTTTGTTAGTCTCGCTAAAGGTTTGTCAATTTTGTTGATCTTCTCAAAAAACCAGCTCTTGGTCTTGTTTATCTGTTCAAGTGCTTTCTTATTTTCTATTTCATTTAGTTCTGCTCTTATCTTTGTTATTTCCTTCCTTCTTCTTCCTGTTGGGTTACTTTGTTGTTGTTTTTCTAATTCCTTCAAATGTGCAGTTAATTCTTCAATTTCTGCTCTTTCTTCTTTTTTGATATATGAATTTATGGCTATAAATTTCCCTCTCAGTACCGCTTTTGCTGCATCCCATAAATTTTGGTATGTTGTGTTATCATTATCATTTGTTTCAAGGTAGTCATTGATTTCTTTTGAGATTTCCTCTTTGACCCACTGTTTTTCTAAGAGTGTACTGTTTAATTTCCAAATTGTCGCGTGAAGTCTGGGTCTCTGTCCCTTGCAAATTTCCAGCTTGACTCCACTGTGGTCAGAGATATTGTTTTGTATGATTTCGATCTTTCTGAATTCATTAAGCCTTTCTTTGTGGCCTAGCATATGGTCAATCTTGGAGAATGTTCCATGTGCGCTTGAGAAAAATGTATATCCTGCTGTGTTTGGGGTGTAATGATCTATATATGTCTATTAGATCCAGCTCTTCTAATATACTGTTCAAATGTTTTGTTTCTTTAGTGATTCTCTTTTGAGATGTTCTGTCCAGAGTTGATAGTGGTGTATTAAAATCCCCCACTATAATTGTAGATGCATCTATTCTTTCACTTAGTTTTTCCAGCATTTGCCTCACATATTTAGAGGCGCCCTTGTTAGGAGCATAAATATTTATGATTGTTCGATCTTCTTGACAAATTGTCCCTTTCACTAAAATATAGTATCCTTCTTTGTCTCTCACAATTGTTTCGCATTTAAAGTCTATTTTGTCTGATATTAATATAGCTACTCCTGCCTTCTTTTGGTTGTTGTTTGCTTGTATGATTGCTTTCCAGCCATTCACTTTCAACCTCCATGAGTCTCTGGGTCTAAGATGTGTCTCTTGTAGGCAGCATATAGATGGGTCATATTTCCTTATCCAGTGTCCCAGTCTGAATCTTTTGATAGGTGAGTTTAATCCGTTGACATTCAGTGTTATTACATTTAGAGAGTTATTTATGGTAGCCATATTTTGGTTGGATTTGTGTTTGTTATATTTTGTTTGTATTATTTTATTTTCCCCTTCTATTTTTGTCTTTCTTGTTGCTTTTATACTCTCCTCCATCTCTGACTGTCCTGTTTTTTCCTTTCTTCCTGCAGAATTCCCTTAAGAATTTCTTGAAGGGGAGGTTTCTTGTTGATATACTCTTTCAGTTTCTGTTTATCTGTGAATATTTTGAACTCTCCATCATTTTTGAATGCTAGTTTAGGTGGATAGAGTATTCTTTGTTGGAAATTTTTTTCCTTTAGTACCTTGACTATATCATACCACTGCCTTCTTGCCTCCATCGTTTCAGATGAGAAATCAGCACTTAATCTTATGGAGCTTCCCTTGTATGTGATGGTTTTCTTTTCTCTTGCTGCTTTTAGAATTTTTTCTTTGTCTTGAGCATTGGATAATTTGACAAGTATATGTCTTGGGGTGGGCCTGTTGGGGTTTATGAGCAGTGGAGTGCGCTGTGCTTCTTGGATATGTACATCTGTCTCTTTCAGTAGATTTGGGAAGTTTTCATTCATTATTTCCTGCAACACTCCTTCTGACCCCTTTCCCTTCTCTTCTCCTTCTGGAATGCCTATAATACGTATGTTTGAGTGTTTTGCGTTATCATTCAGGTCCCTAAGTCCTATCTGGATTTTTTCTACCTTTTTATTGACCACTTCTACTATCTGTTTGATTTCCAATGCACTGTCTTCCACATCACTAATTCTCTGCTCTGCCTCTTCTAGTCTGCTGATATTTGCTGCAAGTGTATTTTTGATTTCTTGAATTGTGGTGTTCATTTCCATCATATCTGTTATTTTTTTGCGCATGTCTGCAATTTCCCCTCCAAGTGTTGTCTTCACGCTGTTAACCTCTTTCATTACTTCATCAAATTTGTCGGTGATAAATGTTCTGAGATCTTTCATTGCTTGTGCGAAGTCCTGTCCCCCTTCCTGATTTTCAGTTTGTTGATTGGATTCAGCCATGTTTTCCTGATTACTGGTTTGGTTTGTAGATTTTTGTTGCTGTCTTGTCAACATTTTTTCTTGATGGGTTTAATCAGTTCCTTAGCTTCTTTGTCTAGTCTTGGAGATTAATTAGCTGTTGTTTTTGCGTAAGTGTTATATCTTCTCTTTGTCACTTTGTTCTTCTTATTCCAATTTCTTATTGCTAGTTAAGCTCACTTTAAAGGAAAGTATTAGTGCTGGGGAAAGTCAATTGTGTAAGGAAGGAAAAAGTGTGAAGTAGTATTGGTGATATAGGTTTACAAAGCAACAATATGAGTTCTTGGAGGATGGAGGTTAGATCATGTAAATTGTATAGAGTTATAGTAGTGGGAAAGTACCTATAATGAGGTAGACGACTGAATATGGGAGGAATGTGGTACGTACTAAGAGGCTATTGTTTTCGTGAGAGAGGGAAAGAGAAAAGAAAGGTAATAGTTTCTAAACAAAGGTATTAGAAATTAAGAGTTAGACACTTTGTGGATCAAAGAAAGGGAGATGGAATATAGGAGAGATAGCAGATGGTGGAGGATATCAAGTTGTAGGGGAAAGGGGATAGTGTAGATAGGCTAAATCTATTCACAGAGAAATGAGGCAGTGGAGGGTGAGGAAACCCAGCAAATGTGAGGTATTTCCTGTAGGACCTTCCCACCAAATCGATGTCCAGACACTTCCTGCCCTGAAAAAATCCTGAAAAAGCCTGGTCCCAGAGAACCTCCAGCGGTGCCCAGCTGCCTCTTCCCAGGAGAGACGGCAAGGCAGGCTCACTCAGCCACCATCTTGCTGGAAGTCCTGATGTTGAGCATCTTGTCATATGCTTTCTGATCGTTTTTATATCTTCTTTAGAGTATTTAGCCCATTTTTAAATTGGGTTTTTAGTCTTTTTGTTGTTAAGTTGAAGGATTTCTTTATACATACTATATATGAATCCTTTATCAAATATGTGGTTTCAAATATTTTCTACCATTGTGTAGTTTGTCTTCTTTTATGACAAAATCTTTGAGGACAAAAGGTTTTATTTTAATAAGTCCCATATATCATTTTTTTTTCTTTTTGTTGCTTGTGTGTGCTTTGGGTACAAAGTCTAAGAAAACATTGCCTAACACAAGATCCTAAAGATGCTACCTTTCCTTTTCTTCTAGGAGTTTCATAGCTGTAGCTTTTATATTTTATCTTTGATCTACCTTAATTTGATTTTTGCATATGGTGGGAGGTAGGGGTTCTGCTCCTCCTTCTTTTTAATTTTTTTTCAGTTTTGAAGAAAGTGTTCTTTCCCAATTGAGTGGTTTGGCCCTATCTCAAAAATAAGTTAGCCATAAATATGAGGGTTGATTTCTGAACTCTCAATTCTATTCCATTGGTTCATATGTCTATCCTTATGCCAGTACCAGGATATTTTGATTACTGTGGTTTTGTGATATATTTTAGGTCAGGAAATGGGGCTCCTCCAAGTTCATTCTTCTTTTTCAAGATGGCATTATCTATTTAGGACACTTATCCTTCCATATAAATTTGATGATTGACTTTTCCATTTCTGCAAATAAAGTTATAGGAAGTTTATTGGGATTTCATGGAATCCACAAGTTGCTATGGGTAGTCTTGGCAACATAACTTATTCAGTCTTCAAATCGATAAACAGGAAATACACTTCCATTTATTTAGGTTTTCTTTCATTTCTTTTAGCCTTTATAGTTTTCTGCATGCAAGTCCTTTATATGTTTGTTAAGTTTAATTCCTAGATATTTAATTCTTTTAGTTTCTACTATGAATGGGATTTTCTCTTGATTTCTTCTGGTTTTTCATGGCTAGTGTATAGAAACACTACTAATTTTGAGTGTTGTACCCCACCACTTTGTTGAATTCATTTATTTGCACTAGGAGCTTTACTGTGAATGTTTTCAGGAATTTCTGTATATAAGATCACAGCATTTGCATATAGGGAAAGATTTACTCCTTCCTTTCCAGTTTAGATGATTTTTGTTGCTTTTTCTTGCCTAATTGCTCTAACTAGAACTTCCAGTACAATATTAAGTAACAACGGTAACAGTGATCATCCTTGTTTTGTTCTTCATCTTAGAGGGAAAGCTATCAGTCTTTTAAACTATTCAGCAGGATGTTGGTTGACAGCTTTTCATATATGCCCTATATCATGCTGGGGAAGTTTCCTTCTATTATTGTCTTAAATAGTTTTATCAAGAAAAGGTACTGGATTTTGGTCAAATGCCTTTTCTGCATCAATTGAGATAATCATGTGTTTTTCCCTTCATTTTTTAATGTGGTATATTACATTATTTGAATTTATTATGTTAAACCAACCTTGCATATCAGGCATAAATCCTACTTGATTGTGGTGTATAATTCTTTTTAATACGCTGTTGGACTCAGTTTGCTAGTATAATCTTGAGGATTTTTGCATCTACATTCATAAGACATATTCTTTAGTTTTCTTTTCTTGTGGTATCTATCTGGCTTCAGTATGAGGGTGAGGTTTGCCTTGTAGAATGAGTTAAGAACTGTTCTCTCTTCAATTTCTTGAAAGAATTTGTGCATAATGGGTATTAAATCTTCTTGGAATCTTTGGTAGAATTCCCTTGTGAAGCCATCTGGTTCTGGCCTTCTCTTTGTTGAGAGGTTTACTGTTTCAGTCACTTTACTAATTACTGATTTGTTGAGATTTTCTATTTCTTCTTAAGTCAATGTAGGTAATTTACGTTTCTAAGAATTTTCCATTTCATCTATTGTATTTAATTTATTGGCATACAGTTATTTATAGTATCCACTTATAGTCCTTTTTTTATTTCAGTGGGGTTGGAAGCGCTGTTCCCCTTTTCATTTATGACTTCCATTATTTGTATCCTCTCCCTTTTTTTCTTTCTTTGATATTTTCAAAGAACCAACTTTTTTTGTTAGTAAAAAGAATTCATTGGGAAATGGGAGAAAAGAACAGAGCTTGCTGAGAAATGGAAAAGAAGGATGAAATACTCATCAAGATTTGATGCAGGGTCTTCTAGGCAGGGAGTGGGTTTTGACATGTGTGGTCACCTTTTAAGCTATTATTCCTCCCTTCCTAATGCTAAGGGGAGGGGCCTCAGATGCTATTGACTACCTCACCAGTGGTGGGGGTCAATGGTGTGGCCTGTTTGGAATATCCAGGACCCCTCTCAATTCTCGGACCATAAGGTCAAGGTCAAGGTGTTGGCAGGTTCTCACTGCCATGTTGTCTGTCAACCAGGTTGCCTGCTGGGCCTGCTGCCTTTGCCCTTTCACTATACTAACTTGCCTCAACTTCTTCCTCAGAGAGTTCATGCCCTTATTCCTAAGGGAACTCTGAGGAGCATTGGTTATTCTTCTGTAGCTACTTCCTGTTGAAGAACCAACTTTTGATTTTGTTGATTCTATCTCTTATTGTTTTCTGTTTCATTTATCTCTGTTCTTATATTTAGTTCCTTTCTTCTGCTTACTTTGGGTTTAGTTTGCTTTTTCCCCCTACTTCTTCTACTTTTGAGGTTAGGTCACAGATTTGAAGTTTTTTTTCTTTTTCAATGTAAGCATTTAGATTTAGAGTGTGAGGTTTATGTCACTAAAATTTCTTGAGTCTGATTAAGGTGATTAAATAAGTGAATATCCTTCCTAAGAGACATAAAAGGAAGCATTGTGTTTGAGGATTATATGTACAACCTGCATTCAAATGTTCAGATGGTAGATAGATAGATAGATAGATAGATAATATAATGATATGACCAAAATGGAAAAAATGTTAAAATTTTTGGATCTGGGTATCTGGGTACTTTGAGTGTGGGATTATGTTGGGTTTCTCTGTATGGGGTTTGTATTATTTCTGCAACCATCCTGTAGATTTGAAATTATTTCAAAATAAAAAGTTTGAAAAAAATAGTATGTTGCTAAAGAGTCAGATGCCAGCTAGCAATCCTTGTGATCAATGCAGCCCTTGTGTGAACAGTCAAGAGAAAGATGAGAATGAATCCAAAGATCACACAGACAGAATGTACATCCTTGAAATCTAAAGACTTTAATATTCCAATATTTCTAAGTTAGTTTTTAAAGATGAAATTAGTAAAGTGAGTTGAACCTCTGTGCAGGGCCTGTCATAACCCCTCTCATACTCATAACACACACATTCAAGGCCAGGCAGACACAAATTAAGGAGGGCACTGACAGTTGGAGTCTCATCTGATCACCATGGGCTGGCTTAGGTGTCCTAGGCCACAAAATGAAAAGGTTTTGTGGCCAGCATTGGGGGTCTGCAAGTCCTCTACCATGAAACCTCCCAACAAATAATTCAGATGGTTACAGGTATGGGAAGACACTTACCTCTTTCTTTTCTAAGGCATTCAGGAAAAATCTAGGGTGGCCATCCCTGCCAACCTACAGAGCTTAGCCCATATCCCCTGGGTCATGAGATGTGATCACTGATTTGTGGGTCAAGGTGTGGGAAAAATGGAGGCATTGTTTTTCTATACCCCTCCCCCACCTCCACTAAGGTCTGCCTTGGTTGCCAGGCAGTTGGAGGTTCTGGGCAGGATGCTCACCATGAGGTTCTATCTTTTGTTGTGGGAACAGGTTCCTGGCAACCTGAGATGACTCAGCAGAGGCCTTGGGACCATTGTATGGTCTGCTCATAGTCATGATGCTCTGTGCAATCCTGATCTTGGTGGCCTTGTGCCTGGTGTTGGCAGCTCTGCTAGAGGACCTTATACAAAGCCTAGATGTCCAGGGAATGCTGTGGAAATTGGTGGCTTGGATAGTTATAGTAGGGATTTTTATTATTAAATCTTATTATGATAGGAGGAGAGACAAAAAACTGGCCACTGACATTTCTGCTTTTCTAGAGGGAACACAACAAATTGTTGATGTTTCACTACATTGAAAAATAATTTGGAGATCTTAATTCAGCTATAACATAAGACAAATTCAAGAACGAAGTATCATAAATTGTATATGTGAAACCCATGAATAAAGAACTGGAAATCTACAACTCTTTACTTGGACTTAAAGTAGACGAGTCTAGAAAGTCATGGAAAGGAGAGACATCTAAATGTTTACAAGAAGTTCACCTGATGGTTGACACTATAAGCAAAACTCTGACCTTAGAAGACTCAACAAGGCAAATCCAACATCAAGTAGTTCCAAACAAATCATCCTTCAAAATCTCTCAGGAAAATATAGAACAGCTTCCCACATCCGTGACAGGAGCTTTGGAGGAAAATTCCAGGTTTGAAAGAAGCATAAAATTCTATCACAGGAATCTCAAAAACCACAGTGTAAGCTGGGCACATTTACTAAAGAGAGAAAAATCTCAGGAAACTCTAAACTACCTATGGAACCAGTTCTTAGTAATAAAGTGGGTCAAATCAAGCCTCCAGATGAGCATTTGCTTAAGATTTGTGATGCAGCTGCTGTTCTTGAGGAAAATAATATAGATCTTGGGAACATGGAATTGGATATACTGAAGACATCAGAAAATGGAGACCTTATAGTGGGAGAATCCAAAGGAATGTTGATTGATGCTGTGGAGTTAAACACTTACTTACAAAGTCTTAAGGAAAAAGAAAAGAAATGCATGCAAAATTAGAAGAAGAAATTAAAATAATCAGTGAACTTGAAAATCATGTTGGAAGATTCCAAACTGAAAAAGCTTTGCTCCAGGTAGAACTCTCCTAACTGGAAAGGGAGAGGCAAAAGCTCCAACAGAAACTTCAAGTCCATCCGCATCAAGAAAAGGAGACAAGTTTTAATCGAATTGTCAAGTTAAAGAGAATTTACCCCATAAAGATGGAGGAATATTTTTCCAAAGCAAATAAAGACATCAGCAATGGATGTGAAAAGCTGAAAACTTATAAAATTCAAGCAGAAATCATTGCAGAAAAAGTTGATAGAATCACTGAGTATTATGAAAGCCTTATTTCCCAGAGGCATAAAGCTCATGATATGGAAATAAGAGCTGTGATACCTGGGAGAAACCTATTTCAACTGAGAAAATAAAACATATCCATGGCACAAAAACTAATCAAGGGAAAACATAAAGTTTCTGAAAATTATCATTCCACCCCTCGTGTTTCAAATGGAGCACTTGGCAGAGTCCTGGAACCACAACCAGGAACCCTCTGGATCAACAGTTTCCCAAGGAAGGAGGAGCATCGGGCTGAAATGGTAAAGCCATGCCCTGTGTCAACCAGTTACCACACCCTGGGGTCCCTGAAGTTGGGTCCACCCCACCCAGTCAGCAGGTGCCACAGGAGGTCAAGACAGATCTTGTCTTGTAGCTCCTCTCACAAGCAGAAGCAGCTCAATAGAATCTTCTTCAACCCTCTCACATGATAGGGGAGCAGCCAACCCAGGCTCTGTTCTTCCACATTGTTCTCCTGTCAAATGTCAGAGGTTAAGAAGGAGTCCCAGGAGGAATGTCCTGAAAGATGATATGCTGTGCTTCCCCCTATTCTGGAAAGTGAGGAGGAAACTCCCCAAGAGTCCATTTATTAAGAGAATTCCTTGGCTCAACATTAATCTCCACTGGTAACAACAATGTATCAACACCAACCTTTTGACTCCAGCTTCTGTTTATATAACCTGGAAATAAATGTAGCACCTGCTCTGTGGATCCTGATTCCAACGAGTCTACTTTGAAGACCCACAACAGCAAGACCTTTTTGTCTCAATGGATACATTTTATTTTTTCTCATTTAGTCTTATTCTATTAAGAGTATAAAAATGGCATAATTGGATATTTGATAAGTTATAGCTGTTAGTATATTTCATAATTGTATTATATAATATGAATTTATAAATTTATTCTATTCTATTTAAATATCATTTATACTAATTATTCTATTTAATTTTATTTCTCGGTAAGTTTAGCTTGTCATTTGTAACATCAGCTGTAGTAGAGTTTCATATGAGAATGTTTATTTCTGTATATCAGGAGTCAATACCCTCTGGTTATAACATTAATGAAATTTACCATTATAAAATTTACATAATTAATAAAACAAAGTTCATATAGCTTCTGTGTGCTGTTTTGCTTAAACATCAGAACATGGGATGTGTTTATCAATAATATACAACTTAATCCATTTTACTTACTAGAAGAAGGCCTATGTTTCCTGAACAGTAATTCATCATGTGGTGACCTTTATTTATTTGCCACATTTCTGTATGTCTGCATTTCTTAAAACGTATTCTGGAAGAAGTCTATCAGGCACATGAAAAATGCTTCCACATGGACAACATATTTATCCTGCATTTAGGTCCCATGATTTCAGGGAAGCACCTGCCTTATTTATCCCTGTTTACCCAGCATCAAGAGTAGTTCCTGATAGGAGCAAGGACCCATAAATAATTCTTAAATGAATGACAGGAATCAGTTTTTAAAGTGTGCAATACTTTCACTCATCTTTCTGAACCCATTCATTTCCTTTCTCTAGAGTATGTATAACAGCTTTATTGCTATTTATATTTTATTTATGATTCACATACTGTCATAGATTGAATTATCTACCCCAGAAAAACAAAACCACATTCCTAATACCAGTCCTGTTGGCCTGAACCTATTGTAAATAGCTCCTTTTGAAGATGTTATTTTTTATTAAGATGTGGGCAACTGAATCAGGATGGGTCTTAATCCTATTTTTGAAGGCCTTATAAAGACAAAGCCTTGGGGAGAAGCAGGAAGTCAGCAGGAACACCCAGATATGAAAAGAGAGAATATACCTTTGGGCTTGGAAAGCCAAGGAACCCAAGAATTTTCAGATTGCCAGCCAGCCAGAATGCTACAAACTCTCAGAGGAGGAAGCCTTCCAACCTCTGAAATGTTCAGCTAGTATATTCCTGTTGTTAAGCCAACCTATTCTGTGGTATTTGTCATAGCAGCTGTGAAAACTAAGACACATATCATACAATTCATTTAAATTTTAAAATTCATTCTTTTTAATACAGTCACAGAGGTGTGCAACCATTATCACTGTCAATTTTAGAACATTCTTATTACTAAAAGAAACTCTATAAATTAGCAGTCCCTCCCCATTTCTCTCCAAGTCCCCTAGTCCTATGTAAACTTTAGTGCTTTCTATCCCCATAACTACACCTCTTTTGAACAGTTCATATGAATAAAATAATACAACATGAGGTATTTGGTAGAAAAATATTTATAAAATTATAGGGCATGAGTTGAATGATTTTAAGACAGCTCTTACAAAGCAGAGGAGTGTGTGGATATGGGCAGAAATTATTTAGATTGGGGAGTGTAGCAAGGACACTTTCTTGAAGAGAGTCTTGAGGGGCAAGCTCTTTGTCTTGATTCTTAAGCCATTTAGATCTTTCACAGTTTTAATTTCAAGAGCAAGTATTCATGGAGCATCCATTTACACTACTTTGGCTTGGTCTCAGTATTGTTTAACATAAGAGAATTATCTTGGCTTTAGTTATTAAGCCCTTTAATTTTTTTCCAACAAGATATCATTTTTATTTGTGTTATCTATATTAATTAGTGCCTCCTCATAATATACGACAAGGATGTGTTGTTTCTGATTTTAAAACAAATGCTTCCAGTAATTCCCTATTATACTCTTGGATTTATTTAAGGGTTCTATAATTAGTGAGTTTTCTTTTCTATTATACTTTTTATCTTTATTTTTATTACATATTTATTTTTATTACTACATGCATATTGTGTTATTTGAAATATTCAATTAAATACTCATTATGGATTGCATCCTTTACTATTATAAAGTATACATCATCATTTCTTGGCTTTTTTTTTTTGTCTTTTGGTTTTCCCTTTTTGTATTGCCCTATATTCATCTTTTGGGAGCACCCCCTCCAACTCTAAATTGACATGGTTTAAGTCAGTTTATTCCACATGTGGCTCCAGGGTGGTGATACCTTCCAAGGGTGACTGGTCAAAGTATATGTAACTGCAACAGGGATACAAATAGAAACAAAACCATAAAAGTGAGCAAGAGCACAGGGGAATTTGATCAGAGAAATAGTCTCCAAATATTTTTTGTTGCTAATCTGGAAATTGATACTCTTAGAACCGATGATGTTGGGTACTTCCTGCCTTAGAAAGAAACCAATATAGATGTAAGCTTCAGAGAGAAGTAGATAGATCCTTACAACATTCCTGAGGAACTAGATCAAGTCACAACTTCAGTTACCAGTACCTTTTGACATTTAATCAATGTGATCCAATAATTACACTGCTTTGGGGTTGATTTGTGTTATTTACCACTAAAACTACCCATTCCAATACAAGCAGCAGTTTCTCTAGGATCCTACTTTCCCCCTCAGTGTCAAAGATGTCTTCCACAGAACACATATCGTTTTAAAATTCATTGAAAGTCTTTGGTTAACTTCCAGAATTCTAAAAATGTTGACTCTGACAACTTTTGCTGGACTTTTTTTGGCTTTTATGGTGGGGTAAATTTTCAGAGGTTCTTAATCCACCATTTTGCTGATATCCTATGCAAGATTGTTTATCATAGCATTGTTTGTAATACAAACAAGGAGAAACATACAAATGCTACTCAGCTCATTAAACAACATATGAAGCCTTTAAAATAATCATATATGGAAATATTTGTGATATTTTTATCATGACTCAAGATTCAAGAAAATAACTTAAGTAACAATTATTGCTCACTTTCACATGTCAAACATGTGATACATGCTTTGCATGCATAATCCCATTTTATTTTCACAACAATGCCATGAGGAAGATATTAAGATATCTATTTTACAGGTGATGAGACTGAAGCTTAAGGTTAAGTAGCTTTTCCAAGATCAGAAAGGGAGCTAATGTCGGATCAAGTATCCAAACTGAGGTATGTATGACTCTAACAATGTCTCAATGACTAAAGCCCTAATCCTCTAGATGACCCCCACTCCTTTCTTCCATGCAGCCCTAGAGGCTCTTGCATTTCCCTCACAAGGTAGATATATCCATTTATCATAACTATTTAACTGTTAGACCTCCCATTAAAATATGGGCTTCCTGAAGAAATGAGCTGTCTGTCTTGATCATTACTGTGTCTCACAGATCAGGCACTCAACATGAATAGAATAATTATTTTTCAGTTATCAACACCAAATAAGTAAATGAGTTAAAGGGTATATAAAATTTTTAATAGTTTTGTGGTTGGCAGCATCATCAAAATTGTATTCAATGATAAAATGCACTACTGGCAGATGAGAGGAAAAAGCATTTGAATTGTCTGCATGATATTATTAGCTTGAAACATTCTTCAAGATTCCTAATAAAATAGGAGATTGTAGGAGCTGTTCTACCTAAGGAAGTCTTAAGAGAGACTATTTGAGAGACAGATATACATTATAATAAGTGAGGTTTAGGGTGCAAAGTATAAGGTGAGTTAATATCTAAGAGACAGAAAATGCCTCTCTGGTGAAAAGGTGATGTTAAAATTGTGACCTAAATATAAATCGCCAAGGCAGCAAAAGAGAAAATTACCAAGTGAGTCAATAGCACATGCAGTTCTACTGGGGTATGAGAAAATGTAAGAAACGTGAGATACAAAAAAGAAGGGGATATAAGAGGTGGAAAAGAAAACTGAAGCCTGAGGAGTAAGAAATGGCTCCCAAGGTTACATGGGGTCTTTATATGTTATTTTAAGTATTTTGGATTTGCTTATAAAGACAGTGGAAGTCACTGAATGGGTTTAAACAGATAATTAACATTCCTAGAATTACGTTTTTAAAAGAGAAACCTGGCTGCACTGATACTGTAGAAATAAAAGAGATCACAAGAGGATATTATGAATAACTGGACACCAAAAAACTAGATAATGTAGGTGAGATGGAAAAATTCCTAGAAACACACAACCTACAATGACCCTAGAAGAAATAAAGTACCTCAGCAAGCCACAAGTGAAGAGACTGAAACAGATATCAAAAACCTCCCAAAGTTGAGACTGGATGGCTTCATAGGAGAATTCTACCAATCATTCAATCTAAAACCAATCTTTCATAAGCTCTTCCAAAACATTGAACAGGAAAGAATACTACCAAAGTTGTTCTATGAAGTCAACACCACTGTAATACCAAAACCAGATAAAGATACTACAAGCAAAGAAATTTACAGACCAATATCTTTAATGAATATAGATGCAAAATACTTGCAAACAGAATCCAAAGGCACATTAAAATAATTATACACCCTGATCAAGTAGGTTTTATCCCAGGTATACAAAGGTGGTTCAACACAAGAAAATCAGTTAATGTAATAAATAACAATGATAAATTGAAGAAAAATCACATGACAATCTGAATTGATACATAAAAATTATTAGACAAAATACAATATCCTTTTTGATAAAAATATTCCACAAGATAAGAATAGAAGGAAGCATTCTCAATATGGTAAAGTACATATATAAAAAGGCTACAGCTAGCATTGTACTCAATGATGGAAGACTGAAGGCTTTCTCACTGACCAGGAGCAAGACAAAGATGCCCAGTGTCACAACTGTTAGTCAATATTGTGCTAGAAACTCTAGCTAAAGCAATTAGGCTAGATAAAGAAATTAAAGAATCCCAAATAGAAAAAGAAGTTAAACTCTCCCTATTTACTGATGATATGATTCTATATTTAGAAAACCCTTAAAAGTCCATAAAAAAGTGACTAGAACTAATAGATGAGTCCAGCAAAGTTGTGGGATACAATAATACTATGCAAAAATTAATAGAATTTCTATACAATACTGATGAGCAAACAAGAAAATCAGAAAAAATTTTCTGTTTACAACCGCAACTAAAAGAACAAATATTTTAGAGTAAACTTAACTGAGGACATAAAGGACATATATTCAGAAAATTACAAAACATCACTTAAAGTTACTGAAGAAAACTTAAATGGAGATTCCATGTTCATAGACTGGAAGACTAAATATTAAGATGTTAATTCTACCCAAACATATTTACAGATTCAAGGCAGTCCCAATAAAAATCCTAACAGACTTGTTTGCAAAAATGGAAAAGCCAACTATCAAATTTATTTGGAAGGATAAGGGACCCCAAATAGACAGAAATGTCTTTTAAAAAAAGAAGAATGAAGTTGGAAGATTCTCACTTTCCAACTTTAAAACATTTCACTTACCTACAATGGTAAAAGTAGCATGGTACTGGCATAAAGACAGACAGATTGAACAATGAAACCAAACTGAGAACTCAGAAATCACCCTCACATCTACAGTCAAGTGATTTTTGAAAAGACTGTCAAGCCCTCCCAGCTGAGTCAGAACAGTCTATTCAATAAATGGTTCTGGGAGACCTGGGTATCTGTAATCAAGAGAAAGAAAGAAGACCCCTATCCCACACCTTATACAAAAATTAACTCAAAATGGATCATGGACCTAAATATAAAATTGATAACCATAAATTCCTAGATGAAAATGAAGGAAAACATCTTCAAAACTTTGTGGTAGGCAACAGTTTCTTAAACCTTATAATCAAAGCACGAGCAACAAAAGAAAAAATAAATAAATGGGTCTTCCTCAAAATTAAGCAATTTTGCACCTCAAAGAACTTTGCCAAAGGTTGAAAAAGCAATCCACTTAATGGGAGAAAATATTTGGAAATCACATATCCAATAAGGGATTAATATCCATGATATACAAAGAGATGCTAAAATTCAGTATTAGAAAGACAAACTACCTGATTAAAAAATGGCAAAAGACCTGAATAGACAATTATCCAAAGAAGAAACACAAATGGTGAAAAAGCATATGAAAAAATGTTCAACTTCACTAGTTGTAGCAGTTTGATACAGTTTTGAATTCCAAAAATAGATATTGGATTATGTTTGTAAACTGGTTTGTACCTAGGCATGATAAAATTCTGATTAGGGCTTTGATTGGACCATGTCAGTAGGGCATTGGCATGGCAAAGGACAGCATTGGAGCATTTTGATGTTGAGGTTTTTAATGTTGGAGTTTTGATGTTGGAGTTTGATGCTGAAGTCTTTTTCATTTATTTATTATTTTTTTTACACTTTTTAAATTAAAGTTAATAGATCACAAAGACTGTTACATTAAAAAACATAAAAAACATAAGAGCTTCCCATATACCTCACTCCCCACCACTCAGCCCATTATTTTTGTAATTTGTATTTTTTTTTGAAAATAAATGCATCACAAAAAAAATGTTACATTAAAAAATATAAGAGGTTCCCATATACCCCAACCCCCCACAACACTTCTTTCCCACCAACAACCTCCTCCATCATTGTGGCACACTCATTGCACTTGGTAAACACATTTTGGAGCACTGCTGCTTCACATAGATAATAATTTACTCTGTAGTTCACACTCTCCCCCAGTATATTCAGTGGGTTATGGCAAGATATAAAAAGTCCAGTATCTGACCCTGCAATATCATTTAGGACAACTCCAAGTCCCAAAAATGACCCCACATTACATCTCTTTTACCCTTTCCCTGCCCTCAGCAACTACTGTGGCCACTTTATCCACCTGAATACTACAATTTCTTCTATTACTAGTCACTATAGTTTTATACTAGAATATCAATAAGTCCACTCTAATCCATATTTTATTCCTCCATCCTGTGGACCCTGGGATTGTGATGTCCCACTCCACCTCTAGATCAAGAGGGGGCTTAGATTCCACAAGGATGATGGATGCAATTCCTCTGCTTGCAGTTGTTGGCATTCTTAATTCCCTGGTGTGGTGGTTCACCATCTTCACCTCCCTGATAGCTGACCTGGGTAAGCCCAATGAACCAGAGAGTAGGACTCTGCTGAGGCTCAGGGCCCAGAAAGCACATGGGCAGTCCAGAGTTTCACATCCTCAGAGTATGCACCATCCCTAGCACCAACCACAGGTTCAGTAAAAGTGACAGAAGAAGCATGTGTAGGAAGGTCACATATGAGTCCAGCTCCATCACACAGAGCACAAATTCCAAAGTAGGGCCCTCTGACATGGCACAGAACTCCAGATCCATCTGCCATGACCATATACCCTGTGGATCCCCATAGCCTTCAGGAGAACCAGAACCTAGGGTTGTATCTACTTTGGCTTTCTCTGGGGTCATACTGAGGTGTGCATAAGTGTGACCCCTTTTGGAAGATTCTTAGACATTTAAACTCATTTGTCTTTGTCATTTCCCACTTTTATTCTAGGTCAAAAAAACAGTTTTTAACACTTGATCCAGCATGTAGGCTGAGATATTCTGCTGGTCAGTGTTGACCCTTTTATTCAAGGTTTCTTTCTGATTGGAACACCAGTTAGTGATTGGTAGTAACCCCTCGGCACTAGGGAGGCTCATCCCTGGGAGTCATGCTCATGCTGGGGGTAAGGTAATGCATTTACATGCTGAGTTTGGATTAGAGAGTGGCCACATTTGAGCAACATGGAGGCTTTGAGGAGGTAACTCTTAGACACCTTGCAACTCTAGGCCTAGTTCATATTTCAGGTACGCAGGCTCATAAGCATAGTCATCAGTATCAAGGGCTCATTAATGGACCATCCTTCATTGTTGGTCTTTGCCAATCCACTTGGGAGATTATTGTTTTTCCATTGGGGAATGTGACAGAGCTCCCCAGGTAGGAACTCAGCACTCCCTCAATTGGAGTTTGTAATTGTAACTACTATTAAAAAAACCCAAATATATCAGAACATTTTTATGTCCCTTATGTTCATGCCCTGGAGAACTCCCCCAAATCAGGTGACCCCCATCAATAACACCCCACACCAGTGTTCCTCTCCTGCCAATAGTCGAACCTCTCTGTGGTCCAAACCTTCTTCAACAATGAAGTTTAATGTATTGCCAAATTCAATTAATAGGAAATTTAAATATAGTGATGGTTTAAAAGTTTAGAAATAGAATAATTTAAAAATACTAAAATAAAGTAAAAATAAATTGGTGTATTAATAAAATGAAAAATATTATAAAGCTTTGTTTCAAACATTTTGCCTTTCATCACTCTAATAGGTGTTGCCATGTATGTACAGTGGCAAGGCACTTTCTTTCATTTCTTCCTCAGTATCTACATCCTCTTTCTTTCTTTTTCCCACCTAATGTTTAATTTTGTCTTCAAAAAAGGTTTAGATCACAGCAATTCACATACACAATATAGGGAACTCCCATATATTTAACATCAAACCCTTTTTCTCTTTACTCAGCAATGATCTTTTTACATGTTCATGTTATATTTGCTGCAGCTGAGGTACAGATTTTGAAACATAGCTATCAAACATGGTTTCATTTTGGTTTACATTATGGTTTTTATTTTAGACTGTACAAATTTCTAAATTTTTATATTTAAAACATTATAGTTTACATTTTAGCATATAGACTTTTATACACGTTTGGTGTAAGTTAACATGTCCTATATCCATCATTGCATGATCTTGTGGAGTGCTTCCATTGCCCCTCAGTAGCCCTGCTTCCATCTGTTCTATAACTCTCTCCCTCTTCCCTCAGGGCCCACAGTGATAATCAATTTTCACTACCACAATGCTGAGGGCTTGGCATACTAGATTGTCCTAACTAATTGGGAGCCACCAATTCTCTCAAGAGACATAATTCCCTCTATTTGGGAACACCAGGTCTCCCCAGTTGTGGGTATCCCTCCACACTCAATGATATAATACACTATGACAAAATGAGCACTCACACTCTCCCTAGAAGCTTGCCCCTGTACGAGATGCCCCCCTTAAGCACCTTAAACACATAATCCCTCCTTATTATATTTTCTAAAGAGTTTTCTCAACATTATAGTTTCAAACATATACCTGACATTCTCCCATATTCAACTGTTCACCCAAGCCCTCCCCCAAATTCCTTGGGCCACCTGATCCTTCCTCCCAACCCTAGTCCCACCCAAAGTTATCCCTATGCCCCATCTTTTCCCTTCCCTGTACAAATACTTACCTCCAACTTATCATAGACTTCACCCATGTAGGCATCAGCTTGCAACCTTGCTCTCCCCCACAAATTCCTTTAAGCCTATCTTCCAGTTTCTAGCTCTCTGAGACAGCTCAGTTTGCTGGTTTCATATCAAAGAATTCATATAGTATTTGACCTTCAATGTCTGGCTTGCTTCACTCAACATAATGTCCTCAAGATTCATCCATGTTATCACATGTGCTTGTACTGTATTCCTTCTTAAAGCTGAGTAGTATTCTATTGTACATATATTCCACATTTTATTTGTCCATTCATCTGTTGATGGGCTTTTGGGTTGATTCCAAGTTTTGGCAATAGTGAATAATGCTGCTATGAACATTGATATGCATATATTGGTTTGTATTCTTATCTTCAGTTCAGCAGTGGAGTTGCTGGGTCATATGGAAAATCTATAGCTAACTTTTTGAGAAACCACCAATCTGTCCTCCAGAATGGCTGGACTCTTCTGCATTCCCACCAGCAGGGGATGAGTGCTCCCATTCCTCCACATTCTCTCCAGCACTTGTAGTCTTCTGTTTTTTTTGATAGCTGCCAGTCATATGTGAGTAAGATTGTATTTCATTGTAGCTTTGATTTAGTCCCTAAGTCCCTCCTGGATTTTTTCTTTTTATCAATCAATTCTATTATCTGTTTGATTTCAGATGTACTGTGTTCCACATCACTATTTTTTGCCTCTGCCTCTTCAAATCTACTGTTATTTGCTCAGTGTGTATTTTTTTTATTTCTTGGATTGTGCTGTTCATCCCCATCATTTCGTTATCTTTTTGTGCATGATTAGAATTTCTTCTGAATGCTCTGCAAGTGTTTTTTTTTAAGATTTACTTTTTATTTATTTCTGTCTTCTTCCCCCCCCCACCCCAGATGACTGTTCTCTGTGTCCATTTGCTGCGTGTTCTTTTTTTTGTCCACTTATGTTGTTGTCAGCAGCATGGGAATCTGTGTTTCTTTTTGTTGTGTCATCTTGCTGTGTCAGCTTTCCGTGTGTGCGGTGCCACTCCTGCATGGCAGGGCACTCCTTGCATGCACCAGCACTGCATGTGGGCCAGCTCCACATAGGTCAAGGAGACCTGGGGTTTGAACCACAGACCTCCCATGTGGTAGGCAGATGCCCTATTCACTGGGCCAAGTCTGCTTCCCAAGTGTATTCTTAATATGCTGAATCTCTTCCTTCACTTCATTGAATTGGTCCATGATGCATGCCTTGAGAGCTTGTTTGGTTTTCCACTTTTCTTCCTGGTTTTTAGTTTGTTCATTGGATTGGGCCATGTTTTCCTGATTATTGGTATGGTCTGTAGTTTGTTTTTTTTTTTTTTTTTTGCTGTCTGGTCATCATTTTATCTTGTTGGGCTTATTCAGTTGATTAGTTTCTTCATCTCTGGATTTAATTAGTTGTTTTTTGTGTGTGTGCTAAGTTTTTGTCTTTGCCACTTGTTCTTCTTATTCTATTTCCTTGTTGTTGGCTAAGTTCCCTTGAAGGAAAATATTAGGGTCAGAGAAAGTAAATGGGGTAAGAAAATAAAGTGTAATAATATTGCTAGTGAATGTCAGCAGAACCATGTGAGATCTAGGAGAATGGATATTTAACTCACATAAGTTGTGTATAGTTATAACCTAAAAAAGTGGAGCACTATAATGAGATAGTAAACTGAATATAGGGAGGAATATAGTATGAATTAAAAGGCCAGTGTGTTGAGGAGAGAGGGAAAGAGAAAAGAAAGGATAGTAATGTAAAGAGTGAATAAAAGATAGAAAACAGATTAGAGATATTAGATATAAAATGTCAGAAATATTGGGGGCTAAACAAAGAGAGGTGGAATGTAACAGAAACAATAAATGATGGAGGATAGAATGAGGTAAAGAAAAGGGGATACTGTTAGTAACCAAAATCAGTACACAGAGAATAGAGGAAATTAAAGATGAGGAAGCACAGCAAATAAGAAATGTTGCCTGCAGCACTTAATATAAAAAAAGAAAAAAAAGTTTCAAAAAAGCAAGTAAAAAAAAAGAAAGAAAGGAAAAAAGGGGGGGCATGAGGTGATAAAGAGGAAAGAAAAACAAGAAAACAAACCAACAAAAAAGACCAGCTAAGGCCTCAGGCAAGGAATCCTCTTTGCAATTGAATAAACTGCTTAGGAGTCTGACCTTTCCCTTTTCTCCCTTCCTCACTTCCCTCTCTCCCAGGGCAATATGAAGGGTATGTGAGGGCTCCTGTAGGAAATTCAACTGGGTCCCTGGTGAACCAACTCACCTCAGAAAATAATTTTTCTTAATTTCTTGAGAGAGAGCACCCACCCCTTGCCAGGAACCCTAAATATGCTATTGGAAGCCTGCATAGTACATCCTACTGTCCCTCTCCCTTAGATGTACTACAGGGGGGCTAGTTAATTTTCTGACTCCTCCTTCTCCCAGACCAAGTTTCCTATCCCAGGGCAGTTCGGTAAATCAGGGTCTCTCAGCAGATTCACCTCTTCTCTCTTCTTAGGCTCTCCCCAAGTCAGCTGATATGCTTCTCCAAACTCAATAAAAGGGGGAGACCAGAAAATTGAACCTACATTCTTTGGGTCCCTCTGAACCTCCTGCTTACACCCTCCCACTCCTGGAGTTAGTCCCAGACCAGAGAGGTAGGACAATGCCAGATTTCTGGGAGTGCTGGGCTCAGAAAACAAAGGCCTGGGAGAATGTGGACTTGGGGTATGTAGGTATGCAAAGTGTGGGTTGTGGGGGGTTCAGGGAACATGGGCTTGGGGTTCATGTATTTGGGGAACATGGGGCTTGGGAATGCTGCCACATGACTCCAGCTTTCCTGGAGTGCTATGCCCTCAGCCCTAGGGGGAAGAGATTTACCTTCCCAGGGCTTCCAAGTTCGGTGTTAGAAACTCACAATTCTACCTTGAGCAAGCACTAATTATGCTGCAGTCTCTCCAGATCAATGTCCAGACAACCCCTGCCATGTAGGTTCCTGAAACAGCCTGCTCCAGCAGAATTGTCACCATACAGCCTGTTCTTTACAGGAGAGATGATGACAGTGTACTTACTCAGATGCCATCTTGCCCTGCCTCCTGATGCTAAAGTCTCAAGTTGGAACCCCAGGAAGTAAGCACACAGAGGAAAAGAGAAGTAAACCCCAAGCAGAGAAGTACAGTGAGTCCAGAAAGAAGCAAGCCCTGGGAAGAGAGGAATCCAGGAAGGCTGAACCCTGGCAGACATCAGCAGCCATATTGCTCCAACACATGGAAATAGACTTTGGTAAGGGAAGTAACTTATGCTTTATGGCTTGGTGTCTGTAAGTTCCTATGCAAAACAAATACCCTTTATAAAAGCCAGCAGATTTCTTATATTTTGCATCAGCACCCCTTTGGCTGACTAATACACTAGTGAATAGGAAAATGGACAGCAAAAATACAATGAGATATCATTTCACACCTATTAGAATGGCCATTATTTAAAAGTTGGAAAACTAAAAGTATTGGAAAGAATGAGGCTAGATAGGAAAGCTTATTCTTTGTTAGTGGGCATGTAGAATGGTACAGCCACTCTGGAGGACTGTTTGGCATTTTCCAAGGAAGTTGAATATAGACTTGCCATGTGACCCAACAATATCACTACTAGGTATAGACACAGAAGAATTGAGAGAAGTGACATGAACAGAAGTCTGCACACTGATGATCATAGTGCTACTATTCACAGTCGTCAAAAGATGGAAACATTCCAGGTGTCCATCAACCAATAAATGGTTAAATTGTGTAAACACACATTGGACTATTATGCAGTTGTAAGAAGAAATGAAGTCATGAAGTGTACTTACAACATGAATGAACCTGGAGGACATTATGTTGAGTGAGTTAAGCCAAACATAAAAGGACAAATACTATATGACTGTGCTATTATGAGCTAAATATATTATGTAATCTCATGGAGTTAATAATTAGAATATGGGTCACCAGAAACGAGAATAAAGGTAGAGAATGGAAAGCTGGATGTTAATCTGTGCAGAATTGGTAAAAAGGTAGTTTGCAAATTTTTAGAAATGAATAGAAGTGTTGAAAGCACATCATAGTGTTTTTAACAAGCATAGATAAGGGTATGACAGTGATTGAAAGAGAAAGTCTAAGGACAAGTATATTAGTAGCAGGAAAGCTAAAAAACTTAACATGGAACTGTATAACATAGTGAAACCTCATGTCAAATACAAACATGAGTAATAATGCATACAAAAGACTTTTTAAAAAATACAAATACTAATAAACTAAAGAGAAAGAAACAAAATAGCTATGTACAGCAGAAGTACAGAGATATTGAGAGGTGATTATTTTGTTTGCTTATTATTATTGATTTAATGAAATACTTTCAGACTGATTGAAGTAATGAATGCAATGCACAACTATGTGATTCTATCAAATGACATCGATTTTGCACTTTGGATGGATTTATGCTTCATTAAAATGTATCAATAAAATTGATTTGTTGAAAAATGTATCAAAGACATAAATATAAGAATCAAAACTGTAAATCTCCTAGAAGAAATATTAGGGAAGTATCTTCAGGACCTTGTGCTAAGCAATGACGTCTTAGGTGTGTAACGCCAAAAGCATGAGTAAAAAAAGAAAAATTAGATGAATGGGATGTCATCAAAATTTAAAGCTTTGAGCATCAAAGAACTTCATCATGAAAAGAAAAGGACAACCTACAGAACAGGAGAAAATATTGGGAAATGATGTATCTCATAAGAGTTTAATATTCAGAATATATATATAGAAGTCCTACAATTCAATAACAAAAGATAAACAAACTTATTGAAAAATTGACAAAAGAATTGAATAGTCTTTACTCCAAATAAGATATACAAATGACCAAAAGTACATGAAAATATGTTTAAAATCATTAGCCATTAGGGAAAACAAACCATAAACACAATGAAATACCATTTCACACACATATGAATAATATTATTTTTAAAATGGAAAGTAGCAAATATTGGAAAGGATTCAGAGAACTAGAACCACTTATTCATTGTTTGTCAGACTGTAAAGTGGTGCAGCTGCTGTGGAAAATGGTTTGTTGGTTCTGCAGAAAACAGTTTGCCGGTTACTCAGAAAGTTATGTACAGATTTACCATAAGACTTGGTAAGCCCACTTCTAGGTATAAATCCAAAATAACTATTAGCTGGGACTCAAATGGTTATTTGCACACCGATGTTTAGAGCAGAGTTAATCATAATTCCTAAAAGATGGAAAGCAACCTGTGTCCATCAAGAAATGAGTGAATAAACAAAATGTGGTATATCCATACTGAGGTAACAAGCATGCTACCATCGTTGGGCAGGCCCAGCACGTTGAGATGAGGCCTTGTCTCCTGCTGGGTGAGTGCTTGGCGCGGGTAGATTGTCGCCCCCCTGCTACTCTTGCCCTTAACGGCTGCCTCCTCTATCTCCACCCAGCATCCGGTCTCCATAGGGGCCGCCCTAGGGTAATCGGCCTGCCTCTCCCGCACCTCACCAGAACCCAACCCACAACTTCCCCTTATCTTCTGCCCTAGCCCCCTTATACCCCCCACCAGAATGATAACCTCACCTCTGCCCCTTTACCTAGCAACAGCCTCCAACAACCAATCGGAGGTCTCCTTCAGCTTAAGCCAATCCGCACCCCACACATCACCCCTTACCCTCGTATCTCACCCCCAACCGTCCCCCAGCCAATTAGCGGCCTCCCCTCACATACATTGCCTTATTTGGCTTAGCCTTGCTACCGCCAGCGCCCTAGCCTATATAAACGCTTGTCTTCCTCAATAAAGCAGACGCGTTGCCACCACTCTCCGTCTCCGCAGCATTCTTTGCGCTGCTGTGCGTCCGCCCTTGACACCGCCCACTGTCCGCCGTGCGCCCTCACCATACAATGGCATATTATCGAAGAATGAAGTTCTGATACATGATACACTATGGATGAACCTTGAAGACATCATTTAGAGTGAATTAGGTCAGACCAGAAGGAAAAATATTGTATGCTCTAATGGATGTGAAATAATTAGAATAAGCAAATTAGTAGATTCTGAAACTAGAATATGTTTTACCAGGCACCTAAAATCTGTTTAACTAGTTTCTCTTTTGGGTGATATACAGCTTTAGTAAAAAATGGTGTTGTTGATAACTCAACATTTTGAATGTAATTAACACCACTAAAATATATAGTTGAATGTGGTTGAAAGGAGAAATTTTAGGTTGTACATATATTACCAGGATAAAAATATTTAAGAAACCCTAAGACTGTGCAACACAAACTAATGTAAACTATGGACTCCAGTTAATAGTACAATTATAATCATATTCTTTCATCAATTGTAACAAAGTTGCCACACTACTAATGCAAAGTGTTAACAATAAGGAAAACTGTGTATGGAGGGTAATATATGGAAACCATGTATTTCATGTATGAATTATATATGTTTCTACAAGTAAAAGAAAGGAAGAGGGAGGGAAGAAAATGAATGAGATGGCAATTAAATGCAATGCATGATACTGGACGGGATCTAAGAATGAAGAAGTTCAAAAGGACATTATTGAGACATAAAGAAATATTAGCGTGTACTCTGTTTTCACTGGGTGCAATGTTCTATATATGTCTGTTAGGTATAGTTGGTTTATCATTCAAGTCCACTACTTTCTCATTGATCTATTGCCTAGATGTTTTGTCCATTATTGTGAGTGGTAAATTCTCATACTATTTCTGTAGAACCATTAGTTTATGCTTTCAAATAGGCCAGTGTTTGCTTCAAACTTTTCTGGCTCTGCTGGTAGGAGCATATACATTTAAAATATTACATCCTTTTATTGAATTGTCTGCTTTATCAGTATATAATGACCATATGTATCCCTTGTGACTGTTTTGTCTTAAAGTCTATTTAATATGGTACTAATATAGCCAACACAGCTCTCCTTTAATTATTCCTGGTGTGGTATATTTTTTCCCATCATTTCAACCTAAACTACTTGTACTTTTTAATTTAAGGTGAGTCTCTTGCAAACTGCATATAGTTGGGTCATGATTTATTATCTAGTCTGCAAATCTCTGCCTTTTGACTAGAGAGTTTTATCCATTGACATTTAAGTCACTACTGATAAAACAGGACATTCTTCTGCCATGTTGCTATTTAGCCTCTGAAGGTCTTACATATTTTTTTGCCCCTTACTTCCAGTAAAGTCTAATTTTATATTTATTTGTTTTCTTGTGTTGTATCATATTGAATGTCTTCTCATTTCTATCTGGATATATTTTTTTCCTTCTGTTTTCCTTGTGGTTATTATAGAGCTTAAATTTAACATCCTAAATATATACCATATTTGGTTTGATGTCAAGCTACTGTAGTAGCATGCACCTCTGCACCCCATGATTTTTCTGTACTTGTTACTACGTATATCTTCATACATTTATCATTACTTTTTATGCATTTGCATTTTAGCACCAGTAGGAACTAAGGCATAAGTTACATATGATACAATACAATACAATACAATGCAATATAATAATACTGACATTTATAATTACCCAAACGGTTACCATTACCACAAGTCTTTATTTCTTTACACTGCTTTCAACCACTCTCTAGTGTTCTTTTGTTTCATTTTTAAGAACACCCTTGTTGTTTTGGTGCAAGCAGTGAGTTCTGGAGCTCCCTACTCTACCATATACCCCAGAAGTTCTCTTCCTGCATTCTTTTTGGCTGGCAATGGATCCTTTCAGAATTTTTTTTCTTAGTTTCTAATTTTGTGTTTAGAATTCTAGGTTAACTTTTTTCTTTCTTTCTTTCCATTAAAATGTCCCTATGGTCTTGGCAGATGGCTCTGATGTTCAGTGCCATGTCTGTGGGACCTACTTTGGAATTTGTGTTCCTGAGTGTGATAAAGTTGGACTCAGATGTGAACTTTCTACACATGCCTCTTCTGTCACTTTCACTGAACCTGTGGTTGGTGCTAGGGTTGGTGTATACTCAGGAGACTTGAATCTCTGGACTCTCCATGTGGTAGCTGGGCACTGAACCTCAGCAGAGTTGCAACTCCTACTCTCTGGTTTGTTGGACTTACCCAGGTCAGCTAACAGGGAGGTGAAGATGGTCAACCACCACACCAAGGAATCAAGAATGCCTACAACTGCAAGCAGAAGAATTGCATCCATCATCCATGTAAGATCTAAGCCCCTTCTCAATACAGAGGTGGAGTGGACATCACCATCCTAGGGTCCACAGGATGGAGAAATAAAATATGGATTAGAGTGAATTTACTGATATTCTACTATAGAACTCTTGTAACTAGTAATGGAAAAAATTGTAGCATTGATGTGGAGAAAGTGGTCATGGTATTTGCTGAGGGCAGAGAGAGGGAAGAAGAGATGTGATGTGAGGGCTTTTTTGGGACTTGGATTTGTCCTAAATGATATTGCAGGGATGGATGCTGAACATTATATATCTTGCCACAACCCACTGAATGTACTGGGGGAGAGTGTAACCTGCAATATTATCCTTGTGGTACAGCAGTGCTCAAAAATGTATTCACCAAATGCAATGAATGTGCCACAATGATGAAAGAGGTTGTTGATGTGGGAGAAGTCAGGTGGGGGAATGGGATATATAGGAACCTCTTATTTTTTTAACATAACATTTTTTGGGCTCTATGTATCTTCAAAAATACAATTAAAATTGATGGGGGCGGGGGGTGGGGAGTGGGATATATGGAAACCTCATGTTTTATAATGTAACATTTCCTGTGATCTAATAAACTTGAAAAAAGATAATGAAAAAATTAAAATAAATTAAAAAATTTGTAGTGCAAACCATAATGTAAACTATAGACAATGATTAGTAGTGATGTTTCAATATTTATTCATCAATTGTAACAAATGTACCACAGTAATGAAAAATGTTATTAATAGGGGAAATTGTGATAGAGAAATGGGGTGGGGTATATGGGAATCCCTTATATATATACTTTTTAAGATTTATTTTATTTATTTCTCTCCCCTTCCCACCCCCCTGCCCACCCATCCACCCCAGTTGTCTGTTCTCTGTGTCCATTTGCTGCATGTTCTTCTTTTTGTCTGCTTCTGTTGTTGTCAGCAACATGGGAATCTGTGTTTCTTTTTGTTGCATCATCTTGTTGTGTCAACTCTCCATGTGTATGGTGCCATTCCTGGGCAGGTTGCACTTTCTTTCATGCTGGGTGGCACTCCTTGCACATGGGGCTATCCTATGCACAGCATGGCATACCTTGCATGGCATGGCACTCCTTGCGTGCATCAGCACTGCACATGGGCCAGCTCCACATGGGTCAAGGAGGCCTGAGGTTTGAACCATGGACCTCCCATGTGGTAGACAGATGCCCTATCCACTGGGCCAAGTTCACTTCCCCCCTATATATCTGATGTAAATTTCATGTAACCTATACCTTCTTTAAAAATAAAAGAAAATTGTCAGAAGAAAAAAATGTCATTCCATTATTTTCTGGCTTGCAAATGTCATTATCAGAAGATATTTTCACCCTTAAGTTTTTATGCAGTTGATAATAAGTCTTTCATTTTACATTGCTGTGTATAAGATTTTTATCTTCATCATTGTTTTCTTGTGAATTTGATTGTGATGTGCATTGGTATTATTTTATGGTTTTCTGCTTGAAAACATTTTTTCATCAAATTTAGAAAAAATTTGTTTTTGTTCTTCTAGTATATTTCCTTTCTATGTCCATCTTATTTATTTCTAAGTACACAAAAATATATACTTAATATTTTATTACAAGTGAATTATGCTTTGATCATTTCTTTAAGTTATTTTTCTTTTGATGTTTCTTTTTAGGGGTCATATCTATTACTACATACTCATGTTCACTTATCTTTTCTTCTGTGGTCCTATTTTCCATTTTAGATACTGTATTTTCATTTCTAGATTATTTTTTTAATATTTTATATTTCTCTTATCATGATTTTTTCCTCTGCCTTTTTAATCCTATGAATTCTTTCATCTCCATCATTTATGTGTCTCTTTCTAATAATTAATTTATTTAACTCTCAGAAATGTTTATTTTCATGCCTAGTAATTTTTATCTGATACTGGATATTTTCAATTTTATGATGCTTAATGTTAGATGTTAGACTTCTTGTATTCTTTTATATATTGATGGTCTTTCTCTAGTTAAATTAACTGAGTTAATTAGACCTTTTCAATTCTTGTTTTATGCTTTGTTAGGATTGGCACAGAGCAGTCTTTATTGCAGGGCTAATTTGGCTAATAAAGTGACCTCAAGTATTTCTTAAGAGTTTCACTAGTGGCCCAGACTTGGGAGGCAAGGCAGATCCAAAAATCTTTTGTCCCTGGGGAACATTCTAATATATTATAGTAGGAGGAAGAACAGGTAAAGCAGAGAATATCCAAAAAGGATTGAAATTCTGATTATTGTCTTTTCTTTGGTTCAATCCAAGACCTAATCTCAATTCTACTGACTTTCCAATCCCTTGCTTTTGTTAACACTAGTTTGACATTGTGTAAAAAATTCAATTAAAAGGAGCAAAACACTGAAACAATAGACTTATCCAGAAACAAGATTATTCACACTTTACTACTTCATTCACATGAAATTCTAGAGAGGCAAAAGTAACATATGGTTGGCAGATATCACATCAGTTGTTAAATGAAAAGGTTCACATGGGAATTCTCTGGAGATGATAAGACAATTGACTAGGGGAGGTGGTAACATGGATGTATGTATTTTTTCAAAACTCATCTGTCTGTACACTGGAAATGGGTGCATTTGAAATATAAAATTACCTTAACTGAGTTGGCTTAAATTGAAAAAAAAATGAATACATAAGGAATATCAAAATTAGAGATGTTTACCTCAATTGAGTTGGCTAAGAATGAAAAAAATGAATACATAAGGAGTGTCAGAATTACAGAGATGAAAGTAATATACTCAAGTTTGTCAGACATTCCAGCTGCCAATTAAACAAATTTTACTTTATGAAATTAGAAGCATATTTAGAATTAGAGGTTTCCATTTAGGATATGGAACATTTAAAGAAGGGATTCTAGCCAATAGCTGCACCTTAGAATTGATAGTGGAGATATTGAATAGACTAAGATCTGCTTGGGCTCAATCCCCAGAGAGACTGATGCAATATTTCTGTTGAGGAAATCAGGATTTAGTATTTATTAAAAGCAGTCAAGTAATTCTCATGACCACCCAGAATTGGCACTTGTAATGTGAAAATTAGTTGATGTTATGGCAGTAGATAAGAACTCTTCCAGATTGCTCATAAAATGAAATAAAGAACAGGAGAAACTATCATAGCCTGGAGATACCATTAAGATCTTAGTTTAAATATTAGGATGATGTGGCAATGAACAAAGCCTTTAAAGTGATAATAAGATAATACTATGAACAATTCTATGCCAATAATTTTGACAACTTGAAATGGACAAATTTTTGAAAATACAATTTATCAAATCAACACAGGAAAGAACAACCCTATACCTATTAAAGAAATTAAAATTTGCATGAAGATTCCCAAAAAGAAAACTCCAGGCCTGGCTAATTTCACTGGTATGTTTTATCAAAAATATTCAATCAGGAAATAGTGCTAATCTTACATAAATGATTTAGAGAAAGAAGGATCACTGCCCAAGTCATTTCATGAGGCAAATATAATGCTAATAATAAATTCTGATAAGTGTATTACAAAAAAGAATATACCACACTGATATACATGATGTCAATAGATGCAAAAATCCTTAACAAAATATTAGCAGATCACATGAAATAATTCATAATTCATGATATATTATCTCTGGAGTACAGGGATTAATTATCCCAGAAGAACCACATAGAAAAAGGGGTAGCTCCCAGGAGGAAGATGGGAATTTGACAAAAATTAAAAACTAAAAAAGCAAAAACAATTAATGTCTACTACAAATGGTGAAACTTCTGAATATTTTTAATGAAATTATGCACATTTTTGCTATGGGTCATTAACCCAGAGTTAAGAGAGAAAAAACAAAAACCAACAACAATGTTATATTACCCCAAGGGAATGAATGTGCTTTGTTTTCTCAATTTTACTGAGAATGTTCCCAAGATAGAGAAAAGATTATGACTCACTAATGAGGATCCTAAAGCATTAGAGTGTGGTAGAAACAGGAGCTTTAACTCTTCATCTTCATTTCAGCACACTCCCTGAGTTAAAAATTAAATTAACAAAAACTATTTCTAAGTTCTAAGTCTTTCATACCGTCTCCTTTTAAAGTGCACTTAATATACTCATTATAAATCTGGTCATCGTGACTTAATTACTACACAATATATTATCCCTCAAGCAAAACAAAGTAAGATGTTTTTTGTCTTGTCTGTTGGCTGTAATCATCATAAAACTTTCTTAGCTGTGGAATATGTTGCTTATCTGTACTGTCCATGTGGTGCAGCAGTGCTCCAGAATGTATTCACCAGGTGCAGTGGATGTGCCGCGATGATGGAAGAGGTGATGTGGGTGGAGTTGGGGGGGTATATGGGGACCTCATATTTTTTAATGTAACATTTAAAAGAAAATAAAGAAGAAAAAAGACCCTATCATAATCATGACCTCTAAATATAGCAGTATATAGCTAATTCAGCCTACCGCACACAGAATGTGTGAAGTTTCAAGAAGCATGATTTTTTATGTCATTTCAATTAGACTTCAGTTCATACATCCTGTGATCTGTCATCCACTTCCCTATTTATCCTTTGTGTTCTTGGTTTGTATAGTAGAAATTTAAATTAAAACCATTTTTTATTTGCTCAGCAACCATCAGATTTATTCCAGTAACAAAATTATACAGTAGTGACTTCTTTATGTGCCAACCTTCAATCTTACCAGAAAATTAGAAAAGAAATGGAGAACAATTTCAGAAACTGGACAGAGCACTTGGCTGGTTAAATTTACAGCTTCAACATGTGCTAAGTAGAGGAAAGGTAGAACTGCTATAGCTTATGCTATCTTAGTCCATAGCTCAGAGGAAGTAACTTTTATTTACCTCAGTACTAATGATGGAGCTATATATTTTCCCAGGTTCTATTCAGTTGGAAAGCAATAAGGGAGAAAAGCAGGGGAAATTTAATGAAAGGAAGGATAAAGGAAAAGAAAACAGGAGGCATAAGGAAAAATATGATTAAAAATATAAGGACAACTCCAAGTCCTGAAAATGCCCCAAAATTACACCTCTTTTTCCCTCTCCCTGCCTTCAACAACTCCCATGGCCACTGTTTCCACACTAATGATATAATTTCTCCCATTGCTAGAGTCACAATAATTCTATAGTAGAATACCAGTAAATCCACTGTAATCCATATTTTATTCTTCCATCCTGAGGATCCTGGGATGGTGATGTCCACCCCACCTCTAAATTGAGTGGGGGCTTAGATCCCACATGGCTGATGGATGGAATTCTCCTGCTTGCAGCTGTAGTAGACTCTCTTGATTCCCTGGTGTAATGGTTGACCATCCTCACCTCCTTTTTAGCTGGCCTGGATAAGTCCAAAGACCCAGAGAGTAAGTGTTGCAACTCAAGGATAGATGCTGGACATTATATATCCTGTCAGAACCCACTGAATGGACTTGGAGAGAGGGTAAACTACAATGTAAACTGTAATCCATGCTGTGTGGCAATGTTCCAAAATGTGCTCATCAAATGCAATGAAAGTACCACATTAATGAAAGAAGTTGTTGATGTAGGGAGTATGGGGAGTGGGATATATGGGAACCTCTTATATTTTTTAATGTAACATTTTGTCTAATTTATGTATCTTTAAAAAAGGTAATAAAATATGATAAGGAAATAGAAATAACCAGACACTCTATAGAAGCTAGTGCTAGAAGACAACTGTAGTGGTAGGCTAGATAATGCTGTAGTAGCAAATAACCCCAAACTTCTGTGGCTTACTGTATGTTATGTGTCTGTCATGAGTTAGCAGAGGGCTTCAACTCATTGCCATCATTCAGGCCCCAGGCTGGTGAAGCAGCAACCTTTGGGAATATCACCAGATCCATTCCAGAGTGGAAAATTCAACACTTGCTCTTAGTTTTTCCAGGGAATGATCTACATCACTTATTTCAATGTTACTGGCCAAATTAAGAAGCATGATCCACATCTAATTTCAAGGAGGTAGAGAAATGCCATCCTGCAATGTGGGAATCTTAAATTTTTGGCCAAGTAACACATGATACTATTAGTGTCACAGTGCAGGTAATGAAGTTTATATGCCATGTAGAGCACTGTACTCAATTGGCTACTGGAAATCCAATCTCTCTTTATCCCTTACAAGAAATAGTATTTTCCCTGAGATAGTAATCTGAACACTTGAAAACTGCATTTTAAAATTCTTCTTCTGTAGATAGAGGTAGCAATTGACACAGGGTTGGCCATACATATCAGTGGACCCCATTAGGTGGGGCTTCTAAGAATGCTCTGTAAAACAGGCACAGCCTCAACTGACTTTCCTCTGCCATAGTTGTGATGCCAGGGGAGTTTGGGAAGAGACATCTTGTGGCATGAGAACAGGAGTTATGACCTATTGTGTTATACTGTAAGGCAGGGGCACTAATGGGACCGTTGTGCTGATGCACCAGGCTTGGATTACCAACTTTCAAATTCCCCATTGTGTGACAAAGAATTAAAATTTTAAAAATCTGTTTTTTCAGGTACTTCAAGTATAGTTTTCTTTTATATGCTGTTGGACCTATTCCTGAGTGATAAAACCTTGAAATTAGTGAGGTGATGATACAAATAGCAGATACTAAACTTTAGAATTGACTTATTGAAGACCTTAGAAGAGCAGGAATTATGAATCCACCCATTTTCCCCCTACATCCTATTCATTACTATGGCAGCAAAAGAATATTTTTTCTCTCTTTTGAGTATCTAGGATCACTTTCCACATTGTCTTTTCATGACTTTGTGTTTCTTTGCACTAAAGAAAGTAGAGAAAAGGAGGATAGCCACAGTTTCTGACTAGAACCTTATTCTGAGATATTAATCTCCTTAAACTGATTGACTTAATTAAATGAGTTCTATCAGTTAGTCTTGGGTAGTTTATCCTTTAAACTTCCTCCCCTCTTTGGAACCTCACATCTCTGAATCTCTCCATTTATGCTGCCCAATGTGACCCCAACCTCTTTAAAAGCCTTTGGTGTGCTTTCTAGTCCTTATTCAAAAGACAGGGATGAATACAATGACATTAGGGTGGGTTTCTAAAGGTGGAAGCAAATTCTGAAGACTAGAGGGATAAAGGTAAGAAGGCAGGAAAGGAGATGGAAGTTCTATTTATAGAGCTACCACTGGGAGCATTTCACAATTGCAATTAGATTTATCAACTTCTGTATATTCAACCTTTTAAAAATATTCCCAAGGTTTTCTTCCAATCATATAAATATTGCCACAGTTTGGCCTTTGGAAAGCTTTCTTAGTAAAATGTCCTTTAGTTATTTATTATGTGAATCCCATCTGTGAGATATTCTTCTCATGTAGATAACAGTGTTACACAGAGGAAACATTAAGGAATGGCTCTATATGGAGGTACATTTTCAGAAAACCAAAGAAAAAGTAATGACCCAGTAAGAACTGAATTCAGTTTTTCTGTTGGAAGTAGAGGTAACTGTATGCCTTTCTCTCTTGAGTTACTTAATCATTCAGCACTCTCTAGCATAAACATATTATAAAGAATGTCAAGTTGATGTGGGCTATGGGTGGAAGGCTCTTTGTCTCTTCAGAAATAACCTTAACCTAAACTGTCTGTCCTGACTTGTGGGTGTGGGATGATAAGAGGCTGCAGTCCTGCCCTTGGTGACCATGGCAATGACTCCAGTCCGAGGAAACAGTTTAACAATGCAAAGTCTATAAACTTTAAATATTCAGGGAAAATGCAAACCAAATGTGCTAAAAGCTTATCTAGAATGTCTGAAGTCCATGCTAAAAGCTTACCTAGGATGTGGAAGATATATGCTAATTCAAGCCTATTGAGAACCAAAACAAAAGGACAATTTGGCCTTTCCTCTCTGTATGAAAGGGACTCAAAAATCTTGTTCAGTGCTCGGAATTGAAACAGAAAGCTCCCAAGTCTGGCCGGGCATCAATAAACCATTTTTCCTTCTCAAAATCATTCCTGAGTCCTGGACTCTCTATATGCAAATAATTGAACTGCTCTCAAATTCTACAACAAGGAGTCAGTTCAGAAAGTTTCTACTAAAAATATGTTGATTTAGAATTGTCTTAGGGGAAAACATAAAAAGTATTCACAAACTATGTTTGCCCTTACACATCCTGTAAGACACTCCGAAGGAGGCCTTATTACACCAGTTTTAGGAAGATGAAACTTTCTCAAATCAAGTTTCCTTAAATGAAAAGTCTTCATTTAAACAACAATATTATACTTCTATTTGCAGTGGTATGTACCCTCTCTTAAACTGAAAACAATTTAAAATGCTGGAGTAAAATGTTTTCAGAATCACATTTTAAAAGTATTGTTGAGCTCCTAAAAAATCAGATAGGTACAGAGACAAACAAACAAAAGTGGTCCTAAAAGAAAGAAAACTTCAAAGTGGAAGCAGATATTCTGTGAAGATTAAAAATAACTCAAGTTCAACATCACATCAAAATCAGTTATGGCTGTGATCTCTCCTGAGGCAAAATCCCTCTCCATCTGCGGACCTGAGAAACCTGGAAAATAAGTTATGTGCTTCCAAAACACAATGGTAGAACATGCAGAGGATAGGCATGCTTATTCTGTAACAAGAAACTGGAAGGAAAAGGGGGTCACAGGTTCCAAGCAGGGCCAAAGCCCAGCAGAGCAAACTTCATTAGATTTCAAGGTCATCTCTGGATTGAGGCTTTGTCCTCTGAGCCTGCTGGAGGGGCAGCCCCACCCTTTCCAAGAGCTTGTGAGAGCAGCCATGCTCTCCCCAGTGCTGGAGCCCAGGTCACACTGAGTCTGAGGACAGCAGTGGCAATCTCACTCTGCCTGAGCACTGCTGTGTGTGCTCCAGTTTCTCCAAGCATTGGTGCCACCCCAATGCTGACTGGACCCATGCTCACCCACAGCCTCTTTAGCAAAGGATTTCCTAGCCATACCCTCATCAAGAGTCCCATTCTCTGGGAATGCACTCTCAATAGTTCATGGAGGACCCTGATAGAGTCACTTCTGGCCCTGGTCTCAGAGAACACTACCTGGATAGAATGAGAATTTTCCACATTATCAGTTGCTGGTTCCTATGAGTGTAAGAAATCAGTTCTCATTTTATCCCTTTCTGCTCTCATTTTACTGTAAGTTACAAGGAGAAACAAGTCTGTAGCTTCCACGCTTAGCTTGAAAATTTCCTCAGCTAAATATCCAGGTTCACTGCCTGTAAGTTCTGCCTTCCATTGAACATGAGAACACAATTTCAGCAAGTTATCTGCTATGTTATAACAAGAACCACATTCATCATTTCTTTCTAAGCTCTCAATGGAAGTATCTTTAACATCCATATTTCTACCGACAGACTCTGCAAAACAACTTGGTCTTCTTATCAAGCACCTCAGATTCTTCCAGCTTTACTCATTACTTAATTTCCAAGCCTGTTCCACATACTTAGATGTTTGTTAGAGCAGCGTTCCACTCTCAGTACTACAATCTGTATTCATCAAGATTCTCCAGAGAAACAGATCTGGCAGGAATAATTCATATACACATACATACCTACATATATATGTATGAATGTATGTCTATATATACATGCACATGTGTGTGACATAAATAAAGGATTTATTATAGGAATTGGCACGTGTGCCTGTGGAGATTGTCAACAAGTTGCAATTCCATAGGACAGGCTGCAAGTTGGAAACTACAATGAAGTTGAAGTGAAATTCTCCAGGTGAAGCTGGCTGGCTGAAGCAGAGATAAAGTCTTCTTTTTGACTTCTGAAATCCTTAGTTCTGGTTCTTAGACCTCCAACTGATTGATGAGGAGACTCCCCTTATGCTGAAGGCAGTCTTCTTTCTTGGTTGTAGATGTAATCAGCTATAGATGCAATCCACTGACAATATGTGTAAATCTCTCAGGAAATATCCACACAGTAACAATCAGGCCAGAGCTTGTTTGACCAAACAACTGGACATTGTAATGTAGCCATGTTGACATATGAACTTAACTGTCCCACAAGCTCATGAGAAATAAACCCCTTATGTAGAAAATGACAGTGAGAAAACTAGCCAGTATTAAATGATCATGCTAGCAAAAGGAACAAAGAAATAGTACATGAAAATCTGAGCCTTCATTAGACCCTCATGTGGGTTTTCATGCAGGCCACACATGTGGTGGTAAATCCTCAATCAAGTATGTTTAATTAAATGGTTTTAGGATTTGGGTACTTTCAGGCAACTGAGAGAAAAATGTAACTTTCTTCTGTGGGAAGGTATTTTTATCTCAGGCCTCAAAGGATTGCTAAGAGACAGTGCCAAGGATTGTGTGCTCTAGTTAACAATGACAAAGCACACAGGAAAAAATAATAAGCAAGTGAAGACCTCAGAGGCCAGGATCCCAGGGACACAGAGGAGTGTGATCAATAGTTGGTGGCTCTTTCCTTCTTAAAGAAGAGAAGCTTGTGACAACCTCATAGGACAGGGCCAAAGAAGACTAGATTGGGGATCACTCCAGGATTTCAGTAAAGAGCAGGAAGACCCTCCAATCTTTTGAGATTTGGTACTAGTTATCACTGTTGTAAGTTTATCTCTTTCAAGGTACTACACTGAGCACTGGGGGGAAGAAGGAAGATAAATAAGATGTAGTTCCAATTTCAAAGAATTTAAAGTCCAGGAGGGGATTGGAGGGCCCTATAATATATCTAGGTTTTGGCTACCTTAGTAAAACCTTTTGGGATTTCTGCCCAAGCCACAATTACCCTTTTTTTTGAGAACTTACCTCCAGTCCAGTTAAGGTTGATCACCATCAGACATGTTTATACTCATAACCCTGTCACCACAGTTCACTAGGCCAGGAGTAATCACATAGCCCCTGGTGGGCCCATCAGCGTGTGTAAGCTCCAAATTTGGAATCATAACCACAACCAGTTAGTACCCGTGGTTGGCTGGAAATATAATTTGTAATTTCAGTGGTTGCAGGATGGTCAAATTCAGTCTTGTCATGAATATAAGCATCTGATCTAAAGAGCAAAAGAACAATGCCTAACATTGTTTTCCAGCAGTATTCATTCCTTATCAACATCCACATTTTCCTTTTGAACAAGAAAAGAATTATGTTTTGTTTGTATCTTCCTCTGGTCTCTCTCCATTCTCCCTCCACCAAACTTTGCCATTGAGACACATAATATAGTAGTTAATAGCACTACCAGGAATTTACTGCTTGGGAATAATCCCTCAATCCACAGCTGTTAGAATTATGATCTCAAATGAATTAACTCTCTATATCTCAGTTTTCTCATCTATACAGTGGAAATAATAATATTACCTATCTAAATGAATTAATATCAGTAGGTCAACTAATGCCTGATAAATAATAAACATTTTAAAAAATAAATACATTATGGTATTTATGAATAAAAATTGTCTGGAATATTAAATGCAGATTTTCATGGCTAAACACTTTTGCTATTGCTAATTTTGAAAATGATCATTATTAAACCCTTTACTTATTCTTACATCCCATAGCACAACACTTTACCATAAATTAATTTCCTTTCTCAGTGGAGTACTTCACCTCAGATTTCTTTCAAAGAGTATCTGTATTTCATAGTTTAGTTTGAAATTTTTCATCTACTTGGATTTCAAAGTGTATTTAAAAAGAGTAAATCTATATATCCTGCCATAACACACTGAATGTACTGGGGGAGATTATAAACTTCAATGTAACTATTATCCATGTGGTGCAGCAGTGCTCCAAAATGTATTCATCAAATGCAATGAATGTGCCATGCTGATGAAAAGGTTGTTGATGTGGGAGGAGTGGGGTAGAGTGGTGTGGGGTATATGGGAACCTCTTACATTTTTTAATGTAACATTTTTGTGATCTATGTATCTTCAAAGAATACAATTTAAAAATGATGGGGGTGGGGTGGTGGGGATTGGGGCTTATGGGAACCTCATGTTTTTTTTAGAGATTATTTATTTCTCTCCCCTTCTCCCCCCACCCAGGTTGTCTGTTCTCTGTATCTATTTGCTGCATCTTCTTCTTTGTCTGCTTCTGTTGTTGTCAGCAGCACTGGGATCTGTGTTTCTTTTTTTGTTGTGTCATCCTGTTGTGTCAGCTCTCCATGTGGGCAGTGTCATTCTTAGGCAGGCTGAACTTTCTTTCAGCACTGGGTGGCCCTCCTTATGGGTCACACTCCTTGTGTGTGAGCTCCCCTATGTGGGGGACACCCCTGCATGGCATGGCACTCATGTGCATCAGCACTGTGCATGGGCCAGCTCCACACAGGTCAAGGAGGCCCAGGGTTTGAACAGCAGACCTCCCATGTGGTAGACGAATGCCCTAACCACTGGGCCAAGTCTGCTTCCCTTTTATGTTTTTTAATGTAACAGTTTATGTGATCTATTAACTTTAAAAAAAGAAAATTAAAAAGTAAAAAGAGTAAAAATGACTAAATAGGATGTATTATAGGAGTTTAAGGACATTCCACATCAAAAAGATATAGTAATGTAACTCCCATATTGAGTGAATAAAAAGAAAGCTTCCATGCAACCATCTCAATATAACCAGAAAAATAATTTTACCATTGTGCCAGATTGTCAGCTATCAACTTTGCATTACAACCATCCTCTTCTATGGTCTCCTTTGCACTGGGAAATTCATTTTCCAGAAGATTCTTCTCTGTATAGTTTCAGGCTAAAGTTTGCCAATGAGAGGAACTTACACAGTATTTGGAAAGTGAACTGGTTAGTGGAGAAGTCATCATTCCAGGGTGGCTGTGGCAGCCAGATGAAAAGGCTTCACAGATTTCTCCCCAAGTCCCTGCTTAGCTGCTGCAGACCAAGGCCTTGACCTTTCCCAGGGGCTTGACAATTGCAGCAATGTCCAGAAAAACTTGAATCAAGCTGAAGTCATCAATGACTGTTTCCTTGACTTTTTATTCTAAGATTTATTTTATTTATTTTTCTACCCTTCCCCCCCACCCATGCCCCAGTTGTCTGTTCTCTGTGTCCATTCACTGTGTGTCCTTTTTGTCTGCTTCTGTTGTTGTCAGCGGTACCAGGAATCTGTGTTTCTTTTTGTTGTGTCATCTTGTGCCAAATCTCTGGTGTGCGGCACCATTCCTGGGCAGGCTGAACTTCCTTTTATGCTGGGTGGCTCTCCTTATGGGGTGCACTCCTTGCATGTGGGGCTCCTCTATGCGGGGGACACCCCTGTATGGTATGGCACTCCTTGCATGCATCAGCACTGTACATGGGCCAGCTCCACATGGGTCAAGGAGGCCCGGAGTTTGAACTGCAGACCTCCCATGTGGTAGACAGATGCCCTAACCACTGGGCCAAGTCTGCTTCCCTTCCTTGACTTTAACTGTCACTCTTCCTGACCTTCACTCATCCAGCTCTTGTTATGTTCATATACGACCTGTTTCCTTTATTAAACACCTGTATTCAATAATATTCAGAGTCATTCTGTTTTACTGACCAAACCAAGACTGAAAAAATATTCAAAAATTAGGAATTTAGGAAGAGATGAGAGTTGCTTTGTGTTGACAAAGGCTTTTAACATAAATCTATAAATACACTGTAACAAAAGGATAAGCTCTTGAACTGACTGCAGCCATCACTCATTCAAGTATCTAAGTCACCCCCCATAGAATAATTTTATTTCTTCCAGAATTCATATGGAAAATTGGACAAATAATTAATGAAAACTCTCTCTATAGAAAGCCTGGAGAAATAAATTAATTAGCCAGTACTTTTGTCCAAAATTTAGTTTCTTATTTCATTTTCATACCAGGAGAATCTTTACTATTTAGTCAAGTCAAGCTCTATCTGCTTGACTGCTTAAGAGTAATTGTTTGTGGAAAATTAATAAATTGGCATTCTGGTTTCAAATATTTATCAAGCTTGAGGTTTCGCTTAGAGTGAATTTGTTTTTTGGGCCTGATTAGCTCTGAATCCTGATTAAATCTAGATTGTGGTTAGGCAAAGAAATGATACAAAAATATAAAATACCAAACTTATGCCTATTTGCTTCAGTAACATTCTACATTTGAAGGGTTTGTAGAAGACTAAATGAGATAAATGAAAAGCACCTGGAATAGGGACTGTGTTTATATAAATGACCACTGCTATTTTTGGGAGGGCTAGGGTATGAGGGAAGGTAAAATGGATGAACCTTGAGAATCTTACGTTGAGTGAAGCAACCCAGGCATTGAAGGACAAATACTACATGACCTCAATGATATGAAATAAGCAAACTGCCTCAGAGAGCTAGAGTCTGGAAAAAAGGCTTACAGGAAATCGGGGGGTGGAGGAAGGATGTGAGTTAACGTCTGCAGGGGTGGAATCTGTGATGAGCTGGTGGTAAGTATGAGCACAAAGAAGGGACAAAATGGGGGCAAGGGGTTGCCTTCGGATGGGGCTTTGTGGGTTTGAGGGGGACTGGGGATGGGCAGAGGGGAAATATTGTCCAAAAATTGGGGGGAGGGAGGGGCAAATACGAACATGGGAGAGTGTCAGGTGTTTGTTGAGAACAAAATGTTGAGAAAATCGTATCAAAGTATAAGTAGGAGGGTTACCTGTTTAGGATGCTCAGGGGGTATGGTCTGATGCGGGACGGACTCCAGGGGAATAGCTGAAGGCTCATTTTGCCAAGGTGGGTTGTACCATTGGGAAGAGACCCAAGAAGTGAGAGTTGGGGTGGACCCACATCCTGGGGAGGACTAATGCCATCAAATAGAGAGAACTGTATCTCTCATGAGAAAGGATGGCTCCCAGGGCATTAGGGCAGTTGAGAAAGTCAGGCCCTGAATACTGCTGCAAGTATCTCTGGACATGGCTTCTTGGGAAATGGAGATTGGCTGGCGTTGTGGGCCCCAAGGGGAGGGGAAAATGGATGTGGAATGGATGGAACCAAGGTAAATATGGGGGCAAGAGAGGAGTTTTGTGAGAGTACACGAGGATGAATATAAAACATGTAATATTACACCAAAAACATATAGGGGACGACAGACTAATAATGTAAACCATAAGGCAAAACATAGGATAACTAAAAAATTTAGAAAACTGTACAACCTAAAGTATGGACCACATAGTAAGCACAGATGTCACCTTGTTTGAAAGCTATTGTCTCAGAATCTGTACATCAGTTTCAGGAAATATGATATGAATAAGTTAAAAGATTATCACTGTGGAAGGGAAAAGGTTTTATGGTGGATCTGGGGAAGTACTGTATATTGTATATATGAATTTCAGTGATCTAAGACTCTTGTCTTTGACATTATGTTGGGATTCACTTTACAGGAAGTTTTGGATCACAGAGTGGTTCAACAATGGCAGCAGAGGCTTCCCCCCAGCGCGGGACATGACACCCGGGGATGAGCCTTCCTGGCAACGAGGGACCACTATCAACTACCAACTGATGATGCAACTGGAAAATGACCTTATACGGAAGGTTCAATGCGGATCAGCAGAATATCCATGTCTACATAAAATACCATGACTTTAAAATGCTGTTTGACCTAAAGTAAGGGGGAAATGGAAAGGAGAAATGAGTTTATATGGCTACGAGTTTCTAAAAAAGAGTCTGGAGGCTGGCAGAAGGTTTGCCCTCATGCACAACTGAGCAGAGTCAGAGAGACAGATAAAGCAGATACAACCCCCAGATATTGGTTCCTTTGAGGGCTAAAGAGACCCATGGGAGTTATGGTCATGGCCGATGGGGTTAACTACCAGGGCAGATGGCCCCTCTTTGGAAATGGTGTTTATGTGTGATGAATCTGGACTCAGATGGGATCTCCCTTCATAAGACTTTCATGCTAATGTGCTGGAGGTGCAGTTAATGTTGGGGTTTAAGATATATTTAGGGGATTTGAATCTCTGGACTGACAATGTGATAGCCAGATCCTGAGCCTCAACAGACTCCAGCACCTACAATCTGATTTATTGGACTTACCACACTCAGCTAAGATGGAGTTGAAGAAGGACAACCACCACACCATGGAGCCTAGAGTGATTACAACTGAAAATGGGAGGATTGCATCCAGCATCCAGGTGGAATCTGACCCTCCTCTTGACATAGAGGTGCAATGGACACAACCAATCCAATGTCCACATAGAAGAGGTGGCATTGGATTGGGAAAAGTGGACATAATGGACAAAGGGTGTGGGGAAAGGCAGGAAGAGATGAGAGGTGGAGGCGTCTTCGGGACGTGGAGCTGCCCTGATGGTGCTTCAGAGGTAATCATCGGACATTGTAAATCCTCACAGGGCCCACTTGATGGAATAGAGGAGAGTATGGGCCATGATGTGAACCAATGTATATGAGGTGCAGAGGTGCCCAGAGATGTACTTACCAAGTCCAGTGGATGTGTCATGATGATGGGAACGAGTGTTGTTGGGGGGGGGGAGAGGAGGGGTGGGGGGGTGGGGTTGAATGGGACCTCACATATATATTTTTAATGTAATATTATTACAAAGTCAATAAAAAATAAAAAAATTAAAAAAAAAAAACAATGGCAGCAGAGGAATACTGATATAGGATGTTATTGACAGGATATATATGGTTGACAGGGAGTTATACAGGGCATATGCCCAGGGTATATAGTAATGTCTAGATATACTCATAGTGGAAACAATTAAAAACAACAGATGGGGGGTACTGGGCCCCTGGCTGGGGGGTCACTGTCATGGACCATGGGGGAGCAGCGGCAGTCCCCCAGGGGCAACGGCAAGAACCGGGAAGGAAGGAGGGCCCAACAGTGGGCTCCTGAAACTAATGGCTATGCTTTTGAGCCTATACACATGCAATAAGAACAAGGCCTAGAGTAGCACTGTGCCTGGGAGTCTCCTCCTGACAGCCTTCAAGTTACTCAAATGTGGCCACTCTCACAGCCAAACTCAGCATGTAGATGCAGTGCATTCCCCCCAGCGAGGGACATGACACCTGGGGATGAGCCTCCCTGGCCCCGAGGGATCACTACCACATACCAGCTGAAGATGCAACTAGAAAAGGACCTTGAATTAAAGGTTCAATACGGATCAGCAGAATATCCCTGTCTACATATAATAACATGACTTCAAAATGCTGTTTGACCTAATGTAAGGGGGAAATGGAAAGGAGAAATGAGATTATAAGGCTATGAGTCTCTAAAAAGAGTCTGGAGGTTGTCAGAAGGAATGCCCTTATGCACAACTGAGCAGAGTCTAAGAGACAGATAAAGTAGATACAATCCCAGGTATTGGTTCTTTTGAGGGATAAAGAGACCCATGGGTTCTATGGTCATGGCAGATGGGGTTCACTGCCATGGCAGATGGCCCTTCTTTGGAGCTGGTGTTTCTGTGTGATGGAATTGGACTCAGAGGGGATCTCTTTTCACAAGACTTGCATGCTACTTTATTGGAATTGTAGTTGGTGCTGGGGTTTAAGATATATTTAGGGGATTTGAATCTCTGGACTGATAATATGACACAAAGGCCCAGAGCCTCAACAGACTTCAGCTCCTACACTTTGATTTATTGGACTTTCCCCACTCAGCTAACATCGAGTTGAAGAAGGTCAACCACCACACCATGGAGCCTAGAGTGTCTACAACTGAAAGCAGGAGGAGTGCATCCAGTATCCATGTGGAATCTAAGCCCCCACTTGACATAGACGTGCAATGGACACAACCAATCCAATGTCCACAGAAAAAATGTGGAATGGGTGTGGGAAGGGTAGCCATGGTGGCTGCTGGGTTTGGGGAATGGGAGGAAGAGATGAGATGTGGAGGCGGTTTCGGGACGTGGAGTTGTCCTGGGTGGTGCTTCACGGACAAGTACGGGACATTGTAGATCCCCCCAGGGCCCACTGGATGGAACGTGGGAGAGTGTGGGCTATGATGTGGACCACTGACTATGGGGTGCAGTGATGCTCAGAGATGTACTTACCAGGTGCAATGGATGTGTCACGATGATGGGAGAGAGTGTTGCTGTGGGGGGAGTGGGGGGTGGGGGCGGTGGGGTTGAATGGGACCTCATATTTTTTTAATGTAATTTTTAAAAATAAATAAATAATTTAAAAAAATTGAAACAGCTATCAGTACACTTGGTACACTTGGCAGATATTGTTCTACAGTGATACCAAAGCTTAAGAAGTCAGCAGTATCTCCAGATCTTTCTTTTTCATTTCTCTGTTATTTCATTCATTCTTGCCCTCATTTATTCATTCATCAATGAATGTTTATAAAGAGAAAGATGATAGCAGTGTTAGGCATTAAAGATGAAAAGCTGAACGGGACACAGTAGTTCATTTCCTATCCCTAGGTTTTCATGTAGCTGCTTCCATACCATGCTTTATTTTCTTTTTTTCTTTTTAATTAAAGAAGCTGTAGGTTTACAGGTAGACCATGAAGAAAATGCAGTGTTCCCTTATATCTGTCTCTATTTTTAACATTTTGCATTAGTGTGGTACCTCTGTTACAAATGATGGGAGAATATTATAATTGCACTATTCATACCATCTATGTAAGTGGATTGGGAAATAGGAAATCCAGGTTTCTCCATTACTGTTAGAGAGAATCTTGCACTGTATTTTAACATTAGTGATTGAAAACAGCAGTTACATATAACCTCATCTTCCTAATATTTTATTGGGAAAGATTTTGGTTTTGTAATACATACTATTGATATTTAACCCCTTTAAGTGGAGTTTGGAAAAATTCTCTAGTCTCACTTGTAGTCATTTTATAAGACCCTAGATCACACTTATTTGGGTGCAAGCTTTACTTTTATCTCTTTCCCTATAAGTTCCTTTACCTTCTACTGTTTCAATCATGCATTTCTTTGCTTTTGAAATTCATATATTTCTATAAGCCACATCAAATTCTTATGGAAGAAGGCTTATTACAAACAATAAAATTGTCTATTGTGTCTCTTGATGAAGGTAAATGTAGCCATTATTAGAGACCTGAATATTTTGCCTGTTTTCAAGAATCGCATTGGATTATTTCTTTTTTTGAGATTTATTTATTTATTTCTCCCCCCTCCCTCTATTGTCTGCTTTCGGTGTCCATTCATTGTGTGTTCTTCTTTGTCTGCTTGTGTTCTCATTTAGGCAGCTGTGGAAACCAATCCTGGCACATTTGGAGTGGGAGAGAGGCAATCATTCTCTTGCACCATTTCAGCTCCCTGGTCTGCTAAGTCTCTTATTGTCTCTCCTCTGTGTCTCTCTCTTTTTTTTTAAAGATATTTATTTATTTATTTATTTATTTATTTATTTATTTATTTCCCCTTCCCCCTGCCCTACCTTGGTTGTCTGTTCCCTGTGTCTATTTGCTGCTGTCTCCTTCTTTGTCCGCTTCTGTTGTTGTCAGTGGCGTGGGAATCTGTGTTTCTTTTTGTTGCATCATCTTGTGTCAGCTCTCCATTTGGGCGGCACCATTCTTAGACAAGTTGCACTTTCTTTCACACTGGGCAGCTCTCCTTATGGGGCACACTCCTTGCACGTGGGCTTCCCCTACATGGGGACACCCCTGCATGGCACGGCACTCCTTGCGTGCATCAGCACTGTGCATGGGCCAGTTCCACACAGGTCAAGGAGACCCAGGGTTTGAACCATGGACCTCCCATGTGGTAGATGGATGCCCTAACCTCTGGGCCAAGTCTGCCGCCCCTGTGTCTCTTTTTGTTGCATCATCTTGCTGCATCAGCTCTCCATGTTGACCAGCACTCCTGTGTGGGGCAGCACTCCTGCACAGGGTGGCACTCTGCATGGGCTGGCACTCTGTGTGGGCCAGCTTGCCTTCACCAGGAGGCCTTGGGTAATGAACTGTGGACCTCTTATATGGTAGATGGGAGCCCATTTACTTGAGCCACATCTGCTTCCCATGGATTATTTCTTTTTATCTCAAATACAATTCCATAATTAAAGTGAACTATGAGAACTTAAGAATTAAGTGTGTATGACACAGTCTACATCAAATATTCTGAGAACAGAAGGTAGTATTGTTAGTTTTTCTCAATGACTCATTTAATAAAATATATTTAATGAATGCCTGACATTTTCAGGTATGAATGATGCAAATAGTGATCAATAAATTAACATAAAAATAAAAGTTATTTTCATAAGTGAGTAAGTAGGCAAAGCAGTTTTTTTCAAGTCACCCTTAGTACAAAGTATGTTTCCTGACCTCAAGGAATTTGGGGATAAAAAGGTATTATCTTTTCCTCAATGAATTTTGAAAAATCTTATAAGAATTTTGTAATAATTTACTCCAGCTCACATAAGATTCCTGAAAAATGATCTAGCATGACATTAAATTGCTGTGGACTTCTTAGTCACAACTGAAATGCTGTAGTCCAATTTGAACGAAATAGACATTTTTTCTGTTGATTCTCTAAAATGTTTTTATTAGAAAAATTGTTTTTACAGAAAAATAATGCATAATACACAGAGATCCCATAAAGTACATTATTTTATTTTTAGCTTGCCAAAGTCAGCAGTTTATTGAAAAGTACATTATAATCAAATCAGATTTATCATAAGAAGGAAACCACTGTCTTCATATCAATTATATAAGTTCTTCCATTGCTAGAATCACATTGTCTATAGTAGAATACCAGCCATTCTACTCTAAGTCCTTCATTCATTCCCAAATCCTGAGGATTCTGGGATGCTGATGCCCACTCCACCTCAAATTGAGAGGTGGCTTAGATCCCATTGGGTAGATGAATGGGACTGTCTTGCTTGTAGTGGCAGACACCCTTTGTTCCTTGGGATGGTCATTGTCCATCATCATCTCCTTGTTTTTTGGGTAAGTCCAATGAACAGGAGAGTAGGTGTTGCAACTCTGCTGAGATTTATTGTATTTTATTTTATTATCTCTTTAAAAAGATACCTAAATCACACAAAATGTTACAATAAATAATATGAGGTTCCCATATACCCCATTCCCCACATCACACTCCTCCCACATTGACAACTTCTTTCATTAGTATGGTACAGTCATTGCATTTGATGAGTACTTTTTGGAGCATTGCTACACAGCATGGATTATACTTTATGTTGTAATTTACACTCTGTAGTTTACATTCAGTGTCTTATGGCAAGATATATAATGCCCTGTACCTGTCCCTGCAATATCATTCAGGACAACACCAAGTCCCCCAAAGGCCCAATATCACAGTTCTTTTTCCTTCTCCCTGCCTTCAGGAACTCCCATGGCCACTGTCTCCACACCAATGATATAATTTCTTCCATTACTAGAGTCGCAATAATTCTATAGTAGAATACCAGTAAGTTCACTCTAATCCACATTTCATTCCTCCATCCTGAGGACCCTGGGTTGGTGATGTCCACTTCACCTCTAAATTGAGAGGGGGCTTAGATCCCACATGGCTGATGGATGGAATTCTCCTGCTTGCAGCTATAGATTCTCTCAGTTCCCTGGTTTGGTGGTTGACCATCACCACCTCCCTGTTATCTGCCCTGGGTATGTCTAATGACCTGGAGAGTAGGTGTTGCAATTCTGCTAAGACTCAGGGCCCAGCTGGCACATGGACAGTCCAGAGATTCAAGTCTCCTGAGCATACACCAACCCCAGCACCAACCACAGGTTCAGTAAAAGTGACAGAATAGGCATGTGTAAAGAAGTCATATCTGAGTCCATCTCCATCACACTCAGGAGCACAAATTCCAAAGTAGGGCCCTCTGGCAAGGTACCAAACTCCAGAGCCATCTGCCATGACTATAGGACCTGGGTGTCTCTGTAGCCATCAGGAGCACTGGTATCTGGGGTTGTATCTACTTTGGCTGTCTCCAAGATCCTGCTGAGATGTGTATAAACATGACCCCCCTGATGGCCTCCCGACTCATTTTGAAGACAGCCATATAAACTCACTTGTCTTTACCATTTCCATTTTTATTCCAGGTATTTTTCTAGTTACATCAACAGTTGATTGATTCTTGGTAGTAATTGCTTGGCACCAGGGAGGCTCATTCCCAGGAATCATGTCCCACACTGGGAGGAAGGTAATGCATTTATATGCTGTTTGGCTTAGAGAATGGCCATATTTGAGCAACATGGAGGCTGAGAGCCTCTTAGGCACACAGCAACAATAGACCAAATCAAAATTTCTAGTGCAAGAGGTTTATAAGCATATCCATCAGTATCAAGGACCCATCATTGGACCATCATTTTTCACTGGTCTTTGCCCTTGCACTTGGGGATTGTTGCTTTTCCACTTGGGAATGAGGCAGAGCTACCCAGGATGGAAACCCAGTATTCACTCAATTGTCATGTGAACCTCTATCCACTGTGTCAATACCCAAGGAATATCCAAACATATCTATAAACCCTATATGCATGCCCAGATTAACTCCCTCCCATGTATCAAGCATCAATGACACCCCACACCAATGCTCCTCCCTTACCATAAATGAACCCCTCTGTGATACAAAACTTGCTCAAAATGAAGCCTAACATATCGCCAAATTCAATTAAAAGGAAAATGAGATAGTAATGATAAGTTTAAGCATTAGAAATAAAATACATAATAATTTAGAAAACTAAAAGCAAAAAATTGAGATATTAGATAAATTAAAAATATTATAGGAAATTTTTTGACATTTTGACACTATGAAAAGATGAGTACCCACACACTCCCTAGATGCTTGCCCCAGGTGCACCCTCTGCTGAATGCCCCTCATCCAACACCCGAAACCAGTAATATTTCCTTATTACAGTGTCAAAAGATTTTTCTCAACATTATAGTTTCACCCACATACCCACCAATCCCCCATGTTCACCTGCTCCTTCCTCTAAACTTCCGCCCACTTCCAAGGACCATCTGACCAATCCTCCCAACCCTAGCCCCTGCCAAGCCTGCACTACCCAACCCAATAGTATCCCTATACCCCCATCATATCCCTTCACTGCACGATTACTTACCTTTACCTTATATTAGATGTTGCCCATGTAGACATTGGCTTACAACCTTCCTCTCCACTCTATTTTCTCTAAGCCTATATTCCAGGCTATAGCTCTCTGAGACAGCTTGATTTACTTAATTCATATCAGAGAGGTCTTATAGTATTTGTCCTTCAATGCCTGGCTTGTTTTGCTCAACATAAGGTTCTCAAGATTCATCCATGTTATCCCATGTATTATACTGTATTACTTCTTACAGCTGAATAGTATTCCATTTATGGAATATATCTCATTTTGTTTGTTCATTCGTCTGTTGATGGTCATATGGGTTTATTCCAGCTTTTGTCAATGGTGAATAATGCTGCTTTGAACATTGGTGTTCATATATTGGTTCATGACCTGTTTTTCAGTTCTTCTGGGTATATATCCAGCAGAGGAATTGCTGGATCATATTACAGATCTATAGTTAGCTTTTTGAGAAACCACCAAAATGTCCTCCACAATGGCTGGATCATTCTACATTTCCACCAGCCAGGGATGAGGGCTCCCGTTCCTTCGCATCCTCTCCAAAACTTGTAGTCCTGTTTTTATAATGGTCGCCAGTCTAATGGGTGTAAGATGGTATGTATCTCTTTGTAATTTTGATTTGTATTTCCCTAATAGCTAATGATTTTGAGCATCTTTTCATGAGCTTTCTAGCCATTGTATTTCTTCTTTGGAGAGGTGTCTGTTTAAATCTCTTGCCCATATTTTAAATGGGTTGTTTGCCTTTTTATTAAAGATATAGGATTTCTTTATATATGCTGGATATTAGGCTCCTATCAGATATCTTGTAATCAATATTTTCTCCCATTGAGTAGGTTCTCTTTTCACTTTGACAAACTCCTTTGAGGGGTAAAAGGCTTTAATTTTGAGGAGGTTCCAATTATCTATTTTTTTCTTTCAGTGCTAGTGCTTTGGGTGTGAAGTTCATGAAGCCACTTCCTATTACAATGTTCTGTAGATCTTTCCTTACATTGTCTTCCAAGGTCTTTATGATCTTGGCTCTTATATTTAGATCTTTGATCTATCTTGAGTTTATTTTTGTATAAGGTGCGAGGTGGTGTTCCCTTCCCATTCTTTTGCATATGGATAACCAGTTCTCCAAGCACCATTTGTTGAAGAGGCCATTCTCTCCCAGTTGAGTGGGCTTGGTGACCTTGTTGAATATCAGATGACTGTATATGTGAGGATCTATATCAGAACTCTCAATTTGGTTCCATTGGTCAGTATGTCTCTCCTTGTGACAATAGCATACACTGTAGCTTTGTAGTACGTTTTAAGGTCAAGTAGTGTAATTTCTCTGATTTCATATTTCTTTTCCAATATGTCTTTGGCTATTTTGGGCCTCTTTTCATCCCAACTAAATTTCACAGTTTTTCCAGTTCAGTAAAAAATCTGTGTAGTTTTCTGAGTATAAGTAATTTACATCCTTAGCTAAATTTATTCCTAGGTATTTGATTTTTTAATTTACTATTGTAAATGGTATTTTTTTTCCTCCTCATATTGCTCATTATTGGTGTTCATAATGCTACTGATTTTTGCACATTGCACATTGATCTTATAACCTGCAATCTTAGTAAACTCATTTATAAGTTTTAGAAGCTTTGTTGTAGATTTTTAGCACTTTCTATGTATAGGATCATGCCATCTGGAAATAGTGAAATTTTGACTTCTTCCTTTCCAATTTGGATGCATTTTATATTTTTTCTTGCCTCAGTGCTTGAGCAAGTACTTCTAATACATTGTTAAAAAGGAGGCTTGATAGTGGGCATCCTTGTTTTTTTCCCCAAACTTAGAGGGAAAGCTGTTAGGATTTCACCATTGTATATCATATTAGCTGTTGATATTTTACATATACACTTTAACACGTTCAGAAAGTTTTCTTCTATTCCTATCTTTTGCAGTGTTTAGTCAGGAAAGGGTGCTGTATTCTGTCAAATGCTTTTTATGCATCTATAGATATGATCATGTGATATTTTTCTTTAATTTGTTTATGTCATATGTTAAATTGAATTTTTTATGTGGAACCATCCTTGAATACTTGGGATAAAACCCACCTGGTCATGGTATATAACCTGTTTGATGTGTTGTTGAATGTGATTAGCAAATATTTTGTTAAGGGTTTTAGCATCTAGGTTTATTAGAGACATCAGTGTCTCTCTAATAGTAGTCTCTAATGTGGCATCTTTGTTTGGCTTTGGTAATGTTAACATCATAGAATGAGTTAGGTAATATTCCTTATTCTTCAATTATTTGAAAGAGTATAAGCAAGTTTAGTATTAGATCTTTCTGGAATGTTTGGTAGAATTCATGTGTGAAGCCATCAGGTCCTGGGCACTTCTAGGTGGGAAGTTTCTAACAAATGATTCCCTTTACGTACAATTGGTCTGTTGAGATAATCAGTTTTCCCTTTTCTTAATGCAGGCTGCTTATGTGTTTCTAGGAATTTGTCCATTTCCTCTAATTTATCCTACTTGTTTGCACATGGTTTTTCAAAGTACTGTTTTATGATTCTTTTTATTTCTTTGGGATCTGTGGTTATGTCTCCTCATTTCTTATTTTGTTATTTGCATCTTCTCTTTTTTCTTTGTTAGTCTAGCTAAGGGTTTGTCAACTTTATTGATCTTCTCAAAGAATCAGCTCTTGATTTTATTTTTTCTAGGGCTTTCTTATTTTCTGTCTCATTTATTTCTGCTCTGATCTTGTTATTTCTTTCTTTCTACTTATTTGGCATTAGTTTGTTGTTTTTCTACTAATTCCTCCAAGTATGCAGTTAGGTCTTTGATTTTAGCTCTTTCTTCTTTTTTGTGTATTAATTTATTGCTATGAATTTCCCCTTAATACAGCCTTTGCTGCAGCCCATAAATTTTGATATGTTGCTTTGTCCTTTTCACTGATTTCAATGTATTTACTGATTTCTTTTGAGAGTTGCTCCTTGACTTACTGTTTGTGTAAGGGTGTGCTGCTTAACTTCCATATCTTTGTGCCTAATCTGGTTTTCTGGCCCTTGTAGATTTTCAGTTTCATTCCATTGCAGTCAGAGAAATGAATTTGCATGATTTCAATATTTTGAACTCTCCATCATTTTTGAATGCCAAGATTGCTGGGTAGACAATTTTTGGCTGGAAGTCTTTTCTTTTAGTGCCTTGACTATGTCATACCACTGCCTTCTTGCCTCCATGGTTTCAGATGAGAAATCAGCACTTAATTTTAGTGAGCATCAGTTCTATGTGATGGTTCTCTTTTCTCTTGTTGCCTTCAGTATTTTCTCTTTGTCTTGAGCATTGGAAAGTTTATCAAGTATATGTCTTAGAGTAGGTCTGTTGGGATTTATACTGTTTGGGCTGCACTGTGCTTCTCAGATATGTACATCTATCTCCCTCAACAGGATTGAGAAGTTTTCAGCCATTACTTTCCTCAACACCCCTTCTGTTCCCCTTCCCTTCTCTTCTCCTCCTGGGATGCCTGTAATACATATATTTGTATGTTTTGTTTTGTCATTCAAATCCTAAAGTGCCTGCTGGATTTCTTCTGTCTTTTTATTATCTGTTCCACTGTTTGATTTCAAATGTGCTGTCTTCTGCATCACTAATTCTTTCCTCTGCCTTTTCAAATCTGCTGTTATTTTCTGAGAGTGTTTTTTTTATTTCTTGGAATGTGCCATTCCTCACCATCATATTTGTTATCTTTTTATGTATGTTTATAATTTCTTCAGTATGCTCTCTCAGTGTTTTCTTAATATCCTTAATCTCTTCCTTCACTTCATTAAGTTGGCCCATGCTATTTTTTGGACAACTTTGATTAGTTGTTCGATGTTCTGCTTCTCTTCCGGGTTTTCAGTTTGTTCATTGGGCAGCTATGTCTTCCTTTTTCTTGGTATGGTTTATAATTTTTTGTTGCTGTCTGCTCTTCTTTTTATCTTGATGGGTTGAATTGATTAGCTTCTCCCTCTAGTCTCAGGTTTTATTTAGTTGCTGTTTTTGTGTGAGTGTTATGGTTCTTCTTTGACACTGTGTTCTTATTTCCTTATTGTTATCTAAGTTTCCTAGAAAGAAAAACATTAGTGCCAAAAAAAGAAAAAGAGGTAAGAAAAGAAAAAAGATATTAACTATATTGATAGAAAAAGTTAGAAAAGGAACTGTGCAAGGCCTAGGAAAATGAATATTTAACCCATATAAGCAGTGTAAAGTTATAGGAATAAAAAAGTGGAGTACCTACAATGAAGTGGGAAACCAAATATAGAGAAGTATATAGAATGACCTAATTTTTTTGTCTTTATTTATTTCTCTAATGTTACATTAAAAAAATATGAGGTCCCCCTATACCCACCACCCCCCTCATCCCACACCTCCCCCATAACAACATCGTCCTCCATCATCATGAGACATTCATTGCATTTGGTGAATACATCTCTGAACCCCACTGCACCTCATGGTCAATGGTCCACACCATAGCTCACACTCTCCCACAGTCCATCCAGTGGGCTATGAGAGGACATACAATGTCCAGTAACAGTCCCTGCAGTACCACCTAGGACAACTCCAACCCCCAAAAATGCCCCCACATCACATCTCTTCCTCCCATTCCCTACCCCCAGCAGCCACCGTGGCCACTTTCTCCACACCAATGCCACATTTTCTTCAATTACTAATCACAATAGTTCATGAATAGAATATAAGTACATCCACTCTAATCCATATTCTATTCCTCCATCCTGTGTACCTTAGAATGGTTGTGTCCACTCCACATCTATGTCAAGAGGGGGATTAGATTCCACATGGATGCTGGATGCAATTCTCATGCTTTCAGTTGTAGGCATTCTTGGCTCCATGGTGTGGTGGTTGACCTTCTTCACCTCCATGTTAGCTGATAAGCCAGAGTGTAGGAGTTGCTAGTCTGTTGGGGCTCAGGGCCTGGCTATCACAAGATCAGTCCAGAGATTCAGGTCCCCTAGGTATACAATGAACCCCAGCAAAAACTACAGATCCATTCAAAGTAACAGGAGAGGCTTTGGACAGAGGTCACATCTGAGTCCAGCTCCATCACACAGAAACACAAACTCCAAAGTAGGGCCAACTGATATGGCACTGAACTCCATCTGCCATGACCATAGAACCTGTGGGTCTCTGTAGCCCTCAGAAGAACTAATACCTGGGGTTGTATCTACTTTATCTGTCTCTGGGACTCTGCTGAGGTGTGCATAAGGGCAACCCCTATGATAACCTCCTGGCTCTTTTTGGAGACTCATAGCTATATAAACTCATTTGTCCTTTCCATTTCCCCCTTTTATGCAGGTCAAAAAGCATTTTTAACTCCAGGTATTATATGTAGATTGAGATATTCTGCTGGTCCGAGTTGACCCTTTTATTCAAGATCATTTTCTAGTTACATCATCAGCTGGTACTTGGTAGTAATCCCTCAGTACCAGGGAGGCTCATACCCGGGAGTCATGTCCCATGCTGATGGGAAGGCAACGCATTTACATGCTGAATTTGACTTCAAGACTGGCCACATTTGAACAACACAGAGGCTCTCAGACAGTAACTCTTAGGCACCCTGCAGTTCTAGGCCTTGTTCTTATTTCAGGTGCACAGGCTTACAAGCATAGTCATTAGTATCAAGGGCTCATTGTTGGACCTTCCTTCTTTTTTGGTCACTGTGAAAATATCCAAACATTTTTATGTACCCTGGATATATGCCCTGGAGAACTCCCTGCAAACAATGTGTACCCTGTCAGTAACATCCCACACCAGTATTCCTCCCCTGCCATTGTTGAACCTCTCTGTGATCCAAAACTTCTTCAAAAATGAAGCCCAATATATTGCCAGGTTCCATTAATAGTAAAATGGAATATAGGGATCAGTTTAAAGGTTAGATATAGAATACATATTAATTTAGAAAAGTTAAGGTAAAAATAAATTGGGGTATCAAAAAATTTAAAAATTCTAAAGCTTTGTTTTTGGTGTTTTGCCTTCCATCACTGTAGTAAGTGTTGCCCTGTATGCAAATTGGCAAGGCAATTTCTTCCATATTTTCCTCAGTGTCTACATCCCTTCTTTTATATTTTCTTTTTTTCCTAATTATTAAGCTTACCTTCACAAAAGTTTTAGATCACAGTAATTGTTATATACAATATACAGTACTCCCACATATCCAACATAAAAACCTTTTTCCTTCCACAGCAATAATCTTTTTACATATTCATCCTATATTTACTGAAACTGATGTACAGATATTGAGACAATAGCTCTCAAACAAGGTAACATTAGGGTTTACATTGTTGTTTATATTTTAGACTATACAATTTTCTAAAATTTAGTTATCTTATGTTTTACATTATGATTTACATTTTAGCCTATCAACCCCTATATATTTTTGGTGTAATTTAACATGTCTTACATCCATCCTTGCATAATCTTGTGGAACACTTCTATTGTCCACACAGTTACACTGATTCCATCTATTCGATACCTCTTTCTCCTCCCCTCAGGGCCCACAGTTACAGTCAATCTTCATTGCTTGAAGGACCATGTTCAGAGATACTTGCAACAGTGTTGAGGGCTTGACATGCTTGACTGCCCTAATGCATTGGGAGCCATCATTTCTCTTGAGAAATACAATTCCCTCTATTTGAGAACATCAGTCCTCCCCAGGATGTAGGTGCGGCGGCTTGCTCGGTCGGTAGAGGTGGGGTTGCTCAGCCCCACGTTGGGCGCCAGCTGCGACGGTTTGCTCGGTCGGTAGAGGTGGGGTCTGGCTGCGGACGAGGGGTCGGTCCAGCTCTGGACGAGGGGTCGGTCCCGCTTGGGACGAGGGGTTGGTCCCACTTGGGACGAGGGGTCGGTCCGGCAGCAGACGAGGGATCGGTCTCACAGGGGTTGCGCGGTTCGGCTGACGGGGTCACCTGGAGAAGCAGGCGACGAAGGGGTCGCCCGGAGAAGCAGGCGACGAACTGGGGACAAGGGAGGCCAGGCCCTTGTCGGGGGATCTCAGGACTGGAGGGCGCACGGCAGAACTACCGCGGAGACAAGGTAAACATGCAAGTCCACTTTATTGAGGGAGAGGCAACAGTTTTATAGGGGCTGGGGAAGGCTGATTGGTCGAAGCCACGCCCTGTTCTGATTGGTTGCCAGCAAAAGGTCAGTGGGTGGTACTGGACGGGGGAGGGGTAGTGGTTAGGGATTGGTTGTCGCTGTTGCTGGGGGAAGGGGCAGGGTTTAGGGATTGTTGGCTGCTGTTGCTGGGGTGGAAGGCAGACTTGAGTTTTCCACCCACGCCTGGCTGTTGCTGCTGTCGGGGGAAGGGAAAAGGGCAGACTGGATTTTTCCACCCACGCCTGGCTGTTGCTGCTGTCGGGGGAGGGGAAAAGGGCAGACTGGAATTTTCCGCCCTGCGCCTGCGCAGGGAGAAAGAAGGCATCATGTGGCGCCATCTGGGAGGAGGGGCGGCCACGGAAGCATGGCTGCCGAGAAGGGGAGACCCGAGGGCACTCTGCGCCCATGCCGAGTTCCCTTCAGGGGTGGTGGTGGGCCCGACCAACCACCCTATTATGGGGGCAGCAGCTTGGCCTACCGCGGCCGCTCCCCTGCCAGGCCAGCAAACCATGCTTCAGCCCGAGGGGTGACCGCATTTCCCCCTTCTTTTCAAATAAGGGCCAGGATGGCAGCAGCAACAAGTAGCCGAGGCCCAAGAGGCAGCAAGCAATGAGGGAAGTGGGGCTGAAGAGGGAGGTGAGTATGCCGGGGATAAATGTACAATTTGGGGGGCGGTATCTTGCCGTTGCAAGCAAGAGTGGCCAATGTCCAATTCTTGTTGATCTCAGCGGCTATAAGATCCACCTGCTGTTAGAAGTCCAGGATGACAGCGCGTTGCAGGTAGTTGATCTCTCCTTGGCAGCGAAGACATTGTAGGAGAGGATTACTTTTTCCTGCCAGAGGCTTACTGTCCAATTAAAAGGCTGATGGCTGGGGTTGGTGAGTGCAATGGGGAGTGTGAGGAAAAGAAGGGTGACGGTTTTGGACAAGAGGAGGCTTGGTGAAGTCATTATGGGAGGAAGATAAGGAGTAAAGCATAAAAGAGGATAATAAACAGAAAAGCGATGGAGAGTAGAATTCGTTGGCCGAGGTTCCAATCTTCTGGGGCGGTAGCGGCTAGACAGATGGCGGAAAATATTATCAAGAAAGCAAAGGTTATGAGGAAGAAATAAAGTATTAAAGGCTGTGGAGGAAGTGAGAAGATCATTTAGAGGATAGGGTTGAGAATGGTATGTTTAAGACAGAAGCTTTGTGGTTTGTAGGAGACTGCTTTATAAAAAAAAGAGAATGAGGGCAGTAAATATAGTAACGATAGATAGGAAGATGACAGTGAGGAGGAGTCTTTGTTTAAGGTTCCAATCGTCTGGCACAACAGTGGCTAGGCCGATAGCGAGGGGTGTTGCTAAATAGACAATGGCTGCAAAGACAAAATCATCTTCTGTTTCCTTAAGAATAACTTTTCTTTAAATACTTAGTAGCATGCAATATTAGAAACCGTTTCCTAAAAGCAAGTTGGCAGGGGAGCTTGGTTGCTCTTAATCTTTCCTGTTATAAAATTACCTTTTATTATTATTATCATCAATTCAGTTTTATATATATATATTTAAGAATGACCTTTTGGAATTAGCCATTTAATACCTTAAGGTAAACAATGCTTTATTAAACCTTTTATTATTATTTATAACCATATAGACTATTGAAGATAAATTTTATCTTTACAGAACACATTCCCTTACGTAAAGTTATCACAATACCTTTTACACTTGCCGCATGCAAATTAAGTTTCAAGAGTTTATGAAAAATTAGCCATCCTACTTTAGGACAAAATACGTCTTTTTGTAAAACTTATTACATTTCAGTTAGCATTTTTACAAACTTTTAACCTTTTTAATATTCATATAAGTTTTACATTCTTCATATTATCCTGTGAAGAAAAATAAGTTATTCATTTTAATCTAGGCAAGAACAACTTTTTATGAAGACGTACAGTTAATTTTGTTAATTAAGACTTACAATTTTTTTTAATTGTAGATATCTTATTAACATTTAAAGTTATGTATTAATATAATAAACTTAAGTATTAATATAAGTGCTTATTTAATTTTTGGCCATTTCAATAGAGCTCTTTTAAAGATTTCTAGTAATTTATATTTACCATCCGGAGGTATCACAATATATGTTGACATTGAACAAACAGACAGACAAACACAGAACAATTACAACACATTAACAGAAATATATAATTTATTTACAGTTGACTCATAATTCTTACTTTCTTGGTATAGCTGCTTTTAAATCCTTTTTTATATAGTATATCATAGATTATACCCTTCAAGATTTCTTCTGGACTTCATGTTGCCTGTAATAAGCCAGGAGGGAATCTTTTACCTTCCTGCTCCACAGCAAAAGTGACCCTATCTATAAGGCGAGTATAGGTGTCCGGGTCCCAAAGCTGACACGTGGTAAGCCACGGATTAAAGGGGAGAAGAAGGTCCCAATATACTTGGAGCTGTTTCAAAGAGATCTTACACCGGTGAGTGTCTAGGAGACCGGCGAGGGCCCGAACTTGTGGGGCTTGCTTAGCAGATAGGATGTTACCCATTGCTAATGGCCTTTTGGAGCCGATAAGAAAAGGGGCCCTTACCTTGAGAGCGCGGCGATGGGAGCCGAGGTGCACGGTGAGATGAGGGGTCGGAGCCAATGGGACTCTGACGGTGGTTGCGGGCCAAGAGAAGGCCCCGACGAGGGGAGGGCAGGACGACGAGCAGTGGAGCAAGGCAAAGGGGAGCAAGCACGGAGGGGAGGAGGCAGAGGTGAAGGCAGGGGTGGAGGTGCTCAGGCACGCGCTCCTGAGAGTTTTATTGGCACCTCTTAATCATAGCGGGTCTGTATAAGCCCCCGACATGGAAGGAGAAAGCCATCCAGCGATTCTCCCAGACCGCCGTGGATCATATGAGGTCACCAAGGTTCAGGAGCAGCAATGCAGAGCAAAAAGATAGGGGTGAGAAGAGAGGAGGGTGTAGGGCTGTGGTAAGGTTACTTCAGACGTGCAAGCGCATGCTCCCGAGAAATCCAAGGCTCCTCTTAATCATAGCAGGTCGGTATAAGCCCCAGACATGGAAGGAGAAAGCCATCCAGCGATTCTCCCAGACCGCCGTGGATCATATGAGGTAGCCAAGGCTCAGGTAGCAGCAATGTTGCACGAGAGAAGTCCCAAGGTGAGAAGAGAGGAGGGTGTAGGGCTGTGGTAGGATTACTTCAGACGTGCAAGCGCGTGCTCCCGAGAAATCCAAGGCTCCTCTTAATCATAGCGGGTCGGTATAAGCCCCCGACATGGAAGGAGAAAGCCATCCAGCGATTCTCCCAGACCGCCGTGGATCATATGAGGTAGCCAAGGCTCGGGTAGCAGCAATGTTGCACGAGAGAAGTCCCAAGGTGAGAAGAGAGGAGGGGGGGGCTGCCAGGTTATGGAGTGAGGCTGTGGTGGAGTTGCCTTGCCCCACGTTGGGCGCCAACTGCGGCGGCTTGCTCGGTCGGTAGAGGTGGGGTTGCTCAGCCCCACATTGGGCGCCAGCTGCGACGGTTTGCTCGGTCGGTAGAGGTGGGGTCTGGCTGCGGACGAGGGGTCAGTCCACCTCTGGACGAGGGGTTGGTCCCGCTTGGGACGAGGGGTCGGTCCCACTTGGGACGAGGGGTCGGTCCGGCAGCAGACAAGGGATCGGTCTCACAGGGGTTGCGCGGTTCGGCTGACGGGGTCGCCCGGCGAAGCCGGCGACGAAGGGGTTGCCCGGAGAAGCAGGCGACGGAGGGGTCGCCCAGAGAAGCAGGCGATGAACTGGGGACAAGGGAGGCCAGGCCCTTGTCGGGGGCTCTCAGGACTGGAGGGCGCACGGCAGAAGAACTACCGCGGAGACAAGGTAAACATGCAAGTCCACTTTATTGAGGGAGAGGCAACAGTTTTATAGGGGCTGGGGAAGGCTGATTGGTCGAAGCCACGCCCTGTTCTGATTGGTTGCCGGCGAAAGGTCAGTGGGCGGTACTGGGCGGGGGAGGGGTGGTGGTTAGGGATTGGCTGTCGCTGTTGCTGGGGGAAGGGGCAGGGTTTAGGGATTGGTGACTGCTGTTGCTGGGGTGGAGGGCAGACTTGAGTTTCCCGCCCATGCCTGGCTGTTGCTGCTGTCGGGGGAAGGGAAAAGGGCAGACTGGATTTTTCCGCCCACGCCTGGCTGTTGCTGCTGTCGGGGGAGGGGAAAAGGGCAGACTGGAATTTTCCGCCCTGCGCCTGCGCAGGGAGAAAGAAGGCATCATGTGGTGCCATCCGGGAGGAGGGGCGGCCACGGAAGCATGGCTGCTGAGAAGGGGAGACCCGAGGGCACTCTGCGCCCATGCGAAGTTCCCTTCAGGGGTGGTGGTGGGCCCGACCAACCACCCTATTATGGGGGCAGCAGCTTGGCCTACCGTGGCCGCTCCCCTGCCAGGCCAGCAAACCATGCTTCAGCCCGAGGGGTGACCGCATGTAGGTCTCTATCCAATGATATAACCCACTATGGCAAAATGAGCACTCACACACTCCCTAGAAGCCTGTCCTGCATCAGATTATCCCCTTGAAGCATCTTAAACAGGTAACCTTCCTTATTATATTTTGAAAATGTTTTCTCAGCATTATACTCTCAACCAAATACCTGACGATCTCCTTTGTTCATATGTTCTCCCACACTCCCCCCAATTTCTTGAGCAATATTACCCATCCTCCCATCCCTAGCTCCCTCAAACCCACAAAGCCCCACCCAAAGTTAAACATATGCCCCCATTTTATCCCTTTCTTGTACAAATACACACCTCCCGCTTATCATAGATGTCACCCATGTAGGTGTCAGCTTGCATCCTTCCTCTATCCCCAAATTCCTTTAAGCCTGTCATCCAGTCTCTAGCTCTCTGAGGCAGCTTGGTTTACTTATTTCAGATTACAGAGGTCATATAGTATTTGTCTTTCAATGCCTGCGTTGCTTCACTCACATAAGGTACTCAAGAGTCATCCATGTTATCACATGTGTTTGTAGTGTATTCGTTCTTAAAGCTGAGTAGTATTACATTGTGTATATATACCACATTTTATTTATTCATTCATCTGTTGATGGGCATTTGGGTTGATTCCAACTTTTGGCAATAGTCAACAATGCTGCTATGAACATTGGCGTGCATATAATTGTTTGTGTCCTTGTTTTCAGTTCTATTGGGTATATACCCAGCAGTGGAATTGCTGGGTCATTTGGCAAATCTATAGCTAGTTTTTTGAGGAACTGCCAAACTGTCCTCCAGAATGGCTGGATCCTTCTGCATTCCCACCAGCAGTGGATGAGTGTTCCCATTCCTCCACATCCTCTCCAGCATTTGTAGTCTTCTGTTTTTCTCATAGTTGCCAATCTTATGGGAGTAAGATGGTATCTCATTGTAGTTTTGATTTGCATTTCCCTACTAGCTAGAATTTGGAACATTTTTTTTCATGTGATTTTGGCCATTTGTATTTCTTCCTTGGAAAAGTGTCTGTTTGAATCTTTTTCCTATTTTTTAAATGGGTTGTTTGTCTTTTTATTTTTGAGATATAGGAGTTTTTTGTATATGCAGTTTATGAGTCTCCTATCACATATATGGTTGCCAAATATTTTCTCCCATTGTGTAGGCTCTATTTTCACTCTCTTGACAAATTCCTTTAAGGTGCAGAAGGCTTTAATTTTGAGGAAGTCCCTTTTATCTATTTGTTCTTTTGCTGCTCGTGCTTTTGGTGTGAAGTTAATGAAGCCATTTCCTATTACAAGGTCCTGTGGATGCGTCCCTACACTGCTTTCCAAAGTCTTTATGGTCTTGGCTCTTATACTTAGGTCTTTCTTCCATCTTGAGTTGATTTTTGTATAAGGTGTGAGTTGGTAATCCTTTCATTATTTTACATATGGATATCCAGTTCTCCAGGCACCATTTGTTGAATAAGCCATTCTCTCCCAGTTGAGAGGGTTTGGTGGCCTTATCGAATATTATATGACTATATATATGAGGATCTCTATCAGAATCTCAGTTTGGTTCCATTGGTCTGTGTGTCTCTCCTTGTGCCAGTACCATGCTGCTTTCACTACTGTAGCTTTGTAGTATGTTTTGAAGTCAGGTAGTGTGATTTCTCCAATTTCATTTTTCTTTTTCAATATGTTTTTGGCTATTTGAGGCCTCTTTCCTTTCCAAATAATTTTCATAGTGAGTTTTTCTAGTTTCTTAAAGAATGCTGTGTTGATTTTTATTGTGATTGCACTGAGTGTGTAGATCAGTTTTGGTAGGATAGGCATCTTAATAATATTTAGTATTCCTATCCATGAACAGGGAACATTCGTCCATTTATTTAGGTCTTCTTTGATTTCCTTGAAGTGTTGTGTAGTTCTCTGTGTATAAGTTAAATTTATTCCTAGGTATTTGATTTTTTATTGACTATTGTAAATGGTATTTGTTTTTTTCTTATTTTTTTTATTGACTTTGTAATAATATTACATTAAAAAATATATATATATGAGGTCCCATTGAACCCTACCACTCCCACCCCACCTCTCCCCCCCCCCCCCAGCAACACTCCTTCCCATCATCATGACACATCCATTGCATTTGGCAAGTACATCTTTGGGCACCTCTGCACCTCATGGTCAATGGTCCACATCATGGCCCATACTCTCCCCCATTCCATCCAGTGGGCCCTGTTGAGGATTTACAATGTCCAGTGATTGCCCCTGAAGCACCATCCAGGGCAGCTCCATGTCCCAAAGACGCCTCCACCTCTCATCTCTTCCTGCCTTTCCCCATACCCATCAACCATCATGTCCACTTTTCTCATTCCAATGCCACCTTTTCTATGTGGACATTGGATTGGTTGTGTCCATTGCACCTCTATGTCAAGAGGAGGCTCAGATTCCACATGGATGCTGGATGCAATCCTCCCACTTTCAGTTGTAATCACTCTAGGCTCCATGGTGTGGTGGTTGTCCTTCTTCAACTCCATCTTAGCTGAGTGTGGTGAGCCCAATAAGTCAGATTGTAGGTGCTGGAGTCTGTTGAGGCTCAGGACCTGGCTATCACATTGTCAGTCCAGAGATTCAACTCCCCTAAATATATCTTAAACCCCGACACTAACTGCACCTCCAGCACATTAGCATGAAAGTCTTATGAAGAGAGATCCCATCTGAGTCCAGATTCATCACACATAAACACCAGTTCCAAAGAGGGGCCATCTGATCTGGTAGTTAACCCCATCGGCCATGACCATAACTCCCATGGGTCTCTTTAGCCCTTGAAGGAACCGATACCTGGGGGTTGTATCTGCTTTATCTGTCTCTCAGAGTCTGCTCAGTTGTGCATAAGGGCAATCCTTCTGACAGCCTCCAGACTCTTTTTTAGAGACTCGTAGCCATATAAACTCATTTCTCCTTTCCATTTCCCCCTTACTTTAGGTCAAACAGCATTTTAAAGTCATGTTATTTTATGTAGACAGGGATATTCCCCTGATCCGCGTTGAACCTTCCATATAAGGTCATTTTCCAGTTGCATCATCAGTTGGTAGTTGATAGTGGTCCCTCGGTGCCAGGGAGGCTCATCCCCGGGTGTCATGTCCCACACTGGGGGGAAGGCATTGCATTTACATGCTGAGTTTGGCTTCGAGACTGGCCACATTTGAGTAACATGAAGGCTGACAGGAGGAAATTCCCAGGCACAATGCTGCTCTAGGCCTTGTTCTTATTTTAGGCTTATCAGCTCACAAGCATAGTCATTAGCGTCAGGGGCTCACTGTTGAAACCTCACTCCCTCCCGGTCCTCGCCGCTGCACCTGGGAGACTGTCGCTGCTCCCCTAGGGACCACGACAGAGCACCACTGGCCAGGAACCCAGTACCCCCCCTGCTGTGGTTTTTAATTGTTGCCACTATGAGTATATCCAAACATTACCATGCACCCTGGACATATGTTCTGTACAGCTCCCTGTCAGCCATATATCCCCTGTCAATGGTATCCCATACCAGTATTCCTCCATTGCCTTTGTTGAACCACTCTGTGATCCAGAACTCCCTGAAATTTGAAGCCCAATATAATGTCAGGGTCCCTTACTAGGAAATGGCATATAGCGATGGGTTTAAAGGTTAGATAAAGAATACGTGTTGACTTGGAAAAAATTCTACATCCTATATCCCCCCCCCCCAATTATTGAGCTTCTCTTCACAGGAGCCCTAGACCACAGCAATGCATATATATAGTATACAGCACTCCCATACATCCACCACAAAACCTTTTCCCTTCCACAGCGATATTCTTACGCCCTATTCACATCATATTTACTTAACATAATGTACGGAGTCTGAGACAATAGCTTTCAAACAAGGTGACATCTGTGCTTACATTGTGGTACATACTTTAGGATACACAGTTTTTTACATTCTTAGTTATCCTATGTTTTACATTATGGTTTACATTATCAATCTGTCATCTCCTATATGTTATGGTGTAATATTACATGTTTTATATCCATCCTTGTGTATTCTCACGAAACTCCTCTCTTACCCCCCACTTACCCTGGTTACACACATTTAACGTCCATTTTCCCTTCCACCTTGGTGCCCACAGTGACAGCCAACCTCCGTTTCCCGAGGAGCCACTTCCAGATATAGATGGAATAGTGTTCAGGGTCTAACTTGCTCAACTGCCCCAATGCCCTGGGAGCCACCCTTTCTTTCGAGGGATACAGTTCGCTCTATTTGATGGCATTAGTCCTCCCCAGGATGTGGGTCCACCCCCACTCTCACTACTTGGGTTTCTACCCCATGGTGTCACCCACTCTGGCAGAATGAGCATTTAGACATTCCCGAGGAGACCGTCCTGCATCAGACCCTCCCCTCTGAGCATTCTAAACAGGTAACCCTCTTTATTATATTTTGATATGATTTTCTTGGCATTTTACTCTCCACCAACACCTGACCCTCTCCTGTGTTCGTATGCTACCCATCCCTCCCCCCACTTTTGGGCAATGTTATCCATCCGCCCGTCCCCAGCCCCCCTCAAACCCGCAAAGCCCCAACCAAAGGCAACCCCTTGTCCCCCTTTTATCTCTTCTTTGTGTTCATACTTACCACCATCTCGTCTTAAATTCCACCCCTGCAGACATCAGCTCACATCCTTCCTCCACCCTCCAATTTCCTGTAAGCCTATAGTTCAGTCTCTTGCTATCTAGGGCAGCTTGGTTATTTCAAATCATTGAGGTCATGTAGTATTTGTCCTTTAATGTCTGGGTTGCTTCACTCAACATAAGGTTCTCAAGATTCATCCATGTTATCACATGTGTTTGTAGTGTGTTTGTTCTTACAGCCGAGTAGTATTCCATTGTGTGTATATACCACATATTATTGATCCACTCATCTGTTGATGGGCATTTGGGTTGATTCCAACTTTTGGCGATAGTGAACAATGCTGCTATGAACATTGGTGTACATATATCGGTTTGCGTCCTTGTTTTCAGTTCTGCTGGGTATATACCCAGCAGTGGTATTGCTGGGTCATATGGCAAATCTATGGCTAGTTTTTTGAGAAACCGCCATACTGTCCTCCAGAATGGTTGGATCCTTATGCATTCCCACCAGCAGTGGATGAGTGTTCCCCTTTCTTCACATCCTCTCCAGCACTTGTATTCTTCTGTTTTTTTCATAGCTGCCAATCTTATGGGTGTAAGATGGTATCTCATTGTGGTTTTGATTTGCATTTCCCTGATAGCTAGAGATTTGGAACATTTTTTCATGTGCTTTTTTGCCATTTGTATTTCTTCTTTGGAGAAGTGTCTGTTTAAGTCTTTTTCCCATTTTTTAAATGGGTTATTTATCTTTTTATTTTCAAGATATAGGAGTTCTTTATATATGCAAGTTATAAGTTTCTTATCAGATATATGGTTGCCAAATATTTTCCCCCACTGTGTGGGCTCCCTTTTTACTTTCTTGACAAACTCCTTTGAGGTGCAAAAGGCTTTAATTTTGAGGAAGTCCCATTTATCTATTAGTTCTTTTGCTGCTCGTGCTTTTGGTGAGATATTCATAAATCCATTTCCTATTACAAGATGTAGATGTTTCCCTACACTCCTTTCTAAGGTTTTTATGGTCTTGGCTCTTATATTTAGGTCTTTGATCCATCTTGAGTTGATCTTATATGGCTATCCAGCTCTCCAGACACCATTTGTTGAATAGGCCACTCTCTCCCAGTTGAGAGGGTTTGGTGGCTTTATCGAATATTATGTGGCTATATATGTGAGGTTCTATATCAGAGCTTTCAATTCGATTCCATTGGTATATGTGTCTCTCCTTATGCCAATACCATGCTGTTTTCACCACCGTAGCTCTGTAGTATGTTTTGAAGTCAGGTAGTGTGATTCTTCCAATTTCGTTTTTCTTTTTCAGTATGTCTTTGGGTATTCGGGGTCTCTTTCCTTTCCAAATAAATTTCATAGTTAGTTTTTCTAGTTCCTTAAAGAAGGCTGTGTTGATTTTTATTGGGATTGCATTGAATGTGTATATCAGTTTTGGTAGGATAGACATCTTAATAATGTTCAGTCTTCCTATCTATGAACAAGGAATAGTCTTCCATTTATATAGGTCTTCTTTGATTTCCTTGAACAATCTTGTATAGTTCTCAGTGTATAAGTTCTTTACCTCTTTAGTTAAATTTATTCCTAAGTATTTGATTTTTTTATTTACTATTGTGAATGTAAATTGTTTCTTGATTTCCTCCTGATCTTGCTCATTATTGGTGTACAGAAATGCTACTGATTTTTGCGCATTGATCTTATAACCTGCAACTTTACTAAACTCATTTATGAGTTCTAGAATCTTTGTTGTAGATCTCTCAGGGTTTTCTATGTATAGGATCATGTCATCTGCAAATAATGACATTTTGACTTCTTCCTTTCCAATTTGAATGCCTTTTATTTCTGGTTCTTGCCTCAGTGCTCGCGCAAGTACTTCTAAGACAATGTTAAATAGGAGCGGAGACAATGGGCATCCTTGTCTTGTTCCTGAGTTTAGAGGGAAGGAGTCTAGAATTTCTCCATTGTACACAATATTGGCTTTAGGTTTTTCATATATACTCTTTATCATGTTCAAAAAATTTCCTTGTATTCCAATCTTTTGGAGCGTTTTTATCAATAAAGTGTGCTGTATTTTGTCAAATGCTTTTTCTGCATCAATAGATATAATCATGTTATTTTTTTCCTTCAATCTGTTTATATGGTGTATTAGTTTCAGCAGGATTGGTGTCAGTTCTTTCCGGAATGTTTTGTAGAATTCACCTGTTAAGCCATCTGGCCCTGGGCTCTTCTTAGTTGGGAGATTTTTAATAACTGATTCTATCTCTCTGTTTGTGATTGGTTTGTTAAGATCATCAATTTCTTCTTTTGTCAATATGGGCTGCTTATGTGTTTTTAGGAATTTGTCCATTTCCTCTAGATTGTCATTTTTGTTGGAATATAGTTTTTCAACATATCCTCTTATGATAGTCTTTATTTCTGTGGGGTCAGTGGTGATATCGCCTTTCTCATTTCTTATTTTGTGTATTTGCATCTTCTCTCTTTTTTTCTTTGTTAGTGTCGCTAAAGGTTTGTCAATTTTGTTAATCTTCTCAAAAAACCAGCTCTTGGTCTTGTTTATCTGTTCAAGTGCTTTCTTATTTTCTATTTCATTTAGTTCTGCTCTTATCTTTGTTATTTCTTTCCTTCTTCTTCCTGTTGGGTTACTTTGTTGTTGTTTTTCTAATTCCTTCAAATGTGCAGTTAGTTCTTCAATTTTTGCTCTTTCTTCTTTTTTGATATATGAATTTATGGCTATAAAGTTCCCTCTCAGTACTGCTTTTGCGGCATCCCATAAATTTTGGTATGTTGTGTTATCATTATCATTTGTTTCAAGGTAGTCATTGATTTCTTTTGAGCTTTCCTCTTTGACCCACTGGTTTTCTAAGATTGTGCTGTTTAGTTTCCAAATTGTGGTGTGAAATCTGGGCTTCTGTCCCTTGCAAATCTCCAGCTTAACTCCACTGTGGTCAGAGATAATGTTTTGTATGATTTCAATCTTTCTGAATTCGTTCAGCCTTTCTTTGTGGCCTAGCATATGATCTATCTTGGAGAATGATCCATGTGCGCTTGAGAAAAATGTATATCCTGCTGTGTTTGGGTGTAGCGATCTATATATGTCTATTAGATCCAGCTCCTCTAATATACTATTCAGATGTTTTGTTTCTTTGGTGATTCTCTTTTGAGATGTTCTGTCCAGAGTTGATAGTGGTGTATTAAAATCCCCCACTATAATTGTAGATGTATCTATTGTTTCACTTAGTTTTTCCAGCGTTTGCCTGACGTATTTAGAGGCACCCTTGTTAGGGGCATAAATATTTATGATTGTTCGATCTTCTTGACAGATTCTCCCTTTCACTAAAATGTAGTATCCTTCTTTGTCTCTCACAATTGTTTCACATTTAAAGTCTATTTTGTCTGATATTAATATAGCTACTCCTGCCTTTTTTTGGTTATTGTTAGCTTGTATGATTGTTTTCCAGCCATTCACTTTCAATCTCCATGCGTCTCTGGGTCAAAGATGTGTCTCTTGTAGACAGCATACGGATGGGTCATATTTCCTTATCCAATGTCCCAGTCTGAATCTTTTGATAGGTGAGTTTAATCCGTTGACATTCAGTGTTATTACTATCAAGGAATTATTTGTGTTAGCCATATTTTGATTGGATTTGTGTTTGTCATATTTTGTTTGTATATATATTTTTTTGTCTTTTTTGTTGTTGTTGTTGGTCTTATACTCTCCTCCAACTCTGCCTTTCCTGTTTTTTCCTTTCTTCCTGCAGAACTCCCTTTAGAATTTCTTGAAGGGGAGGTTTCTTCTTGGTATACTCTTTCAGTTTCTGTCTGTGAATATTTTGAACTCTCCATCATGTTTGAATGCTAGTTTAGCTGGATAGAGTATTCTTGGTTGGAAAATTTTTTCCTTTAGTACCTTGACTATATCATACCACTGCCTTCTTGCTTCCATGGTTTCAGATGAGAAATCAGCACTTAATCTAATTGAGCTTCCCTTGTTTGTGATGGTTTTCTTTTCTCTTGCTGCTTTTAGGATTTTCTCTTTGTCTTGAGCATTGGATAATTTGACAAGTATATGTCTTGGGGTGGGCCTGTTGGGGTTTATGACTAGTAGAGTGCGCTGTGCTTCTTGGATATGTACATCTGTCTCTTTCAGTAGATTTGGGAAGTTTTCAGCCATTATTTCCTGCAACACTCCTTCTGACCCCTTTCCCTTCTCTTCACCTTCTAGAATGCCTATAATACATATGTTTGAGCGTTTTGCATTGTCATTCAGGTCCCTAAGTCCTAATTGGATTTTTTTCCATCTTCTTATTGACCCCTTCTACTATCTGTTTGATTTCTGATGTACTGTCTTCCACATCACTAATTCTCTGCTCTGTCTCTTCTAGTCCGCTGATATTTGCTGCAAGTGTATTTTTGATTTCTTGAACTGTGGTGTTCATTCCCATCATATCTGTTATGTTTTTGTGTATGTCTGCAATTTCCCCTCCAAGTGATGTCTTCATGTTGTTAACTGCGACGGTTTGCTCGGTCGGTAGAGGTGGGGTCTGGCTGCGGATGAGGGGTCGGTCCAGCTCTGGACGAGGGGTCGGTCCCACTTGGGACGAGGGGTCGGTCTGGCAGCAGACGAGGGATCGGTCTCACAAGGGGTTGCGCAGTTCGGCTGACGGGGTTGCCCGGCGAAGCCGGCGACGAAGGGGTCACCCGGAGAAGCAGGCGACGAACTGGGGACAAGGGAGGCCAGGCCCTTGTCGGGGGCTGTCAGGACTGGAGGGCGCACGGCAGAAGAACTACCGCGGAGACAAGGTAAACACGCAAGTCCACTTTACTGAGGGAGAGGCAACAGTTTTATAGGGGCTGGGGAAGGCTGATTGGTCGAAGCCACGCCCTGTTCTGATTGGTTGCCGGTGAAAGGTCAGTGGGCGGTACTGGGCGGGGGAGGGGTGGTGGTTAGGGATTGGCTGTCGCTGTTGATGGGGGAAGGGGCAGGGTTTCGGGATTGGTGGCTGCTGTTGCTGGGGTGGAGGGCAGACTTGAGTTTCCCGCCCACGCCTGGCTGTTGCTGCTGTCGGGGGAAGGGAAAAGGGTGGGCTGGATTTTTCCGCCCACACCTGGCTGTTGCTGCTGTTAGGGGAGGGGAAAAGGGCGGGCTGGATTTTTCCGCCCACACCTGGCTGTTGCTGCTGTCGGGGGAGGGGAAAGGGGCAGACTGGAATTTTCTGCCCTGCGCCTGCGCAGGGAGAAAGAAGGCATCGTGTGGCGCCATCCGGGAGGAGGGGCGGCCGCGGAAGCATGGCTGCCAAGAAGGGGAGACCCGAGGGCACTCTGCGCCCATGCCGAGCTTCCTTCAGGGGTGGTGGTGGGCCCGACCAACCACCCTATTATGGGGGCAGCGGCTTGGCCTACCGCGGCCGCTCCCCCGCCAGGCCAGCAAACCACGCTTCAGCCCAAGGGGTGACCGCAGTTAACCTCTTTCATTACTTCGTCAAATTTGTCGGTGATAAATGTTCTGAGATCTTTCATTGCTTGTGCCAAGTTTTGCTCCCCTTCGTGATTATTGGTTTGTTGATTGGATTCAGCCATGTTTTCCTGATTACTGGTTTGGTTTGTAGTTTTTTGTTGCTTTCTGGTCATCTCTTTATCTTGACGGATTTAATCAGTTCCTTAGCTTCTTTGTCTGCTCTTGGAGGTTAATTAGCTGTTATTTTTGCATAGGTGTTATATCTTCTCTTTGTCACTTTTTTCTTCTTATTCTAGTTTCTTGTTGTTGGTTAAGTTCACTTTAAAGGAAAGTATTAGTGTTGGGGAAAGGCAATTGTGTAAGCAAGGGAAAAGTGTAAAGTACTATTGGTTAACAAAGCAAGAATATGAGATCTGGGAGGATGGAGGTTAGATTCATGTAAATTGTGTAGAGTTATAGCAGTAGGTAGAGTACCTATTATGAGGTAGATGATTGAATATGGGAGGAATATGGTATGAGCTAAAAAGCTATTGATTTCGTGAGAGAGGGAAAGAGAAAAGAAAGGCAATAGTTTCAAGAGTGGATAACAGACAGAAAACAAAACATAGGTATTAGAAATTAAGACTTAGACCCTTCGTGGATCGAAGAAAGTGAGGTGGGAGGTGGAATATAGGAGAGCCAGTAGATGGTGGCTGATATCAAGATGTAGGGGAAAGAGGATAGTGTAGGTAGCCTAAATCAGTTCACACAGAAATGAGGCAGTGGAGGATGAGAAAACCCAGCGAATGTGAGGTGTTTCCTGCTGCACCTATTGTATAATTGAGTTAAAATAAACTAAGTAGAATATGAGGGACAAGAGGGAGACAACAGAAAAAAAAGAAAGAAAAAAAAGAAAGTGGGGGGAAGGGACGAGAGGAAGAAAGTAAAAGGGGGTGAGGAAAGGGTGGGGAACAGGTAGGGGAAAGGAAAAAAAAAACAGATATGCAGGACCCAGAATTAAAACACCCACTACACAGCACCTACCACAAAAAAAAGCCTTAAATTACTGAGTAAAAGAAAGACTTTGGGGGTTATGCTGTGAGAGAAGACTAGGGGATAATGCGGTGTTAGCAATCAGGAAATTGAAAAAAGTAAAGAATAAGTCAAAATGAAAATAAAAACAAAACAAAATGAAACGATAAAGAAAAAACACCAACGTTGAAGGCTAGGGCATTTAAGGACCTCAGATGGACCTCAGTGCGTGATGGATTCAGGGATGGAAAGTCTGAGATATTGAGGACTCAAGAGATGTGAGTCTCTGTGGTGTGGGCCACCAGATTTTAGGGAATTCAGACCTGGCAACCTCCAATCTGGTCTACAGGAAGCCTGGGAGCCCCGCAGTGTAACACAGCCCTCAGGGATCCCCACAGCTGGGTGCCAGCCTTATGGGGGAAGTCAGATCCGCAAACTCTATATTATGACTGAACCCTGCAATTCATTTACTTACCTGGGCTCATTAGTATATCTCACTTCAGCTTTTGGACAGCTCCCGTCCTGTGATTCCAAGCCACTGCCACTAGAGGGCGCCTCTACACCGCAGCCACTTTGCTAGTACAGATCTGAAGCCCGGCCTGTGACGCCGAAAACAGATTCGAAAACCGGAATTCCCAAGCTTCGCAAAATATTGCCTAATCGGCTTCCAGACGTGTCCCCCTTCCTTGCCGCAGCCTAAAACAACTTTCTGATTATGTCTCTTTATTGCCTACAGCCTATTTGGGTCGGAGACCGGCTGCCGGGCTTTTGGGGGCGGGGCTTCAGGCGGAAGCGCTATTGTTTATGTTCGCAATCACAAGTTTCTCCCACTTCACAACAAAACACCGTCTATCTGCTTCACAACAAAACACCGTCTATCTTTCCAAATCGCTCTGCAAAGGCGACCCGTCGCATCAACCTGCCCACAGCTCGCATGAACTCCTTAACAGCTCAGAGCCGTCTAAAAGTGGTGCCGCCCGGCTGGACCGTGGTTCCCCCCACCCCCAATAGGGAGGAGCCCGTGCGTGGGTCTCACCTACAGGCAATAGAACCCAAATTATATCTACTAGACCAATCCTCTCCGTTACCTTTCCACCCAATCGATGTCCAGGCACTTCTGCCCTGCAAAAATCCCAAAAAAGCCCGGCCTTGGAGAGCCTGTAGCTGCGCCCAACCGTCTCTTCCCGGGACCTACCGCAAAGGCAAGTTCACTCAGCGACCATCTTGCCTCCTCCTACGGTATTTGTTTCTTGATTTCCTCCTGAGCTTGCTCATTATTGGTGCACAGAAATGCTACTGATTTTTGCACATTGATCTTATAACCTGAGACTTTACTGAACTCATTTATGAGTTCTAGAAGCTTTGTTGTAGATCTCTCAGGGTTTTCTGTGTACAGGATCATGTCATCTGCAAATAATGAAATTTTGACTTCTTCCTTTCCAGTTTGAATGCCTTTTATATCTGGTTCTTGCTTCAGTGCTGGAGCAAGTACTTCTAAGAATAGGTGATAGTGGGCATCCTTGTCTTGTTCCTGATCTTAGAGGGAAAGATTTTAGGATTTCACCATTGTAAATGATGTTGGCTGTGGGTTTTTCATATGTACTCTTTATCATGTTCAGAAAATTTCCTTGTATTCCAATCTTATGCAGTGTTTTTATTAAGAAAGGGTACTGTATTATGTCAAATGCTTTTTCTGCATCTATATATATAATCGTGAGATTTTTCCCTTCAATCTGTTTATGAGGTGTATTACATTGATTGATTTTCTTATGTTGAACCATCCTTGCATACCCAGAATGAATCCACTTGGTTATGGTGTATAATTCATTTAATGTGTTGTTGAATACGGTTAGCAAGTATTTTGTTGAGGACTTTTGCATCTAGTTTCATTAGAGAATTTGGTCTGTAATTTTCCTTTCTTGTGGTGTCTTTGGTTGGCTTTGGTACTAGGGTAATTTTGGCATCATAGAATGAGTTAGGTAATGTTCCTTTTGTTTTGATTTTTTGGAAAGGTTTCAGCAAGATTGGTGTTAGTTCTTTCCAGAATTTTTGTATAATTCACCTGTGAAGCCATCTGGCCCAGGACTCTTCTTAGTTGGGAGGTTTTTAATGACTGATTCTATCTGTTTACTTGTGATTGGTTTATTAAGATCATCAATTTCTTCTTTCATCAATATAGGCTGCTTATGTGTTTCTAGGAATTTGTCCATTTCCTCTGAATTGTCATTTTTTTTTTGGAATATAGTTTTTTGAAGTATCCTCTCATGCTCGTCTTTATTTCTGTGGGGTCAGTGGTGATATCTCCTTTCTCCTTTCTTATTTTGTGTATTTGCATCTTCTCTCTTTTTTTCTTTTTTAGTCTAGCTAAAAGTTTGTCAATTTTATTGATTTTCTCAAAGAACCAGCTCTTCATTGTGTTTATCTTTTCAAGTGCTTTCATATTTTCTATTTCATTTAGTTCTTCTCTTATCTTTGTTCTTTCTTTATTCTTTCTGTGGAGTTAGTTTGTTGCTTTTTTACTAATTCCTCCAAATGTGAATTTAGGTCTTCAATTTTTTCTCTTTCTTCTTTTTTGATGTATGAATTTATGGCTATAAATTTCCCTCTCAGTACTGCTTTTGCTGCATCCCATAAGTTTTGGTATGTTGTGTTATCATTTTCATTAGTTTCAAGGTAGTTATTAATTTCTTTTGAGATTTCTTCCTTGACCCACTGTTTTTCTATGAGTGTGCTGTTTAATTTCCATACCTTGGTGTGAAATCTGGGTCTCTGGCCCTTGAAGATTTCCAGCTTCACTCCACTGTGGTCACAGATATTATTTTGTGTGATTTCAATCTTTCTGAACTCATTGAGCCTTTCTTTGTGGCCTAGCATCTGGTCTATCTTGGAGAATGATCTAGGTGCACTTGAGAAAAGTGTATATCCTGCTTTATTCAGGTGGTATGATCTGTATATGTCTATTAGGTCCAGCTCATCTAAGATACTGTTCAGAGTTTTTGTTTCTTTATTGATTCTCTTTTGAGATGTTCTGTCCAAAGTTGATAGTGGTGTATTAAAGTCCCCCAGTATAATTGTAGAGGCATCTATTCTTTCACTTAATTTTTCCAGTGTTTGCCTCACATATTTGGAGGTGCCCTTGTTTGTTCTTGAAAGATTATCCCTTTCACTAATATGTTGCATCCATCTTTGTCTCTCACAATTGTTTTGCATTCAAAGTCTATTTTGTCTGGTATTAATATAGCTACTCCTGCCTTTTTTGGTTATTGTTTGCTTGTAAGATTGTTTTCCAGCCATTCACTTTCAACCTCCATTAATTCATGGGTCTAAGATGTGTTTCTTGTAGACAGCATATAGATGGGTCATATTTCCTTATTCAATCTTCCAGTCTGAGTCTTTTGACAGGTGTGTTTAATCCATTGACATTCAGTGTTATTACTATCAAGGAATTATTTATGTTAGCCATATTTTGATTGGACTTGTGTTTGTCACATTTTGTTTGTTTTCTTCCTTCTCTTTTTGTCTTTTTGTTGCTCTTACACTCTCTTCCATCTCTGCCTCTCCTGTTTTTTCCTTCCTTCCTGTAGAACTCCATTTAGTATTTTTTGAAAGCCAGGGTTCTTGTTGGCATACTCTTTTAATTTTGGTTTATCTGTGAATATTTTGAACTCTCCATCATTTTTGAATGCTAGCTTAGCTGGGTAGAGTATTCTTGGTTGGAAATTTTTTTCTTTTATACCTTGACTATATCATACCATTGCCTTCTTGCTTCCATGTTTTCAAATGAGAAATCAGCACTTAATCTTGTGGAACCTCCCCTGTATGTGATGGTTCTCTTTTCTCTTCCTGCTTTTAGAATTTTTTCTTTGTCTTGAGCATTGGATAATTTGACAAGTACATGTCTTGGAGTTGGCCTTTTGGGATTTATGGTGTTTGGAGTGTGTTGGGCTTCCTGGACATGTACATCCATCTCTCTCAGTAGATTTGGGAAGTTTTCAGCCATTATTTCCTCCAACACCCCTTATGTCCTCTTTCCCTTCTCTTCTCCTTCTGGGATGCCTATAATACTTATGTTTGTGCATTTTTTCATTGTCATTCAGGTCCCTAAGTCCCAGGTGGATTTTTTCTATCTTTTTATCAATCAGTTCTACTATCTGTTGGATTTCAGATATACTGTCTTCCACGTAACTAATTCTCTCCATTGCCTCTTCTAATCTGCTGCTATTTGCTGAGAATGTATTTTTGATTTCTTGAACTGTGGTGTTCATCACCATCCTGTTATCTTTTTGCATATGTCTGCAATTTCCTCTCCTAGTGTTTTCTTCATATTGTTAATGTCTTCCTTTACTTCATTATGTAGGTCTCTAACATATGCTTTGAGATCTTTAATTACTTGTCCAATGCTCTGCTCCTCTTCCTGGTTTTTAGTTTGTTCATTGGATTTGGCCATGTTTTCCTGATATTGGTTTGGTTTGTAGTTTTTTGTTCTTGTCTGGTCATCATTTTATTTTGATGGGTTTAATAAATTCCTTAGTGTCTTTGTTTAGTCTTGGGGATTAATTAGTTGTTGTTCATGTGTAAGTGTTATGTCTTCTCTTTGTCACTTTGTTCTTCTTACTCTATTTTCTTGTTGCTGGCTAAATTCACTTTGAAGGAAAATATTAGGGCCAGGGGAAACAAAATGAGTAACAAAAGAAAATGTATAAAGTAGTATTGGTAATAAATGTTAACCGAGCAAAAATGTGAGATCAAGATGAATGGATATTAAACTCATGTAAGTTGTGCAGAGTTATAGCAGTAAGTAGAGTACCCATAATGAGACAGTCTACTGAATATGGGGAGGAATATACTATGAATTAAAAGGCCAGTGTTTTCATGAGAGAGGGAAAGAGAAAAGACAATAATATCAAAAGTGGATAAAAGACAGAAAACAGAACAAAGGTATTAGAATTAAAAAGTTAGACAATTTGGGGACCAAAGAAAGGGAGGTGGAATGTAAGAGAAACAGTAAATGATGGAGGATAGGAAGATGTAGGGGAAAGGGGATAGTGTAGTTGGCCAAATTCAATAAGCACAGAAAAGAGGAAATGGGGGATAAGGAAACACAGCAAATGTGAAGCACTCCCCACAGCACCTATTATATAAAGAAAAGAAAATAAAATAAGAAGAAAAAGAGAGAAAAGAAAAAAAGAGAAGAGAAAAAGTGGGGCCAAGAAAGGGGGGAAACAAGCAAAAAAGTAAAAGAGAAAAAACTAAATCAATGAAAAAGGACCTTGGGTGATAAAACCAGAGAAAAGACCAGGAGACAATGCAATATTAGCAACCATGACAAAAAGAAAATGGAGAAAAAGAAAAGAACCAACGTTTCAAGCTAGGAATCCTTTTTGCAGTTAAATAAAACACTTAGGGATCTGGCTTTCCCCCTTTCTCCCTTCCTCACTTCTCTCTCCCAAGGTAGCAGGAAAGCTACCTGAAAGGTCTGGTAGGAGATTCAAATGGGTCCTTGTTGAACCGACTCAACACAGAAAACAATGACTCTTTATTTCCAGCATGAGATCACCTATACCTCACCAGAAACCCTAAATATGCTATTGGAAGCTTGGATAACATGTCCTACAGTCCCTCCCCATTAGGTATGCTGGGGGAGGTCTAATTGATTTTCTGACTCCACCTTCTCCCAGACTAAGTTTCCTATCCCAGGACATTTAGGTAAATAGGGCTTCCTCAACAGATTCACCTCTCCTTTCTACCCAGACTTTCCCCAAGTCAGCTGGTATACTCCTCCAATCTCAAGGAGAGAGAGAGAAAAAACAACAACAACAACCAAAAACATGGAGGGCTAGGGTAATCAAGGACCTCAGGTGGACCTCAGGGTGCAGTGGATTTGGGGATGGGAAGTCCGTGGTATTGCAGACTCAAGGTGTGTGAGTCTCTGGAGCATGGGCCACCAGGGTTTATGGGACACAGATGTGGGAACCATACATCCAGTTAACCTGGGGTTTGGGAACACCGCAGCACAACAAAGCCTTAAGGGATCCCTGTGGCCAGGCTTCCAGTCTTGGGGGAGGGGTCCCACCCACAACTTCTGACCTTCATGTCAGAAACCCAAAATTCCACCTCTCACAAGAATCTCATCACAATCTCACCAAATCAACATCCAGACACCTCCTGCCCTGCAATCCCCTGAAACAGCCCACTCAGGGTTTGGGAACACAGCAGCACTACAAAGATTTCAGGAATCACTGCAGCTTGGCCTCCAGCCCTAGGGGGAAGGGCTTCTGACCACAACTTCTGACCTCTGTGTAAGAGACACAAAATTCTACCTCTTGCAAGAATGTCTTCTGTCACTGTCTCACCAAATTGACATCCAGACACCTCCTGCCCTGAAAGCACCCAAAACAGCCTGGTCCAGCAGGACTCTGACCCTACTCAGCTGCTTCTTTGCAAGAGAGATTATGAGGTGCACTCCCTCAGATGCCATCTTGCCCCGCCTCCTAGAATGACTGAAAACGCTGGCATGAGGAGGTGAGAGGGGAAGAGAAAAGAAAGGACAAAAGTGAAAGAGTTTATAAAAGATAGAAAATGGAATAGTAGAGTTAGAAATAAAATGACAGAAAAATTAAGGACTAAACAAACAGGTGGAATGTAAGAGCAACAACAGAAAGTGGAAGATAGAAAGATGTAGGAAGGAAAAGAGATAGCATTGCAAGTCAAAATTGGTACACACAGAACAGAGGAAATTGAGGAAGAGGAAACACAGCAAATAAGAAATAAGTTGGCAGCACTTAATTTGAAAAATAGGGGGGAGGTGATAAAGAGTAAAGAAAAACAAGAAAACAGACAAGCTCACAAGTAAGGAGTCAACCAAACACTAAGAAAAAGCAGCCTTCCCTCTTAAGTCCCTATAGAGCTTCTCAGACTGCCAGTGTTTATCAATCAATTACCCTGCAGCCTTCCTGCTGCAGATTTTGAAGTGAGTTTTAGTGAGTAAACTAAGTTAAATTATAAAACAAAGGTAACTTTCTTTTTTTAGGAAGAAGAAGAGACCCAAGAGATGCTAATATAAGAATAATTTCTATGTTTTCCCTGTCCCAGGGTATCAGTTAGATGTTTAATATTCCAGTGGGTCACTACTCTCTAAAAGGAGCTGGGAATTGAGCTAGAGACCTTGTATATTCAAGGTGGAAACTCCTCCATGGAGGTAAACTTTCCTGTTAGGTCTATTAGCTCTTCAGAAAGCTAGAGAGTCCCTTTCCCTTGATCAGGATTGAGTCTTTCAAATTGGATAAATTCCTGCTGATTAGGAATCTGCCTTCCCCCCTTTTATTCTTACTGCTTTCTCTCCCAGGGCAGCAGGATGCAATAACCTCTGTGACAGTTCCCTTTTAAAACTCAAATAGGACCCTGGTGACTTAACTCATCACAGGAAAAAAATGACTCTCAACATCTTCAAGAGAACCCACACCTCACAAGGCAGGTTCAGTTTTTTGTTTTGTTTTGTTTTGTTTTTAATTCATTTTTTTAAAAAATATTACATTCAAAAAATATGAGGTCCCATTCAACCCCACCGCCCCAACCCCCACTCTCCCCACAGCAACACTCTCTCCTATAATCATGACACATCCATTGCACCTGGTAAGTACATCTCTGGGCATCGCTGCACCCCATAGTCAATGGTCCACATCATAGCCCACACTCTTCCACGTTCCATCCAGTGGGCCCTGGGGGGATCTACAATGTCCCGTACTTGTCCATGAAACACCACCCAGGACAACTCCAAGTCCCCAAAACGCCTCCCCATCTCATCTCTTCCTCCCATTCCCCACACCCAGCAGCCACCATGGCCACCCTTCCCACACCAATGCCACCTTTTCTCTGTGGACATTGGATTGGTTGTGTCCATTGCACATCTATGTCAAGAGGGGGCTTATATTCCACATGGATACTGGATGCAATCCTCCTGCTTTCAGTTGTAGGCACTCTAGGCTCCATGGTGTGGTGTTTGACCTTCTTCAACTCCATGTTAGCTGAGTGGGGTAAGTCCAATAAATCAGAGTGTAGGAGCTGAAGTCTGTTGAGGCTCAGGGCCTGGCTATCATATTGTCAGTCCAGAGATTCAAATCCCCTAGATATATCTTAAACACCAACACCAAATACAATTCCAGTAAAGTAGCATGAAAGTCTTGTGAAAAGAGATCCCATCTGAGTCCAGTTCCATCACGCAGAAACACCAGCTCCAAAGAAGGGCCATCTGCCATGGCAGTGAACCCCATCTGCCATGACCATAGAACCCGTGGGTCTCTTTATCCCTCAAAAGAACCAATACCTGGGGTTGTAGCTACTTTATCTGTCTCTTAGACTCTGCTCAGTTGTGCATAAGGGCAATCCTTCTAACAACCTCCAGACTCTTTTTTAGAGACCCGTAGCCATATAAACTCATTTCTCCTTTCCATTTCCCCCTTACATTAGGTCAAACAGCATTTTAAAGTCATGTTATTGGCAGGTTCAGTTTTAATTGTCCCACTCAGGCTTTCTATTATTCAATCAAGTTTGGAGACTTTAATGTTTCAAGACCATTGTTCACTTCTTTTATTGGCATATAATTATACATAACAAAAAGATGAGTAGTAATATTAAAGATCTTAACAATTTTAGAAATTTGATGAGTTCCTATGTGTCATTGTCTAATAACAATGCAATACAAGTTAAAAGTAGAGGTGAAATAATTTTAAAAGAATACTATATTTATAAACTAAGGGATACATGCTCAATCTCACCTCTAAAGTATATGATTTTGTAGAAGAAATAACCTATAGTCAAATGATTACTTCCAGGATTCAACAAAAAATGTAGTACAAGAATGGAACACACAGAGTGGTATGTTTCTTTGTAAGCAGAGACTGTGATTGGGAAACTCAGGATGACTTCATAGGAAAGTAACAAGTGAGCTAAGCCTTGTTCATTTGTGTGTGTGTGGTGTGTATCTGTGTGTAAATCATGGGCAGTGCTAGAATTTCCTGTTTTTCTGAATTTACATTCTGTTTCCAGAGAAGAGGCTCTTCTGTGATACTATCCATCAATTCCAATTTGTTTTTTATCCAAAATTATATTCCATTGTCACTTGTAGTTATTTTTACATTTCAGTTTCAGTGTCTTGACTAAGTTTAATTTGCCCATTAATTCAATTGTGTATTTATTCCTTTTGTTTACTTTTTGAAAAGCCTCATTCACTGAGTTTATAATCAGTGATATATACCTTCAAAAGCTCTTCTAGTAGGTCTTTTTACATTTCTGGTATCTTTATTTAGAATGATTGGGGTGATTGGAGCAGTTTTGTGAATCTCTATAGAAGACAAACCCTGAGGTGTGTTTTGAGTAAGATTATGATTTACAAGTCAGGTGATGCCAGGTCCCAACTAGTGATCTTATCTGCATCTGAAAACATCAACTGGTCTTTTAACAATTAGAACAGAATGATAAAAATATCTGCCCTATACGCCTCCTTTTCCCAAATTGATTCTTGGCTAACACTGTCCTGGTGAAAGCAGATATTAATTGCTTCCTTGGGATTCTTTGCCCAAGTGACCTCGGCCAGTAAATACACCACATATCTCTTGTTCTTACTTCCTCACTTTCTCATGACTTTAAAGAAAAAGAAGATTCCCCTCCTTTTAAGAGCTTACACATTTCTTCATTCTTGGTGCCTGCTTTTCAACTTAGATAAAAGATGGTAGCCATTCTGCCAAGAATGCCTACATTTTTCTTTCTACCTGCAAGTGTCCTTAAAATCTGCAGGCAAAATGTTTATGGGGACAAAGTCAATTACTTGTCTGTGGCTCTTTACAAGAAATCAATAAGTAAATTATCTCCTGTTAATCAGATTAAAGAGAGGTGTATATTATTTTTTAAGTATTTTATCAGACAAATATGTTTCACTTATTTGAATTGATTAAATAAACTATTTGTATAGAGATCCCATACTATTAATAGGCTACTAAAATTCATGGAGAAAGTGCTAATTAGAAAATGTATTATCTGAATATGATGCTAATATAGTAAACAATTCTGTCCTCTTTCAACATATGAATGTATATTATTCTGTAGAAGAAAATAACTTTATGGACCATTTATAATTAGATTAATTTTTTAGGAAATATAAAGCGATTGCTTAAGTTCCCATTAAGAGAGTAAAAATGGACAGTCCTCCTTGTGAATCTATAGACACAAGTAATTTTTAGGATTGATCTGTCCTACTTTGATTTTCCTCCTTATTCTACATTATAGTCTTGTTTAAGGGTTTCCCTTGCCAAGAGGAAACTTGGCAGATGGAAACTTCTGACAAACTTATAACCATGATACAACATCCCTGAGTAACTTAACTTGGTTCAGAAGGAAAATCTCTGGAGGTGAATGTCTTTCAGGATATCTATTTCATTCATGAAGAACTGTTCATTTTGGCAGGACACAATATTGAGTCAGAAGACAACAATCTTTTGATAAAAAAGACAAAGACAATATTTGACTTTTATTTTTAGAGTGAATTAAGTGAAGGGAAAATGTGAGATTGGAGGATAAGCATGAAGTGTGTGTGTGTTTGCACGTGTTTTTGAATTTTCTGATTAGAGGTGATGACTGACACCCTTATGTAAATGAGATTGGCAGGAAAGAGCTTGTAGAGAAAGGAAAGCAGAGAGATGGAGAAATACCTGCTTTCTACCTAAATCTTGGCTATAGGCCTTTAAAACATTATTTATTGCTCTTTCCTGCAAGATTCTTATATTATGCATGGTAAGGCTAACTGTAATATAGGAAAACAGTAGATATAAAAGTCAGTGTGTCATAAATACAGAATGACTGCTAAACACAAAAAAAAACCTTAGAAGCTCACAGAGGAATACATACATTAAAACAGTAATGATTTAAATATTTCATAAACTGAGAAGCTGCTGCATGTTTTTATCTTGGAAGAAATATGATAGTCATATTTCTGTGAATTTTTAGGATCTGATACAAAGTGATGGCAGTAGGATAGGATTATTTGAGATACAGGAGGTAGAAGTTGGGGTCAAATATGAAGCTACATTTTCAGTTCAGCAGCCTGGAAAATGTTATGCACTATTTTCAAGGATGTCATCAAAAAACTTTGGTGGTGGGAACTTGGACTGATGGCTAGATATGTTGAGTGAAAGGTGATATTAGAATATGTAGGGAAACGGACTTGGCCCCATGGTTAGGGTGCCTGTCTACCACATGGGAGGTCCATGGTTCAAACCCCGGCCCTCCTTGACCCATGTGGAGCCGGCCCATGTGCAGTGCTGATGCGTGCAAGGAGTGCCATGCCACTCAGGGGTGTCCCCCACGTAGGGGAGCCCCATGTGCAAGGAGTGCACCCCATAAGGAGAGCCACGCAGTGTGAAAGAAAGTGCAGCCTGTCCAGGAATGGCGCCTCCCACACTTCCCGTGCCACTGACGACAACAGAAGGGGACAAAGAAACAAGATGCAGCAAATAGACACAGAGAACAGACAACCGGGAGGGGGGATTAAATAAATAAATACTTTAAAAAAGAAAAAGAATATGTATACATAAAAACAGACATACTAGTATAATTCATAATAAAATTTCATAGTAAAAACTGCTGAAAAGAACTGAAGATAAACTCATGATCGGGAGCAATGAATTGAAGTCATGTGATTGAGTAAAAATTTTGATAAGAATTGATATAAAAGAGAAGAAAGCAGGTTTTTTTATTTTTAAAGAAGCTTTAGATTACATAAATGTTAATAGAAAATATAGGGGATTCACATATATCCCACCCCCTCCCACTCCCACACTTTCCCCCATTAACAACATCTTTCATTGGTGTGGTACATGCATTACTATTGAAGAACACATATTGAAGCATTGTTACTAACTGTGGACTACTGTTTACATTGGAGTTTACACTCTGCCATGTACAATTTTATAGGTTATGACAAAATGTATAATGGCCTGTAACCTTCATTTTAATGTCATACAGGACAATTACAATATCTCAAAACTGAACCATGAAAGCAGATATTGTAATCTGTGAAATGACAATAAGAAGGAGAAGAAAGAATAAAATTCAATATAGAAAAGAGAAATCTGTCTTAATGGAGGAAGAATTAAACTGGTAAGAATTCCATAATGGTCAGAATTTAAAGAATAGAAGCACAATGATTAATATATTTCATTATTAATAACAATGAGGCAGAATAGAAATGAGGCAAACCCATTGGATTTCCTGTTACAAGATGATTGCAAACTTTGTGAATTCTGTTTCAGTAAACCCAAAGGACAGAAAACATATATAGGAGAATGAAATGTAGAAATGTGGTAAGAAGGGCAGCTTTAGCTGCTATCTTGTGCAAATATGAAATCAGAAAATTGACCATTTTGATTACATGTAGATATGGAAATCATATAAGTTTGCATCCTCATTGAAAAGAGGATAGAAGGTGAAAAGAACTGAAAGGACAAAATGAAGTCTAAAAGCACTGTTATGTTCTAAAATTGAGGGGCTACAAGCATGGTAAGAGGTAGAACTAAAGAAATAGAAAAGTAAATGCTCAGGGAGGGAGCCTGGCTTGATGCCTTGATCTGGACAGAGTTGCCATCACGCACTGCCATGTGCCTGACCACCCACAGCCGGAGCTGGTGTGAGACAGCTTCTCTGCTGATGCCTTGATTTGGAAACTTTCATGACCTCAGAACTGTAAACTTTTAACCTAATAAATTCACATTATAAACACCAAACATGCTTGGTATAATGTTCCCAGCCATTTTTAGCAGACTAAAATAAATATAAAACCTGAAGAATGAAGGAATGAAATCTGGGGTAGGTATGAGGAAATCTGGCCAACAGAAATGAGTTGTACTTCTAAGGCACCAAGGAGACTGGAGGGCTGCTGAAGTGCGGGCGTGCTGGCTCAGTGGCACCGCTAGTATCATTTAAGCAGCAGGTAGGAGTCTGGCAGGTAAGAAAGGTCATCCCTGGTGTTAGGGTGAAGGCTACTCTAGAGATGTGACAATAAAGAAGGGATGGCAAGGCACAGAGAGTGTAAACAAAGAGAATAGCTTGTGACCACCCCTTGGCTTGGAAGGACAAGGGAAGGAAAAGTGTTTAGAAGTCAAAAGAGAATGGGAACTGTGGGGAGTGTTGCCTGGCACATCTTGAAGGGATGCAGCTACTCTCAGGAATGTGATATGTTTAAGCAAAGAGAAAGCAGGGGAAAATACTCTTCTCTTCCTCCCAAGTTTTCTCACCATTCCAATCTTCTGGTGATTTCAAACATGAATCCTAACTACAATTCAGCAAGCAACCAAATTGAATAAGGGAGACACAGTCCATAGGGATCAGCTTCCCCTGCACAGACCAGAACAAGGCAGAGTAAAAAAAATGGTTTGGAACTCAATGAATAAAATAGGCCCGTCTTCTCTCCTTCTCCCATGACATCTTGAGCATAAGTCTTCATTCACATACATTTGCCCTAAGATTACCTAATGACATTTTTACTACCAGGCATCATGCTTTTGTTCCAGGCAAGAAGAAGCAGTCAACTACAGAGAGAAATATATATTCTCTCCATTTTTAAGAATTTTAACGATAAAGGTTAAATCCCACAGATTTCCTATACTTTTTTTGTCCAAAACTGGGCTACCTCTAGCTCCAAGTTAGATAGATAATTGAGCATTTAAGTCTGGTCACATTACTTTCTCAAACAAATTGGGTTTCAATAAGTTAAGGAGGAAAGTGGTGATGGATTTTGTGTAGAAATCATCAGTATCAGCAAATGATGAGTGGGATGAGCTTGGTAGAGAGTGGGGGAAGGGAGTGTCAGACAGAAAGAAACTGTGATCAAGGACTGGATATTTAGAAAGAGCTTTTTGGGGGTGTGGGAGTAGCTCAGTGGTTGATTGCCTGCTTTGCATGTGTGAAGTACCAGGTTCGATGCCCTTATCTCCTAAAAAAAAGATATGCCATAAATTGGAATCAATTCAATATTTTCAGAAAGTAAAGTGAGCAGCAGGAATTTTCAGCAAGGAGAGGCTGTAAAGGAATGAGGGAGTCAAACATTCAGTGCTGTTCAAGTCATTTTAAAGAATGTAGGTAGAAAAAAATTGGGATAGTGAACATGAAAACCACACAAGAAAGGATTTTCAGTGAAAGAAGAAAAAATTGAGATAGTGAACATAAAAATCAAACAAGAAAGAATTTTTGGTTACAACCCAAATGTAAAATTATTACATAAATATAAAACACAGTTAAAAGTCTAAAAACAAAAAATAAAGAAAATATTTACTACAGACATGCTATTTAAATTTTTATATTATCAATTCAGAAAGCTAACATACAAACCACAGAGAAGAGCTGAACAACCCAGCAGGAAAAAGTGTTCAAGTTAAGAAAAGGAACTATCTGAGATATTTAGGTACCACTATGCATAGAAAATATATTAAAACTGGTGAACAATCAAACATGTTAAATACTAATTGAATATCTTTGTCATCTGAAATATATGCAAAAATGAAATTATAATTCTTCTGTTGGCAATGGTGTGGTAGAATAAACTCTTTTTACACTCTCTTGGTAAATTCCTGAAGAAAACAAGCAGAGATATTTTTGAAAAGTATCATGCCATCATGCAACATTGTTCATATGAGAGTTTGTTGAAGTGCTATATGTAATTGTAAAAAAAGAAAAATTGTCATGTCCTACATTAGAATATTTGTTTGACAAATCATTATATAGCATATTTTATAATACTTTCCAAGTATTAATAATACACATACATAAACAAAAATGGATAGTTAGATAGTTGCAGATAGATGATAGGTGGTAGGTAGGTAGATATATTTTGCAATGGGCAAAGGTACACGGTATATTGTTTAATGGAGAAAATAGATTATAAAATAGTATGCATAGATACTATTATTTATTTATTTTTAAAGACTTATTTATTTTTATTTATTTATTTCCCCTCTCCCCCCCCCCCCAGTTGTCTTCTCTCTGTGTCCATTCGCTGTGTGCTCTTCTGTGACCACTTCTATCCTTATCAGAGGCACTGGGAATCTGTGTCTCTTTTTGTTGTGTCATCTTGCTGTGTCAGCTCTCTGTGTGTGGTGCCATTCTTGGGCAGGCTGCACTTTCTTTAGCGCTGGGCAGCTCTCCTTACCAGGTGCACTCCATGCGCGTGGGGCTCCCTATGCCAGGGACACCCCTGTGTGACAGGGCACTCCTTGTGCACATCAGCACTGCGCATGGGCCAGCTCCACGCGGGTCAAGGAGGCCTGGGGTTTGAACCATGCACCTCCCATGTGGTAGGCGGTTGCCCTATCCATTGGGCCAAGTCTGCTTCCTGTTAGATACTATTTATACACTATTTTATACATGTACGTGTAATTACATTTAATGATGTCATCCCATGGAACCTGACATTTTATTGCAAAAGTTTTAAAATATTTTTTAATGTAAAATGTGTTCTTGGGCAAGCACATACGTGCAAGTTTAGTGACAATATTGATAATTTAGATTTTTAAAAATTGCTTACCTGCCTCTCCCTAAAATAAACATCAAATTAAAAAAAATAAATTTTAAACCAGAGAAAAAATTTTTTTAAAAATAAGCAGAAACGCTTTTTTCTTAAGTCCTGTAAGGCCCATGACAATCATAGTTCATGTCTGTAATTCACAATCTTACTTTTCTTTTTTTTCCTTCAGCTCCCACAATTTCCATTTTATCCTGATCTCTAAGGGAGGAGTACTTAAAGTTCCACCCAAGCAATATATCCATAGGCTCTCATTTCTGTAGTTTAGGACTTTGATTTTATCCTATTTAAAATATCCTAAGACCTCAAACCAAGAACTTAACTTAAAAAGTGAATCTGAGCGGCTTCACGAGTGTCCCCCGCGCCTCTGCGCCCGCGGGGCTGCCGTCTGGCCGCGCGCCGCTCCCGCCGCCGAGCCGCGGGGTGGGGGGCGAGGAGCTCCGGCAGCCCCCGCTGCCCCGGCCAGGGGCGGCGCCTCCGCCTGCGGCCTCGGGAGGGCGGCGGCAGGGCCGGGGCGGGCGGCGGGAAGAGCGCCTCCGCGGGGCCTGTGCGCCTGCCCGCCTCTGGGCGTGTCTGTCCCCGTGTGTATCTGTGACGTCGCTGTGCGTCCTTCCCAGTCCCCCTCTGTGTCTGCCTCTGGGTTTGTGTCCGTCTGTGTTGATGTCCCTTGAGCCTGTGTCCCCTCTCGCCGCACCCCCCCGGCACCGAGCGCCCGCCTCTAGGTCTTTTCTGTGCCCCTGAGTCGCCGTCTCTGGTTTTGGCCCCTGGAGCTGCGCCACACGCTTGCGTCCTGGCGGCGTTCCGTGTCTCCCTCCCTCTGCCGGCTGTCTGTATTCTGTCCGGTCTTTCTTTCTTCTCCATGGCCTTCCTCCCCATGGCCCGTTAGTCCCCATCTTTCCCCTGGAAGCCGGCCCCAGGGCCTCAGGCCATCGCAGGGAGCGTGGGCGTGGGGTGTGGGGAGACCCGGGCCGTCACTGCAGGCCCAGCCTTCGGGCTAGGGGGACCTTCCTGCCTGGGTCTTCCCGCCTTCCCGCACCTCCCCAAGTCCTTCCACACCCGCGGGGAACCCGTTCGGTGGAGGCCCCTGAATCCACCCGCAGGGAAGAGGGAGGCGGGCCACTGCCTCTCCTGGGGCACCCCAGTTGGAGCGCTTTGGGCTGGGCGGGGTGGGGTGCCTGGAATTGTCTGAAGGGGCTTGGCTGAAGGTGTGGGTGGGGCCTCCCACCGCTGGGCGTGAGGTACTCCCTCACTGATGGGTCTTCCCAGATGGCAGCAGGCAAGAGCCCCCTCCTCTGCGGTCTCAGGGTTGTCATTTTCTCCTGCAAAGACCCCTCCCTTCTCCATGCGGTAATGACTTCAGCGTTCTCAGTAGTCAGCCCCTCCAGTAAGAGCTGGGGATTTAGGAGGGGAGCAACTGCCTTGCTGAGTGCAGAATGCCACCCTTCGCGATTCCACCAGTACCCCTTCATATTTGGGGAAACTGAGTCCCAAAAAGTCAATGCACACAGCTCCCTCCCCAGGTCACAGGGCAGCCAGGGATTGGCAGCCCTAGGATTTCCAGGCCCTTGAACAGGCCGTTCCCTGGAGGCCTGAGTGAGGAGAGGAAATAAATTTGAATTCTTTTTGTAGGAGGCAGGATTAGCATAGGGCACTTCTGAGTGAGCAGCTCCCGGCCCCGCCTTCCCTGGAATGGAGCTTTCCTGAAGGGTGGGGATGGGCAGGCTTTCCACGTGTGGAGGGAAGAGGGCATTCTTCGGCTTCTTTTCTGAAAGGTGTCAGGACACTTTGGGCAGCAATTGGAGGCTCCTCAGTAACACATTCAACACACGTCCATGGCAAATGCCAGCCTGGCATGCCTACCTGGCACCTGGCTCCCAATGTCTGGAATGGGAGGGGTCTGAGGGGCCATCTGCTCCAGGCCCCCCAGCCTGTTGCTCAGCATCTCCAGGCAGCCACCCCCTTGCCTCTGTCCCTCCTCCTGCCCTCTGACAGACCCTGCCCCCATGGCCTGTAGGCCTTCAAGAAGAACAATGCTAATGGCGTAGGTGGTTTGTGCACCTAATGGTTTGTGCCAGGTGCCTTAGTGTGTTGCTTCAGCTTAATCCTAGTAAGACCCTGTGAGGTGGGAAAATTATTTCCATTTCACTGAACAGGAAGGAGCCTGAGGTTCAGAGAAGTAAGTGACTTACCCAGGGACAGCCAGTGGGGAAGTGGCAGAATTGGGATTGATCTCCACTTGCCCTGACCCAGAGCTTGCCCCTGAGTGTCCCAGCAAGGCCTGGCTGCTTCCAGGGAGGAGAGCCATCCACAGGCCGAGATCAGAACTCCATGACCATATGCTTCCTCATTGTCTCCTCCCCTGGCCTCCAGCCCTCCCCTGGCAAACAAGATGCCTCCACCCTACCCTGTACCTGCAAAGCCATCCCCTACTCACTTGTCCCCCAACACCCACAAGCCCTCCTTCAGTCCCAGCTCAAGTGCTGCCTCCCTGGGCAGCTTCCTCTGACTCCTCCAGGCAGACTTCCCTACTCCGTGGCCTGTGCTCCTTGCTCCCCTTGTGCTCTCTCTGTTCTTATGGCGATTGTGGTGTCATCACTGTCAGTGAGGCTGTCTCCATCTCCCCATGAGGGACTGTCCAAGCTGAGTCCTCTCACCTGGAAAGGTAAACAGCAGGTGCCCAGTCAACATTGGATAAAAACATGAACTTATGGCTCTGAAAGGACTTGGAGGCCAAGGATATTGGAATCCTAAATTCTCAGAAGAACTTGAAATTTGATGTTCAGAGAGGGCCCAGCTTAGAGCCTGAGTAGATTAGAGCCAGAAGTGTGGCAGAGCAGCCAGGACAGGCCACCAGCCCTGGGCACTTGTACCTCCAGGAGTGTTTTGTGGCAGCTGTGACCCCTGAGGCTTGAACACCTGTGGGTTAATGAGGTAATTTAACCTCAGATGGTTGGTGATGCCCTGCAGTTAAGCTTAGGTGTTTCAGAACCATGCCCTCTCCTCGCAGGCAGTTCTGGAACTGTGGAGGGAGCCTCTGGTAAAGGAGCTTGGCTTTGGGCAGGCTCTTGTCAGCTAAGTCAGCATCTGTCAGTGGGATGGGACAGATGCTGGGCTCTCAGGATGAGGGAAGAAAGGGACCTCACAGGCCCTCTGAGTGGCATCTGCTGCAGCCTCTGCTGTGGAAGCCTGTTACAAGTGCTTGCTGTGTGCCAGGCATGGGCTCATCACCTGCCTTGTTAGGGCGTGAGTGGTGGGCACAGTTGAGCCTTGGGCTGCTGGGGCTGTGGGACTGTGTCCACCCCAGGTGGGATTTGGGTGTTTTGCCCACAGGAAATGACTGGGATTCCAGGTGACCTATGAACCAAACCGAGCTTCTGTGGGTTCCAGAGTCCAGTGCCCAGCTGCTCTGGGGTGGAGACTCTGGGGCAAAGGTGGGCTGAGCTGTCTTGTGGGCCCTGGGCATTTGTCCAAGTGTGTGTGTGTGTGGGGGGCTGGCCCCCTTCACAGAGGCAGCACACATCTGGCAATGGGTATGGCTGTTTGGCCGTGACCTGGCCCGGGACCAGGTGTGCTTGTCCTCTGGGCCTGCCTCAGTGCATGTTGTCAAGAGCCACCCAGGCCTGGGCTCCCTGACTGTAAGGAGGCCCAAAGAAGTCCCATCCTGTGGGGAAAAAGGAGTGTTTAAATCCCCTTGTTCCTTTTGTCCTTGAAGTAAGCCCTATGGTAGGTGTTGTTCTGCTCTTCTTTTGGGCCTCAATGAACCAAGAGAACTGGAGGTTCCAGGTAACTTGCCCCAGTTGCACACCTGGTAAGCAGCAGATGTGTTAGAACAAGCTTCACCTCCTTCCACAGCCTGCAGGTCACACACACACAATTACAAGACAGGGGGCCTGGTGGAATTGTGAGTGCTTGGGAGGGTGGGTGCTGAGAAGGACGCCACTGGAGCTGGGGGTGTGTGCTATGGGGGCGTGAACTCTGAGCAGGGCCCTGAGGCTGGGCAGGATTGGCTGGAGGTGGAGGAGAGTTGAGGCTGGAGAGGAGGCAGAGCTGTGGCCCCTAGACCCCTGTGCTTCCCTGGCCAGGCACCGGCAGCTTGGCAGGACTTGGGGCTGTTGAGGGGCCTGCCTTGGAGAGGGATTGACTGGCAGCCCCTGTACACACAACAGATCACCTAATTCCACCTTCCTGGAGGTAGGTTCTGTTGCTGCCCCATTTCACAGGGGAGGAAACGGAGCTTCAGAGAGGAGGGTGACTTGGCCAGAGACACAACCAGGAGGTGGCAGAGCTGGGATTCCAGCTGAGGGCAGTCAGATGCAAATAGCCATCCCAGAGGACATCCTGGAATGGGTCAGAAGGAATGGAGGGGAACTGTCCTCCTGTGAGCCTGTCCTCTCTCTGAACAGTGGTGCCTGTGGCCCAGCCCTTCACTGTTGGCCCAGTGCAGCTGGAGAAGAAGCAAGGTGAGCTAGAGGTGGTCATGGGGGGCTGTGCTGGCTGCTAGAAAGAGAAAGAGGGCCCTGGCTGAGCACTGCACCCTTCAGTGCCTCTGTGTCCTCATCTGTGAAATGGAGACAAAAGGCTTCGTGGGGTCATGGGAAGTGGTAGGAGGAGACAGTGGACAGCTGCATAGGGCTGCTGCAGGGCCTGAGTGGGCATTGGGGGCTCAGCCCAGATTCCACTCTGGGTGGGCTCTGCCCCCACAGTGCCACTGTTGGTCTTATTGTCACAAAGGGCTGGAAGAGCCTGGATCAGTGCCCAGCAGGTAGAATTATGGTTATATCCCTGTCAGGACATTGAGACTGCTATGCCATCTGGGGGATGGTTTCCCAGGGCTCCCTGGGGCTTCCTGGGGCCTTGCACACCAACCCCCTCTCAGGCATCAGTGCTGGTCCTGCCTAGTGCTGTGGGGAGGAAGTATGACCCTTTGAGCAGTGCAGTGGCTCTTTTGGTTCCTAGCCCTGTGTTTATGACCTGTGAGCTCTGGCCTCCTTCTGTTTGGGGTGCCTGGACCAGGTGAGCCCATTTGGGCTGTGGGTGTGGCTCTCTCCTTTCACAGGAACCTGAGGAATCTGGGTTTCTGACTTTGAAACCAAGGGTCATCAGTTCATTTGCACCTCCCCCTGCTCCTTGACCCTCAGGCTGCAGCAGAGGGGGTGGCAGACACTTGCCCTCCTTGTTTTTATTTGCCCTCTTCCCTGAGCTGGGTAGGGCTTGTGAATCTGAGCCAAGCAACGAGGCTGCTGAAGAGAAAAAAGAGCCACAAAATGGCCAAACATTTTTTTCAATTAAAAATTGTTGCATGCAGATTAGAGAAAACTAGAAAATAAAAGAAGGAAGTGGATGTGAGTTAAGCAGTTCAGCACTTGCCTACCAGATTGGAAGCCTGGGGTTTCATTTTGGGTGCCTCCTTAAAAAAAAAAAAAAACAGACACAGAGAGTGGACAGTGAAGACAGTGAGTGCAAACAACAAGGGAGGGGAGAAATAGGTAAATAAAAATAAATCTTAAAGAAAATAAAAGGGATAGGAAGAAATTTTTTTTAAAAAAGTGAATCTGAACTGGTGGTGCTCTTAGAGAAAATGGTATTGCAGTTATATTTTTAAATAATTCCTATAGATCAAGCTATGACTAAATTGAGCTCACAATATGAAATTAAGAAATGGATGGGAAAATAACTCTAGTAAGAATTAGGAGAAAAAACAAATAACAGGTTTAGATCCCTAAGAACCTCTCAGAATACAGCTAGCCAAGAGAGGCCATGAAAAAAAAACCCACATTCTTTAAGGTGATTAGATGTATAAAATAAGGAATGGAAAATGTGAGGAAATATATGGTAATATCAAATTAGTCCAAATCAAAATCTAATGGAAATAGTCATAGAAGTTAAAAACTTCACGGATTAAATAGTAGACACCAGTGAAGAGAGAATTCATGAAATGGAAGCTAGATCTGAATGCAGCACAAAGAGGTAAAAGGAGAGAAAAAATGAAGGAGAGTTTGAGAGAGGAGGAGAAGAAAATGATCATGACTGATCCTAATGCATAGATTTTAACTAAAATGTATGAATAAATAGCTTTTTTCCATTGATGTGAGTGTGACATGTTGGAGCTGTTTCTGGATCTCAAAAAGGATCATTTTCTTGGAGCTCATCCATTACTGTGGGTTTGGGGCACTGTGGTCAGATTGCTCCAGTGAGGTGTGTCCCAGGGTGGGTCCTGACCCTCTAACTGGAGTCCTTTTTAAATGAGGGGCTGACAGAAGAGACATGCAGGGAAAAGCAGCAGAAACAGGGAGACCCCAAGAAGCTGGAATCAGTGGAGCATAGAGGCATGGAAAGAGACCCCTGAGAGGTTGAGAGAGATGAGGCCCAGAGGAGAGGGGAGAGACAAACCATATGCCTGAGCACCTACAGTGGAGCTCAGGGAAAAGTGAACTTGGAGGGAAAGGTAGAGACCTCAGCAGAGACTGCCCACCATTGTGCCATGTCACGTGGCAGGAGTCCAGGATCACCAGCAGCCAACCCTGGGTAAGATAGCATCTCTGAAGATGCCTTGATTGGGACATTTTCAAAGCCTTGGAACTGTAAGCTTTTAACCTAATACATTCCCATTATATAAGCCTACATTTTTCTGGTATTTTGTTCCTAGCAGCTTTTAGAAAATTAAAACAAGGTGGTTTCAAATGTTTTCTTATTTCCAACAATGCTGTGGTGATTAATGATGCATATTTCCTTGTACATATCTATACATATTCTAATAAGATATAATTCTTGGAGTGGGATTACTGAGTTGTGATAAATGTGTTTGTCCAACTTATTTGCTATAGCCAAATGATTTTCAAAGGAGATCAATTTATACTCCCATCAGCAGTGGAAGATAATTCCCATTCCTCCCCTTTTAAATTTTCACCAATCAGATGTTTGTGAAAAAGCATCTCATTATTGCTTTAATTTGCATTTCACTGATTAGGTTATGTTGAGCACCTTTTCAAACAGCTAAAAGAAGTTCAGTTTTCCTGTTCTATGAATTGCCATTGCATACATTTCTATTGGTTGTTTTCATTTTCTTACTGATTTGAGTGTGATCTTCATATATTCTGCATACAAATGAGTTTTAAGTGTTTCAAAGAGAATATAAATCACAGGACCATAGTTTGCATTTTAATTTTGGTGTCTTTTGGGGATAGGTTTTACTTTAGTAAACTTTCTACTGTCATTATGATTTGCTCTTTTTGTTTTTTTTTGTCTGAGATTTATTTCTCTACTCTGATGTTATAAAGATAGTATTGGGTTCTCTAGAGAAAGAGAACCAATATGATATGTATGCATATATAAATATTAAAGGAATTGGCTCATGTGATCAGGGATTAACAAGTCCAAATTCCATAGGACAGGCCACAAGCTAGAAATTCCAGTGAAGTTGAAATTGTATTCTGCAGGAGAAATAGGCTGACTGATGCAGACATAGACAAACTTTTTGACTGCTGAAATCCTAAGTTCTGCCTTACTAATCAGAAAACTGATTAGATGAGGAAAACTCTATCATTTCTATGGGCAATCTTTTTTGTTGTTTGTAGATGCAAACACCCATATGTGCAATCAAATGATATAGATACAAATCCATCTATGAGATACCGTCACAGTAACAATCAGATCAGTGCTTGCTTGACCAAAAAACTGTACACCATAAACTAGCCAAGGTGACACATGCAATTAGCCACCAGAAAAAGGTCTTATCAAGAATAGAGAGGGGGTAGAAGTAGAGAGAGAGAGAGAGAAAAAAAATAGATATAGATATACAGAAATACATATAAAGCTATCTTCAAATTCAAAATATATAAATTTACATGTAAATATACAAATTTAAAATACTCATTTACATATATACTTTTTTACTAGAGAAGTTGTAGTTTTACAGAAAACTCGTGTATAAAATACAGTGTTTCCATATACTACCCTATTATTAAAACCTTGCATTTGCATTGTACATTTGTTACAATTGATAAAATCATATTTTTATAATTGTACTATTAGCTATAGTCCATGGTTTACCTTATGGTTTACTGTTAATACATAAACTGTGACTAAACTTTGTTGTGACATGAAGTTAACTAATCTCTATATATTTATTTAAGTTTATTTACTTATTGGTTAATTGAGACTTTTAAAAATTTGTTTATTCTGTTTTCTGTGTATGGATTGCATTGGAGGCAAAAATGGAAACAGGTAGAATTGTTACCAGGCAATTGTTCCATAAAAAATTATGGTAGTTTAAACTATGTTGATAATGATGGGATCGGGCAAATTGGCAGTTCGGGGATATATTAAAGAGCTTGAGCTAACAGAATTTATCAGATGCTCAAATTAGGGTTTTGCAAATAGAGACTATGACACCTAAGTTCTTGGTTTTGCTTGCTCTTACTCCTTTTAGCATTTTGGTGATTTCCCCCAAGTGGGTCAGAATGGGTGAATTTAACATCGTTATTTAGGGTGCTCTGGTAATGGCTATTGCAGAGAACATTGTGGAGTCTTCAACTTCCTCCCTACCACCAGGATCTATGAAGCTGAATTATTAATGAGACTGAGATGAAGGAGATAGCAAAGCAAGAGCAAAGGCTTAGTAGGGTCTCCAAAGAATAGAATATGGCATGGAATAGAAATGTGCAAGCAACTGCAATAAAAATCAGTTTTCCTTTTTTCTGAATATATATTTCCCAGCCTCTTTCTCTCTCTCTCTTTTTTAATGTTACATTAAAAAAATGAGGTCCCCATATACCCCCACCCCCTCACCCCACTCCTCCCATATCAACAACTTCCTTCATCATTGTGGGACATTCATTGCTCTTGGTGAATACATTTTGGAGCACTGCTGCACCACATGGATAATGATTTACATTATAGTTTACACTCCCCCAGTCCACCCAGTGGGCCATGGCAGGGCATACAATGTCCAGCATCTGTCCCTGCAGTACCACCCAGGACAACTCCAAGTCCTGAGAATGCCCCCACATCATATCTCTTCTTCCCTCTCCCTCCCCTCAGCAGCTACCATGGCCACTTTCTCCACATCAGTGCTACATTTTCTTCCACTACTAATCACAATAGTTCCATAGTAGAATATCAGTAAGTGCACTCTAATCCATACTCTATTCCTCCATCCTGTGGATCCTGGGATGATTATGATAGTCAGGTCCATAACTAAGTGATAGTCAATTGAACATAAGTGGAATGATGAGTGAAATTTCTAAGTGTATCTCATAGAAGATTCCCAAGATTTCACTTAATATTCAGATCTATTTCTGGGTGACATGTTTATTGCATATTCAGAACTTTGATCAAACTGAGGACTGAATTTATGCATGAATTGAAGTCTGTCCCCACTCCTGCTGACCTGGAAACAAACTACAATGTTATTTGAATAAGACATAAACTTTTACTACATTTAATTCATTATAACTTTGGGTCAATTTGTTGCTGCAGCCTAGTTCACCATAACTAAAAGAGAAATGTGAATTGGAATTGGCCTGTGCCATAATATAAACCACAAATATATGACATTTTGAAATCATATTAATAGAGCTTTAGCCATTTTAACTGATTTTCCACTTTTCATATCTCTTTTCCCCTTTTATTAATTTTATTTTACTTTGAATCATCCTGCTTATCTTTAGAAACTTATATTAAATACTTTTTCAGCTCTCATTATTTAAATTTTAGTAACTATTTTTCCTCTAAGATTATTTCTATTTTATAGAATCTTGGTCTTGTTTTATGAATGCAGTATCATTTGTTCTCCCTCTAAGGATATTAAATTTTTATTTTAGGTAGACTGTCTTCTACTGCACATGAATTGTCTGTTTCCTGTGAGTTCCTTTTTAAATACCTGTGTATTTGATTTTGCAGTCTATCTCCCATATTATAGAATTTCCTCAAATACTTGCTGGTCCACCATAACAGTTTTATACTATTTATGAATTCCCAAAAGAGATATATGTTATGTTTGTAAACTGGTCGTTTCTCTGGGAGTGACAATCCTTTTTATTAAATTCAGAGGTTTCACATTCACTTTATGGAATCAAAATTAGCATTTTGATTTAACCATGCCATTAGGGTGTGAAGGTTTGAGTCCCTGCCCCCTTGATGGGCTATGTAAATGGATGCTCAATCAAGAACAAAGAAGTAGAACACAGAGGAAGAAGAACACAGAGGAAGAGACACATGTCCATAGATATGGCAGAGGCCCTGGGAGGAGAGATGAACCCGATAGCTTGAAGCAGAATAGAATACAGCATCTAAGAAAGCCTGAGAGACAAGCCATATGCCAGCCCTTAGCTGAGAACAGAAGAAGCTGAGACCATGGAGCCTTAAGAAGAAAGAAGACTGAACCCTTGCAGACATCACCCACCATCTTTCTTCAGCATGTGGCAAATGACTTTGGGTGAGAAAGTACCACTTATGGTACCTTAAGTTGGACTCTTTAGGGCCTTGTGACTGTAAGCTTCTACCCCAAATAAATACCCTTTATGAAAGAATACATTTCTGGTACTTCTCATGGCACCCCTTTGGCAAATACAGAATTTGATACCAGGAGTGTGGTGGTGCTTTTGCAATTACCAAAATGCTGGAAAGGTTTTATAAATGGAGAAGGGTTTTTTTGTTTTGTTTTGTTTTGTTTTAGCAATTGTGAGATGCTTGATGCAAAAAGCCTAGATTTCTTTGAAGAGACTTTTGGTAGGAATATGGATGCTAAAGAGACTTTTTATGAGGCCTTAGAAGTTAATGATGAAACTATTATTGGAAACTGGATGAAAGGTGATCCATGTTTTAAAGCCAAAGAGAACTTAGCAAGATTGACTCCTGATAGTATATTGAAGACAGAATTTGAAATCTACACACTTGGACATTTAGAGAAGGATATTTCCAAATTAAATGTGGAAAATACAGCCTGGCTTATCCATGCAGCTTATAACAAAATGTTAGAGGAAAGAGATAAGATGATAGCTGACTTGGACACAAAGAAAATAGGAACTGATTCTAGAAATTTCAAGCCTATGGCAATCAAGCCCCCAGAAGATAGTTCCCTATTTGAAGAATTAACTAAACATGGAACTTTTAAGTCAGGATTGAAAATGCAGCTATCTAGGAAAGACTTGTGGAGTTTTATTGTCTGATGGCTTGGTCCCCTGCTTCCAGCATGCTAAACCAACAAGCTTATTGAGAAAGCTGTATGAAGAAAAACACTGTCAGCCTGGACTAAAAGGGACATGGAGGGGAAAGATGAAAGGGAAAACAGTTTTAAGAGGAAAACCATGGAAGCTGAGGTCTGGAATTAAGACATCTCCTTGGGCCAAGAGAGGAAACCCACCTATGTGTACCGAAAGAGTGAGTTTTCCCCAGCAGCTGAAGAAGGTCGATGTTCCATCCTATTTAGGGAGAGTTTTGCTGCCCCAGGCTACAGAGAGGGTGGAGAACATTCTGCAGTTCAACACTCTATAGGTCTGAGAAGTGTGGGCATGTCTCCCATAGATGAGGGAAGGTGAGGGTGCCAGCCTATTTCTCTGAAAGAGTTGGGCATGTTCTTCAGTTTAGGGAGACCGTTGCCACCCCCTCACTGTACTAAGGGGTTGAGAATACTCAAGAGATTGGGTAAAGTGTGGCCATCACCCTAACATTCTTGGATGGTGAGTTCTGGAGCCATCACCCAGATGAGTGTGGAACCAGGAAAATGGCCATTTGGCAAGCCTGTGGAAAGGGTGGGACCCATGAGACCCCAGGGAAAAGAAAAAACATATTATTGTCCTGAATGATATTGCAATGACAGATACAGATTTCTTGCCAAAACCTACAAAATTGTGTGGGACAGAGTGAAAACTACAATGTAAACTATAATCCATGCTTAGTGACAATGCTCCAAAATGTGTTAATCAATTGAAGGATGTTGTTAATGTGGAAAAATGCGGGGGATGTAAGGAGCAGGGTATATGGAAATCCCCTTTGCGTTTTATATAACATTTATGTAATCTGTTTTTTAAAAATAAGAAATATATTAAAAAATACACACACACACACAGAATGACTCAAAGACTTTGAAATATAATGAAGTATACCCTACAGGTTTTTGGAACTGTAGGGTACCAGTGATGCATGTTTCCCTCCCAAATCCTCTGTATGGTAATGAAAATGTTTATCTTTTGCCTGTTCCTTTGTATATTGGAATCAGATAAATTGTTTTGTAAATTTCAGAGGCCAACAGCCAGGTAGAACTTTGCCCCAAGACAAACTGTATTTCTAGAAACTGATTATGATGTGATTTTGTACTTAGCATTATTACTGTTTTAAGGTTTTGGGTTTATTTTTAATATGGTGAAGTCTTTTTGGAATTCAGAGGGTGGAATGTGGCAGTTTGATATTATTTATGCATTCCAAAAAGAGGTGCTGATTGTGTTTGTTAACTGGTCTGTTTCCCTGGGTGTGAGTCCTTCAGAAGTTTCACTTTTGCTTTATTAAATCAAGATTAAAGTTTTGATTCAACCATGTCATTAGGGTGTGCAGGGCTGAGTCCCCACCCCCCTGGTGGGCTATATAGATGGATGCTCAATCAAGAACAGAGAAGTAGAGACAGAGAAGAACGAAGAGGAAGAGAGACAGCAAATACATATGGAAGAAGCCCTGGGAAGAGATGAGCCTGATAATTTGCAGCTGAGGAAAGCAGAGCAGTGGAGAAACCCTGAGAGACAACCTAATGCCAGCCTACAGCTGAGGGACCACAGACTCTTAAGAGGAAAAAGGAAGGCTCAACCCCCATGGACATCTTGCTTCAACATGTGGCAAATAACTTTGGGTAAGAAAGTACCTTTTATTGTACCTTGATTTGGACTCTTTAAGGCATTGACTGTGAGATTCTACCCCAAATAAATATCCCTTATAAAAGCCAACAGATTTCTGGTACTTTGCACCAGTACCCTTTTGAGTGACCAATATATCCATTTGTATTTAACAATGCTGAAAATTTTTGAAGGTTCATTCTTATCAAAAGGTGGATTGTTATAACACTCATTTTTGGGAACCATTTTCCTATAGATGTTTCTCCAGAAGAGAATCCTCCAGTATCCACTGAAGGATGGTTATTTGGCAATTAGTCTCCTGGTTATAGTATGAAGGAGAGGGAATAAGGACCTCTAACTTCATTAAATAGACTCTTAATTAATGTCCCTGTGCCTAGCATTTGTTAAATCTTTGCATTCCCCTGTTACAAGTATTCTCAGGTCTTGAAATTTTCTCATTCAAATTCTCCATTTCTTTATTCCACAAATCCTTATTGGGACTTATGATGTGTTAAGTTTAAATAGAAACATAAACCCCTTACCATGTGGAGTTCATTTTCATTCTAGCAGGTAAAGCATTAAATAAGCAACAAACATCATAATGTATGCTATAATATTTTTCATTATGGTATTACATAAATTCATTAAATAACCATTACATAGTATGACTATTATCAAGGTTATGAAAAACAGGAATTAATTCAGAATTAGTTAAGAATTAGGAGAATAGGATGTTGGGAAGGTGTTGTAATTTTAAATGGGATTTCCAGGGAGGTCCTCATTAAGAAGGGATTGTGGCAGTTTGAGATTATTTTATGTATGCTAAAAAGGGAAAGATTGTTTGTAAAGTAATATATTCCTCTGGGTGTGATACCCTTTAACTGCATTAAATAATTGTTAAATTATTTTGTAAGATTGCTTTAGAGCAGGGGTTCTTAACCTTTTTTGTTCCATGGACCTCTTTGCCAGTCAGGTGAAAATCACAGACCCCTTATGAAGTCCATACTATAAGGTGTATTATTTAATAAATATTTCACACATATACCACACATATATTTTAATAAATATATCATAAATATACCAACACATCCCCACAAGAATACTGTTTTTTACATTTACATTCCAGCTCATTGACCCCTTGTAAATAACACCTACTTTAGCGCTTTTGATTGGACTACATCAGTAGGTGTGACTCATCTGAGTCCTCACCCCTTTGCTAATCTGATATAGACATTTGCTAAGACACAGAAAGAGAGAGCTCTCATTTCTTATCCTGCCATGTGACAGAAAGGAGAAGGTAACAGAGCTGAGGCCCTGGGGAGAGAAGAGACATTTGCCTGAGAGCTTACAGCTGAACTTGTGAAGAGGGCAGAGCAGCTGGGCCTGAGATCCAGGTAGAGGTCACTCACCACCTTGCTTCAAAAGCTGACTTTATTGGGAAAGTCAACAGATTTCTGTTACTTTGCATCTGCATCCCTTTGCCAAACCAAGACAGACACGATAGAGAAAACACTTGAAGGATGTGAAGGAATTCATCCTGCAAATATATGAGAACAAGTATTCCAATCACAGAGGACTGAGGAGGGAACATGGAAAAGATATAAAACATTGTGGAGGGATCCCAATTAGCAGGTGAGAGCTTAGGATGAGATGAGGTGCAGAAGAAAAGTGAAGTCAGTTTGGGTAGAAACCTACTGGCCAATTTTTCTGTTGTTAGAGTTGTGGAATTATAGATAATGATGCATAAAATACAGGATATCCATATACCATGTCACTATCAACAGCCTGCACTGGTGAGGTACATTTGTCGCAATTGGTGAAAGCACATATAAAAAATTGTACTATTAGCTATAGTCTGTGATTTAACTTAGGGTTCACTGTGTAGTATAGATTCATGAATTTAAAAAATATATTCTATTGCCATGTATACAAGCTAACATTTCCCCTTTTAACCACAATCAGATATATATTTAAGAGCTCTTAATTACATTCACGGTGTTGTCCTACCACCATCACCATCCATTGCCAAAACATTTCCATTGTTCCAAACTCTGTACAGTTTAAGTCTTAACTTCCCATTTAAGACTTTAATATCCCCAAAATACCTACTGGCTTTTTAAAGGATTTTGGATTTTATTCTGAATGAGATGGAAAGCCAATGGAGAGTTTTGAAGTTATTGTATGACTTATCTTAAAAATATCTTTGACTGCTGCATTGTGAATGAAATACATGAACTGATGTTGGAAGCAGGGGAACAGACTGAATCTCATGCAGGAATCCAGTAGAGATGATGGTGGTCAGGAAAAGCACCATACCATGGAGATGGTAAGAGAGTTAAACTTGCTTCATATAATACCACAATGTCTCTTGAAAATTTCCATCAAGTTCTTTTTTATATAATGGCATTTTACTACCCTGAAACACATTAAATATATATAATAATTTGACATTAGAATTTTAGGCAAAGATATATTCATTATTTGCATGGCATAATAGCTGCTTCTTAGAAAATATGATATATGATGTAAAACACATAGAAACTGCTCTCTACATTTGAATGAACCCAAAATATTTTATGCGCAAGTGAGAGAGTAAGGCAGCATCTAAATTACTCAGTCTGTGGTTTTCCTGGTATATTTCTCCATATTTTGAAGAGTTATATTGGAAACCCCAAGGAGGTTGAAAACTTGGTAAAGGAAATAGGGCAAAAAAAAAAAAAAAAAAAGGAAAAAGGAATGGATACAATAAAAATTCTAAGTGTACAATTCAGAAGTATTAATTAAATTCATAATGTTATGCTACCATCAATACCAACCATTACCTAAATTTTTCCTTACATCAAGTACAAACTCTATACCCATTAAGCAATACCTCTCCATTCTCCCCAATACAGGCTCTGATAATCTCTAATCAACTTTCTGCCTGTATTAGTTTATTCATGTAGTTGGAATCATAGAATATCTGTCCTTTGTATCTAGTTATTTCAGCATAATAGTTTCATTCATCCATGTTGTGGCATGCATCAGAGTTTCATTATTATTTTTTTGACTGAATATTGTTCCATTATTATTATTCCATTAAATATGTTTATATATATATACACACACACACTATGTTCCATTTATCCTTTTATCCTTTGATGGACACTTAGGTTGTTTCCACCTTTGGGCTATTTTAAATAATACTGACATGAACATTCATGTTTAAGAATATATTAGGGATTCTGTTTTCATTTCTTTTAAGTATATACCTAGAAGAATGGCTGTTGGTCATAGGTAATTCTACATTGAAATTTTTAAGAAATTACCAAAATGTTTTCCACAGAGCTTGCACCTTTTTACCCTTCCAGAGTCATATTATCTTAACCATTTTTTTCTTTTGTAAACATAAAAATGCGTAGAACACAATGGTCAATTTAAACAGTAATTATTAAAGCAAACACCCATATAATTGAAAATATAGCCAATAACTCAAATCCATCCCAATGGTCAATATTTTACTTTTCCCAGGAATTACCACACAACTGACATTATAGGAATTGAATTCTTGTTTTTAATTTTTAGCCACCTTTTTTTTTTAAAGATTTATTTATTTCTCTCCCCTTCCCCTCACACCTTGGTTGTCTGTTCTCTGTGTCTATTTGCTGCATCTTCTTTGTCTGCTTCTGTTGTTGTCAGCATCATGGGAATCTGTGTTTCTTTTTGTTGTGTCATCTTGTTGTGTCAGCTCTGTGTGTGTGCAGCACCATTCTTGGGCAGGCTGCACTTTCTTTCACACTGGGGGGCTCTCCTTATGGGGTGCACTCCTTGCACGTGGTGGCATGGCATTCCTTGCATGCATCAGCACTGCACATGGGCCAGCTCCACATGTAACCATCTTTTAAAGCACCTGTACAATATTGCAAAGTTTTTCCTGTTTTTGAACTTTCTATAAGAAGTGCCTTATATATTTATTTGTGCCTTGCATTTTGCTCTTTTGTTCTATTACCATATATACAACCTAAAATTTCCACTTTTAACCATATTCAAATATATAACTCAGTGATGTTAATTGTGTTCACAATGTTGTGCTAAAATCATCACCATCCATTACCAAAACCTATCCACCATCCCAAAAAGAACCCCTGTACATTTTAATCATTGACTCCCTATTTCCTACCTCCACTCTGTTAACCTACATTCTAAATTCTGATTCTATGAGTTTGTTTACTTTACTTATTTCAATGAGATCATACTATATTTGCCCTTTTGTGTTTGGATTATTTCACTCAATATAATGTCTTCAAGGTACAACCTGTTGTTGCCTGTATCAGAATTTCACTCCCATTTGTGGCTGAATAATATTCAATTTTCTGTATCTACCACATATTGTTTATCCATTCATCAATTAATGTACACTTGGAGTCCTTCCATCATTTGGCATTATGCCACTAAGAACACGGATGTGCAGATATCTGCTTTCAATTGTTTTGGCTATACACCCAGGAGTGCGATTGCCAGACCAAATGTTAATTCTATGTTTTCCACAGTGGCACCATTTTACATTCCTACCAACAATGAATGAGTATTCCTATTTCTCCACATCCTCTCTAAGACTTGTAATTTTCAGTTTTTGAAATAGTAACCATTCTAGTGGGTGTGAAATGGTATCTCATTGTGTTTTTTATTTGCATTTCCCTAATGGCTAAGCATCTTTAATGGCTTGAGTGTCTTTTTATGTGCTTTCTGGTCATTTGTATATTCTTTTTGGAGAAATGTCTATTCAAGTCTTTTACCCATTTTTGAAATGGTGTGGTGGTTTGGAGTTATATGTACCCCAGAAACACATGTTCTTAAACTTATTCCTTGTAAATACCAGGAAATTGCTCTCTTTACTCACTGGTTACTGACACACATCCCCCACTCTCACATTAGGCAGCAGTGGGATCCAGTCACTGCCATAGATTGCTGGTGCCAGACAGAGACATGTAAAACCTGGTTCCCAAGATTGGAGGGAGTACAGCACAGACCCAAAGCTTCCCACTGCCTTTTGATTAGCTACTTTTGGTCTCTGGGGGCATGGCCTTAAGGGCAATTACTGTTCCATGCCTCCCCATCCTCAGCAAAAGTGACAGAGGAGACTTAAAGAAAGAATGCTTCCTCAGACCTGTGGAAGATAGTTGGACTACATTTTGTAGAAAGGTACCAAGTCAAGAAAGTATAGCTTTGTGGAGCTATGAAAGAAGTTCCTGACATACTTACTGGACTCTATCTGATCCTCTACCCTGAAAGCTACTCTGGCTGGTGCTGGTTTTGTGGTTCCTGGCCTTGATCCAGCAGGAAAAGACTTTCTTGGGAAACTCTATCCAGCTTTTCCCTCCTCCCAGAATTTGTCCTACAGGCAAAAGCAGCTTGAGACAACTAAAGCAGTGTAAAAAACAATTGAGGCAGACAGCCTGTGGCAAGGAATTGTCTGCTTTAAATCCTACAGTGGGACACCTGGAGAAGGAAGGTCTGCCTCTCTGTAAGTCCAGAGGGACATTCAAATGCTTGCAAACAGAGGAACTCATAAAAGAAAAAACAATTCTAGAAACAGCAATGAAGACCAGACTTCTCTGGACATACTGATGTGGGCTATGGGTGGGAGGCTCTTTGTCTCTTCAGAGATAACTTAAGCTGTTTGACTTGTGGGTGTGGAATGGTAAGAGGCTGCAGTTCTGCCCTTAGTGACAATGGCAATGACTCTAGTCCCAGGAAACAGTTTAACAATGCAAGGTCTGTAAACTTTAAGTATTTAGGGGAAATGCAAACCAAATATGCTAAAAGCTTATCTAAAATGTCTGGAGTCCATGCTAAAAGCTTACCTAAGATGTTGAAGATATATATGCTAATTCAAGCCTATTGAGAACTGAAACAAAGGGACCATTTGGCCTTTCCTCTCCGTATGAAAGAAATTTGAAAATCTTGTTTGGGGCTCAGGATTGAAACAAAAAGCTCCCGAGTCTGGCCGGCCATCAGTAAACCATTTTTCCTTCTCAAAATCATTCCTGAGTCCTGGCCTCTCTTTGCGCAAATAATTGAACCTCTCTCAAATTCTACATTTTTGGTGACTCACCTGGTGGGACAGCAAACGAAGGCAGAGATGGTAGCATTTTGCTGCCCCTTCCAAATCCCTGAGGAAGCTGGGAGGACTCAGGTGAAACCCAAATCTGGGTGCCCCTGGATTAAATTTAATCCAGAAAAGATGTGGGCTCCACCAGAATCTTCCTGACAAAAATTGAGGGCAATGGAAGGTCTGAAGAGAAAGATTCTGGGAATGAAAAAGAACTCCAAACATGGAAGAAGGTAAGACTCCCTGAGTGAGCATAGTCTGGAAAGTCCTAGCTTTAATTGCTAGGAAGGGGAGGCTGATCACCTCCCGAGAGAACCCTAGTAGCCACAGAAAATTGGGGGGAAGCCATTCTTTCTAGGCCTGGGAAAAGGAGAAAAACTGGGGAAAAGCCCTGGTGTTTTAGGTTTGTCTAACTGCATGTTAAAAGCTGGTACTGGTCTCACATCCACTAAAGGAGTGGAGTCTTGATTTTCATAGGAAGGGCTGTTTATAGCTCTAAACAGTAACATTAAAAAAGAAAAAAGAGGGATTGTGGCTGAAAGGGGTAGTCTAGGGATGTAAATGTCAACTGAAATAAAGCTAGAGAATAATCTTGGGACAGAATGACATAGTGAACCTGGAGGTGGGCGGGTATTATGGTTAATAATACAAATGTAAGAATGTTCTTCTATGAACTAGAACAAATGTACATCACTATTATAAGGTAGTAAGAATATAGTGTAAGGTAAAAATACAATTAATATGAATTATGTACTATGGTTAACAGCAATATTGTGATATTCTTGCATCAATGTTAAAGAAAGTGTTATATTAGTGATAAGGGACAATATTGGGGGTATGAGATTTTTTCTTTTAATAAGGAGGAAGTTCAAACATTAACTGGTGTAAACGTTACACAGCCCTGTGATGAAAGTGAAAACACCTGAGTATAAATTTTGGATGGAATGTACAAGCATGGGACTGTATAATACAGTGAACCATGTAGTGGAAGACAGATTATGGTAAACAGTACAAAAATGAGAATGTTCTCTCATGAACTATAACAAATGTACAATACTAATACATACTGTTAATAACAGTGTATATATGGAAAAATATACCAAAGGTACAATATGTACCATAGTTAGTGGTAATAGTCTAATCATGTCCTGTCAAAATCTGTAACAAATATTCCATAACAGTGTAAGTTGTCAGTGGATGGCTGATGTATGTGAATTTTGCACATTATGCATGATTGTTTTGTAAGCTCACAACTTCTCTAATAAAAATTTTTAAAAAGAAGATGAGAAAAAAGGATGATTTCTGAATAGAGAACTATCCTCAAAACTGGAAGAACTGGTAAAAGAAGGGCAAATTAAACCCAAAAGGAGCAAAAGGAAGGAAATAACAAAGCTTGAAATGGAGATGAATTAAATGGAGAATCAAAAAATATACATCATGAACCAAAAAAATCAATAAATTTGACAAACCTTTAGCTAAACACAAAGAAAAATGAGATAGGCAAAACTAACTAAAATCAGAAATGAAAAGAGGAACATTATTACTGTTCCTTTTTATTACCCCACCAAACAAAAAGAACTTTAAGAGGATAATATGAAAAACTGTACAACAGCAAATTAGATAAGCTAGATGAAATGGAAAAATTCCTAGCAACACACAAAGTACCAGATTGACTCAAGAAGATATAGATGTCAAATAATAACTAGTAAAGACAGTCATCAAAACCTTCCCAACAATGAAACCATATTACTTCATTGGGAATTTTATCAAATATTCCAAGAAATATTAAGACCAATCCTAATTTTTTCCAAAAATTGGAAGAGCAGTCTAATGGTCTGTAGTTGTATGTACCTCAGAAAAGTATGTTCTTCATGTTAATCCATTCCTGTGGATGTGGATCTAGTGTAAGTAGAAACTTGGTGAGAAGAATCTTAAATTAAGATGTGACTCACCTCATCCAGGGTGGGCCCCAATCCTCTTACTGGAGACTTTGAGAAGAGAATGAAATTCAGATAGAGAGAAGCAAGAAGCTGGAAACAAGGACAGCTGAGAGAGAAGGGAGATATCAGCAGACACATCTTCCTTCAGCCCTTGCCTGGTTGCTGCAGTGTTCTGCTGAACTCTGGAGTTTTGAAATAGTTGATTCAGACAGTTCCTCACTATTTAATAGTTAGTTGTTCTGGTTAAGGGATTGATTCCTGGAGCATTCTACTCCACCATCTTCCCACAATTCTCCTGTATGCATGTATCATTGTGTAAACATGCCCAGATTTCTCTAGGGAAGTTGTTGGCATAATTGTTGGCTATATTGAATGCAGATATTCAATTTTGTTACAAAATGTCAAAATGACTCCTGAACAGTCTATTATGTTGTCCTAATGTCAGTGTATGATAGTATTTGTTGCTTCACATTATTTTTGCATATTTTTTTTTATTGATTTTGTAAAAATATTACATTAAAAAAATATGAGGTCCCATTCGACCCCAGCAACACTCATTCCCCTCATCATGACACATCCATTGCATTTGGTAAGTACATCTCTGGGTATCTCTGCACCTCATGGTCATTGGTCCACATCATGGCCCACACTCGCCCCCATTCCATCCAGTGAGCCCTGGGAGGATTAACAATGTCTGGTGATTGCCCCTGAAGCACCATCCAGGGCAACTCCAAGTCCCAAAGGCACCTCCACATCTCATCTCTTCCTGCCATTCCCCATACCCATCAGCCACCATGTCCACTTTTCCCACTCCAAAGCCACCTTTTCTCTGAGGTCCCTGGATTGGTTGTGTCCGTTGCACCTCTATGTCAAGAGGAGGCTCAGATTCCACATGGTTACTGGATGCAATCCTCCTGCTTTCAGTTGTAGGCACTCTAGGCTCCATGGTGTGGTGGTTGTCCTTCTTCAACTCCATCTTAGCTGAGTGAGGTGAGTCCAATAAATCAGATTGTAGGAGCTGGAGTCTGTTGAGGCTCAGGGCCTGGTTATCATATAGTCAGTAAAAAGATTCAGTCCCCTAAATATATCTGAAACCCCAATACCAACTACAATTCCAGTAAAGTAGCATGATAGTCTTATGAAAAGAGATCCCCTCTGGGTCCAGTTTCATCACGCAGAAACACCAGCTCCAAAGAAGGGCCATCTGACATGGCAGTGAACCCTATCTGCCATGACCATAGAACCCGTGGGTCACTTTAGCCCTCAAAGGAACCAATACCTGGGGATTGTATCTACTTTATCTGTCTCTTAGACTCTGCTCAGTTGTGCATAAGGGCAATCCTTCTGACAGCCTCCAGACTCTTTTTTTTTTTTAGAGACTCATAGCCATATAAACTCATTTCTCCTTTCTATTTCCCCCTTACATTAGATCAAACAGCATTTTAAAGTCATGTTATTCTATGTAGACAGGGATATTCTACTGATCCACATTGAACCTTCAATTCAAGGTCATTTTCCAGTTGCATTATCAGTTGTTAGTTGATAGTGATCCCTCGGTGCCAGGGAGACTCATCCCCGGGTGTCATGTCCCACGCTGGGGGGAAGGCATTGCATTTAGATGCTGAGTTAGGCTTCGAGACTGGCCACATGTGAGTAACATGAAGGCTGTCAGGAGGAAATTCCCAGGCACAGTGCTACTCTAGGCCTTGTTCTTATTTCAGGCATATAGTCTCACAAGCATAGTCATTAGTATCAGGGGCTCACTGTTGGACCCTCATTCCTTCTCGGTCCTTGCCACGCACTTGGGGGACTGCTGCTGCTCCCCTAGGGACCATGGCACAGCACCCCCGGCCAGGGACCCAGTACCCCCCAGCTTTAGTTTTTAATTGTTGTCACTATGAGTATATTCAAACATTACCATGCACCCTGGACATATGCCCTGTATAGCTCCCTGTCAGCCATATATCCCGTCAATAGTATCCTATACCAGTATTCCTCCACTGCCATTGTTGGACCACTCTGGGATCCAGAACTTCCTGAATATTGAAGCCCCAATATCATGTCAGGATCTCTTACTAGCAAAATGGGATATAGCGATGGCTTTAAAGGTTAGATATAGAATACGTGTTGACTTGGAAAAATTCTACATCCTATCTTTTTCTTTTCCTTTTTTTTCCCCCTAATTATTGAACTTCTCTTCACAAGAGCCCTAGACCACAGCAATTCATGTATGCAATATACAGCACTCCTACACATCCACCACAAAACCTTTTCCCTTCCACAGTGATACTCTAACATCCTATTCACAACATATTTACTTAAAGTGATGTACAGAGTCTGAGACAATAGCTTTCAAACCAGGTGACATCTGTGCTTATATTGTGGTGCATACTTTAGGACATGCAGTTTTCTAACATTTTTAGTTATCCTATGTTTTATATTATGGTTTACATTATCATTCTGTCGTCCCCTATATGTTTATGATGTAATATTACATATTTTATATCCATCCTTGTGTACTCTCATGAAACTCCTCTCTTATGCCACATTTACCTTGGTTACACACATTTAACATCCGTTTTCCCATCCCCTTGGTACCCACAGTGACAGCCAGCCTCCGTTTCCCGAGGAGCCACGTCCAGAGATACTTGCAACAGTGTTCAGGTCCTAAATTGCTCAGCTGCCCCAATGCCCTGGGAGCCACCCTTTCTCTTGAGAGATACAGTTCCCTCTATTTGATGGCATTAGTTCTCCCCAGGATGTGGGTCCACCCCCACTCTCACTACTTGGGTCTCTACCCAATGGTATCACCCACTCTGGCAAAATGAGCATTCAGACATTCCCCAGGAGCCCGTCCCACATCACACCATCCCCTCCGAGCATCCTAAACAGGTAACCCTCTTAATTATATTTTGATATGATTTTCTCAGCATTTTACTCTCAACCAACACCTAACATTCTCCTGTGTTCATATGCTACCCCTCCCTCCCCCCACTTTTTGGGCAATATTACCCATCCACCCATCACCAGCCCCCCTCAAACCCGCAAAGCCCCACCCAAAGGCAACCCCTTGCCCCCATTTTATCTCTTCTTTGTGTTCATACTTACTGCCAGCTCATCATAAATTCCACCCCTGCAGACGTCAGCTCACATCCTTCCTCCACCCCCCGATTTCCTGTAAGCCTATCGTTCAGTCTCTAGCTCTCTGAGGGAGCTTGTTTATTTCATATCATTGAGGTCATGTAGTATTTATCCTTCAATGTCTGGGTTGCTTCACTCAACATAAGGTTCTCAAGATTCATCCATGTTATCATGTGTGTTTGTAGTGTATTTGTTCTTACAGCCGCATAGTATTCCATTGTCTGTATATACCACATTTTATTGATCCACTCATCTGTTGATGGGCATTTGGGTTGATTCCAACTTTTGGCGATAGTGAACAATGCTGCTATGAACATTGGTGTACATATATTGGTTTGTGTCCTTGTTTTCAGTTCTGCTGGGTATATACCCAGCAGTGGTATTGCTGGATCATATGGCAAATCTATGGTTAGCTTTTTGAGAAACCACCAAACTGTCCTCCAGAATAGTTGGATCCTTCTGCATTCCCACCAGCAGTGGATGAGAGTTCCCATTTCTTCACATCCTCTCCAGCATTTGTATTCTTCTGTTTTTTTAATATCTGCCAATCTTATGGGAGTAAGACGGTATCTCATTGTAGTTTTGATTTGCATTTCCCTGATAGCTAGAGATTTGGAGCATTTTTTCATGTGATTTTTAGCCATTTGTATTTCTTCTTTGGAGAAGTGTCTTTTTAAATCTTTTTTCCCATTTTTTAAATTGGTTGTTTATCTTTTTGTTTTCAAGATTTATGAGTTCTTTATATATGCAAGTTATAAGTTTCTTATCAAATATATGGTTGCCAAATATTTTCTCTCACTGTGTGGGCTCCCTTTTTACTTTCTTGACAAACTCCTTTGAGGTGCAGAAGGCTTTAATTTTGAGGAAGTCCCATTTATCTATTAGTTCTTTTGCTGCTCGTGCTTTTGGTGTGATATTCATGAAGCCATTTCCTATTACAAGGTCCTGTAGATGTTTCCCTACACTGCTTTCCAAGGTTTTTATGGTCTTGGCTCTTATATTTAGGTCTTTGATCCATCTTGAGTTGATCTTTGTATAAGGTGTGAGATGGTAATCCTCTTTCATTCTTCTACATATGGCTATCCAGTTCTCCAGGCACCATTTGTTGAATAGGCCACTCTCTCCCAGTTGAGAGGGTTTGGTGGCTTTATTGAATATTATATGGCTATATATGTGAGGTTCTATATCAGAGCTTTCAATTCGATTCCATTGGTCTGTGTGTCTCTCCTTATGCCAATACCATGCTGTTTTCACTACTGTAGCTTTGTAGTATGTTTTGAAGTCAGGTAGTGTGATTCCTCCAATTTTGTTTTTCTTTTTCAATATGTCTTTGGCTATTCGGGGTCTCTTTCCTTTCCAAATAAATTTCATAGTTAGTTTTTATAGTTCCTTAAAGAAGGCTGTGTTGATTTTTATTGGGACTGCATTGAATGTGTAGATCAGTTTTGTTAGGATAGACATCGTGATAATATTCAGTCTTCCTATCCACGAACAAGGAATATTCTTCCATTTATTTAGGTCTTCTTTAATTTCCTTGAACAGTCTTGTATAGTTCTCAGTGTATAAGTTTTTTACCTCTTTAGTTAAATTCATTCCTAATTATTTGATTTTTTAATTTTCTATTGTGAATGGTATTTGTTTCTTGATTTCCTCCTGATCTTGCTCATTATTGGTGTACAGAAATGCTACTGATTTTTGTGCATTGATCTTATAACCTGCAACTTTACTAAACTCATTTATGAGTTCTAGAAGCTTTGTTGTAGATCTCTCAGGGTTTTCTATGTATAGAATCATGTCATCTGCAAATAATGAAATTTTGACTTCTTCCTTTCCAATTTGAATGCCTTTTATATCTGATTCTTCCCTCAGTGCTTGAGCAAGTACTTCTAAGACAATGTCAAATAGGAGCGGAGACAATGGGCATCCTTGTCTTGTTCCTGAGTTTAGAGGGAAGGATTTTAGGATTTCTCCATTGTAAACAATGTTGGCTGTAGGTTTTTCGTATATACTCTTTATCATGTTCAAAAAATTTCCTTGTATTCCAATCTTTTGGAGTGTTTTTATCAAGAAAGGGTGCTGTATTTTGTCAAATGCTTTTTCTGCATCTATAGATATAATCATGTGATTTTTTTCCTTCAATCTGTTTATATGGTGTATTACATTGATTGATTTTCTTATGTTGAACCATCCTTGCACACCTGGAATAAATCCCACTTGGTCGTGGTGTATAATTCATTTAATGTGTTGTTGAATACGACTAGCAAGTATTTTGTTAAGTATTTTTGCGTCTAGGTTCATTAGAGAAATTGGTCTGTAATTTTCCTTTTTTGTGGTGTCTTTGTTTGGCTTTGGTACTAGGGTAATGTTGGCGTCATAGAAGGAGTTCGGCAATGTTCCATCTGTTTCGATTTTTTGGAATAGTTTCAGCAGGATTGGTGTTAGTTCTTTCCGGAATGTTTTGTAGAATTCACCTGTGAAGCAGTCTGGCCCTGGGCTCTTCTTAGTTGGGAGATTTTTAATGACTGATTCTGTCTCTTTGCTTGTGATTGGTTTGTTAAGATCATCAATTTCTTCTTTTGTCAACATGGGTTGCTTATGTGTTTCTAGGAATTTGTCCATTTCCTCTAAATTGTCATTTTTGTTGGAATATAGTTTTTCAAAGTATCCTCTTATGATAGGCTTTATTTCTGTGGGGTCAGTGGTGATATCGCCTTTCTCATTTCTTATTTTGTGTATTTGCATCTTCTCTCTTTTTTTCTTTGTTAGTCTCGCTAAAGGTTTGTCAATTTTGTTGATCTTCTCAAAAAACCAGCTCTCGGTCTTGTTTATCTTTTCAAGTGCTTTCTTATTTTCTATTTCATTTAGTTCTGCTCTTATCTTTGTTATTTCCTTCCTTTCTCTTCCTGTTGGGTCACTTTGTTGTTGTTTTTCTAATTCCTTCAAATGTGCAGTTAATTCTTCAATTTTTGCTCTTCTTTTTTGATATATGAATTTATGGCTATAAATTTCCCTCTCAGTACTGCTTTTGCTGTACCCCATAAATTTTGGTATGTTGTGTTATCATTATCATTTGTTTCAAGGTAGTCATTGATTTCTTTTGAGATTTCCTCTTTGACTCACTGTTTTTCTAAGAGTGTGCTGTTTAATTTCAAAATCGTGGTGTGAAACCTGGGCCTCTGTCCCTTGCAAATTTCCAGCTTGACTCCACTGTGGTCAGAGATATTGTTTTGTATGATTTCAATCTTTCTGAACTCATTCAGCCTTTCTTTGTGGCCTAGCATATGGTCTATCTTGGAGAATGATCCATGTGCGCTTGAGAAGAATGTATATCCTGCTGTGTTTAGGTGTAATGATCTATATATGTCTATTAGTTCCAGCTCCTCTAATATACTGTTCAAATGTTTTGTTTCTTTAGTGATTCTCTTTTGAGATGTTCTGTCCAAGGTAGATAGTGGTGTATTAAAATCCCCTGCTATGACTGTAGATGCATCTATTGTTTCACTTAGTTTTTCCAGCGTTTGTCTCACATACTTAGAGGCACCCTTGTTAGGAGCATAAATATTTATGATTGTTCGATCTTCTTGACAGATTTTCCCTTTCACTAAAATGTAGTATCCTTCTTTTTCTCTCACAATTGTTTCACATTTAAAGTCTATTTTGTCTGATATTAATAAAGCTACTCCTGCCTTTTTTTGGTTATTGTTTGCTTGTATTGTTTTCCAGCAATTCACTTTCAATCTCCATGCGTCTCTGGGTCTAAGATGTGTCTCTTGTAGACAGCATACGGATGGGTCATATTTCCTTATCCAATATCCCAGTCTGAATCTTTTGATAGGTGAGTTTAATCCATTGACATTCAGTGTTATTACTTTCAAGGAATTATTTGTGTTAGCCATATTTTTATTGGATTTGTGTTTGTCATATTTTGTTTGTATTTTTCCCCCATCTAGTTTGTCTTTTTTTGTTGCTCTTATACTCTCCTCCAACTCTGCCTGTCCTGTTTTTTCCTTTCTTCCTGCAGAACTCCCTTTAGAACTTCTTGAAGGGGAGGTTTCTTGTTGGTATACTCTTTCAGTTTCTGTTTATCTGCAAATATTTTGAACTCTCCATCATGTTTGAATGTTAGTTTAGCTGGATAGAGTATTCTTGTTTGGAAATTTTTTTCCTTTAGTACCTTGACTATATCATACTACTGCCTCCTTTCCTCCATGGTTTCAGATGAGAAATCAGCACTTAATCTTATGGAGCTTCCCTTGTATGTGATGGTTTTCTTTTCTCTTGCTGCTTTTAGGATTTTCTCTTTGTCTTGAGCATTGGATAATTTGACGAGTATATGTCTTGGGGTGGGCCTGTTGGGGTTTATGACCAGTGGAGTGCGCTGTGCTTCTTGGATATGTACGTCTGTCTCTTTCAGTAGATTTGGGAAGTTTTCAGCCATTATTTCCTGCAACACTCCTTCTGACCCCTTTCCCTTCTCTTCTCCTTCTGGAATACCTATAATATGTATATTTGAGCTTTTTGCATTGTCATTCAGGTCCCTAAATCCCAGCTGGATTTTTTCTATCTTTTTATCGACCCCTTCTACTATCTGTTTGATTTCTGATGTACTGTCTTCCACATCACTAATTCTCTGCTCTGCCTCTTCTAGTCTGTTGATATTTGGTGCAAGTGTATTTTTGATTTCTTGAACTGTGGTGTTCATTCCCATATTGTCTGTTATGTTTTTGCATATGTCTGCAATTTCCCCTCCCAGTGTTGTCTTCATGTTGTTAATGTCTTTCATTACTTCATCAAATTTGTTGGTGATAAATGTTCTGAGATCTTTCATTGCTTGTGCAAAGTTCTGCTCCCCTTCCAGATTTTTAGTTTGTTGATTGGATTCAGCCATGTTTTCCTGATTACGGATTTGGTTTGTCCATTTTTGTTGCTTTCTGGTCATCCTTTTATCTTGACGGGTTTAATGAGTTCCTTAGCTTCTTTGTCTAGTCTTGGAGATTAATTAGCTGTTATTTTTGCGTAAGTGTTATATCTTCTTTTTGTCACTTCGTTCTTCCTATTCTAATTTCTTGTTGCTGGTTAAGTTCACTTTAAAGGAAAGTATTAGTGCCAGGGAAAGGCAATTGTGTAAGCATGGAAAAGTGTACAGTAGTATTGGTGATATATATTAACAAAGCAAGAATATGAGATCTGGGAGGATGGAGGTTAGATTCATGTAGATTGTGTAGAGGTATAGCTGTAGGTAGAGTACCTATTATGAGGTAGATGACTGAATGTGGGAGGAATATGGTATGAGCTACAAAGCTATTGTTTTCGTGAGAGAGGGAAAAAGAAAAGAAAGGTAATAGTTTCAAGAGTGGATACCAGACAGAAAACAAAACAAAGGTATTAGAAATTAAGAGTTAGACACTTTGTGGATCAAAAAACGGGAGGTGGGGGGTGGAATATAGGAGAGACAGTAGATGATAGTGGATATCAAGATGCAGGGGAAGGGGGATAGTGTAGGTAGCCTAAATCAGTTCACACAGAAATGAGGCAGTGGAGGATGGGAAAACCCAGCAAATGTGAGGTGTTCCCTGTAGCACCTATTGTATACTTGAATTAAAATAAAATAAGTGGAAAATGAGGGACAAGAGGGAGAGAGAAAACCAAAAAGGAAAAACTAATAATAATAAAGAAAAAAAAGAAAGATGAGAAGAAAGGAAGAAAGAAAAAGAGGGTGGGAAAATGGTGGGGAACAGGTAGGGGGAAGAGAAATACAGGTATACACGAGCCACAATTGCAACACTATCTAAAACAACAATGAAAAAACCCCTAAATAGCTGTATAAAAAAAAGGACTTTGGGGGACACGCTAGGAGAAAAGACTAGGGGATAATGCAATATTAGCAATCAGGGCATCAAAAAGAGTAAAAAATAAGATAAAATGAAAATAAAAACAAAACAATATGAACCAATAAAGATAAAATGCAAATGTTAAGGTCCAGGGCACTCAAGGACCCCAGGTAGACCCCAGGGCATAATGGATTCAGGGGTGGCAAGTCTGAGAAACTGAAGACTCAAGAGGTGTGAGTCTGGGGTGTGGACCACCAGAGTCCAGGGGACCCAGACCTGGCAACCTCAAATCTGGTCAACAGGAAGCTTAGGAGCCCCGCAGTGCAACACAACCCTCAGGGATCCCCGTAGCTGGGTGCCAGGCCCATGGGGGAAGCCAGATCCACAAACTCTATATTTAATGTCTGAACCCTGCAATTCACCTACTCCTCAGGGTTTCAGCCTTTGGACAGCTCCCACCCTGTGCTTCCAAGCAACGGCCACTTGAGGGCACCTCTACACCACAGCCAGTTCAATGACCCAGATCCCAAGCCCCGCCGGGTGAACTGGGCTTCAGCTGGAAATGCCGAAAACAGACTCCAAAACCGGAAGTCCCAAACTTCGCAAAATATTCCCCAAACGGCTTCCAGACGTGTCCCCCTCCCTCACTGGACCCTGCAACAATCTCCCAATTGTGTCCCCTTATTGCCAAAAATCCAATTCCGTTGAAGATCGGCAGCTGGACCTGTGGGGATGGGGCTCCAGGCGGAAGCGCTACCACCCCTGTCCGCAACCAAAACGTCCCCCGCTTCACAACAAAACACCGTCTGTCTCCCCAAATCGATCTGCAAAGGAGTCCTGTCCCATCAACCCCTCACCAGTCTGCCCAGTACCCACCAATTCCTCAGCACCGCAGAGCCTCCAAAAAAAGGAAAAAAAACCCTGGCTGCAGCGGCTCCCTGAGCTGCAGCAGCGCCCGATACCGCGGCTCCGCCCACCCAAGGAGGGAACTTTCCGTGCCCAGCTGGGACCTCCATTTATATATTATAGACGTATCCTCTCTGTTACCTTCCCACCAAATCGACGTCCAGACACCTTCCAATCAGCAAAAATCCCCGAAACAGCGCGGTCCCAAAGAGCCTTCAACACTGCCCAGCCGTCCCCTGCAGAGACATTACCAGGCAAGTTCACTCAGCCACCATCTTGCCCCAACCTCCTATTTTTGCACATCTTGTTGTCAGCTTTTTAAATTTGTACTACTCGCATGTAGGTATGCAATTGTATCACCTTTTAGTTTTAATTTAGATTTCCCTCTGAGCACCTTTCTTTTACTAAATTATTTCTGTTTTTAAGTATTTGTTCAATTATCTTGCCTAATTTTCCTATAGGATTGTATGTTTGTACAGATTTATGAAGGTATTAATATATGCTGTACGTCTTTGTCATTTATATCTGTTATAAAGTCTTCTCTAACTAGTCAGTGTCTCTAACTTTCTTTATATTGTCTTTCATTAACTGGATCTTATTAATTTTTCTGCCATAAACTTCTCAGTCTTATTCATGGTTGTTATTAATTTCTGTGTCTTGTTAAGAAGAAACAACATATAATACAAATAATACTTTGTAATATCTTTATGTTTTCCTTCAGCTTTTTGCATGTAATTGACCTTGCATTTTATTGTGTAATATTGACAGAGGTGTACAATTCAATTTTATATACATACCTAATTATCCCAGGACTAAGTATTTAAAAAATTTTTCCTTCCTCCATTGATCTGCAGTGCCAATCTGGTCATACATAACTCATGGATGGATGTTCCTGTTTCAGGGCTCTTCCTTCTTTCCATTGGCTTATTTTCCTATTTGTGCCCTGATACCACACACATTGAGTTGTAATTATAGAATGTCTCTGTATTATTGTACAACTGGTTCCTCCACTTTTTTCTCCTTTTTCTGAAGGGTTTTTACTTTTTCCATCCCATTTCCATTTAAAGTTTAGACTTGTTGAGGCCTACTTTTATTTGTTTTTGTTATCACCTTGTATCCATAACTCATTTCCAAAAAGAAAATCTTTCTCCTATTCTTTTAATTCTCTTAGGTTAAAAACTTTATATTCCATAATGGTGACATTGGGAGGTGGAGGAGATCATTCCATACACTCACTATGCCTTATTTATCTGCAGTTATAATTTATTTATCCATTTTAGCTATATTTATATATAATGATAATTAAATATCCATGTCATTTCCACCCAACTTAAGACAGAGTATCACCAATAGCTTTGAGCCTCCTAAGTGCAACAAGATCTGTTTCTTTCTTCAGAAATGAAGTATAAATTTTCTGTTAAAATAAGCAAAACCTACAACATTTCTATTTTACTTCAAGTTGATGAGCTTATTGAATATAGGATGATGTCAAATAACATTCTAAGACTTTCATACTCTGACTATATACTTGTGACTTTCTGAATACTCACATGCCCTCTTTAAGCTCCAGCCTTGTAAAACTACCTGAAAACATATGTTTTTCCCTTCCTTGTATTTTTGTCCACTATAATTCTTTTCCATGAAATGTTTCTTTTCTATCTTTCCTCATAGTACATAATTTTTACTTTTCTCTCAAAACTCTCAAAATATTATTCTCTTCTTCATAATACTCTTTTGCTCTTAAATAATGCCTGCTTTTTTTTCTTACATGGTACTTCATTGGCTACAAACCTTTTCTCTCTTTTGCTAGCATGTGATCTACCTAAAGACAAGTTCACCATCACCTCTCCATTTAGTGATCAGAAAAAGATAAGCACTCAAGAAATGACCACGTGGGTCTAAGCCCCCTCTCGATATAGAGGTGAAATAACATTACTGTCCCAGGCGCCACAGGATGGAGGAATAAAATATGGATTAGAGTGGACAAATGGGTGACTAGTAATAGATGAAACTGTAGCACTGATTTGGAGAAAGTGGCCACAGTAGTTGCTGAGGGCAGGGAGAGGGAAGAACAGACGTGATGTGGGAGCATTTTTGGGACTTGGAGTTGTCCTAAATGATATTGCAGGGACAGATATTGGACATTAGATATCATGCCATAACCCACTGAATGTACTGGGGGAGTGTTTAAAGTACAGTGTAATCTATAATCCATGCGGTGCAGCGGTGCTCCAAAATGTATTCACCAAATGCTATGAATGTGCCACAATGATGAAAGAGATTGTTGATGTAGGAGGAGTGTGGGGGTGTGGGCTATGTGGGAAACTTTTATATTTTTTAATGTAACATTTTTTGTGATCTAAGTATTTTCAAATGAATACAATTTAAAAAAAGAAATGACTGGAATGGCATTTTGCATATAATGGCTAAATACATTTTAATCACTCATTATTTGATTTAATTCAGCATGTAATTTTGGTTGTTGAGGCATAAAATGGTTAGGAGACATGACTCAGATTTTATGGCTATTCAACATCATAGTATCCTCATAGTTTTCTTTTCTATGCAGGGGAACTCCAGAGCAAGTGAAAAAGTAGGTGTTCTGGGCTCATCCAATGTCTGATGAGAAAACAAATATAAGAGACTCGGGATTCAAACTAGAGACTCAGGCTAATCACAGCATCATGGTGAGATGAAGATTAGGGGTAGGATGAAGGGTTTCCATGGAGGAAATGTGCCCTTGTTACTACATTCTGTGATAATGGCTGTGATCTCTCTAAGTTGTGCAAGTTTTGCATGCAAGGGGGTTTGCAGGTACTCTAGTTTTAGTTTCTGTGGTGTAATTTTTAGTTTGTGAGCAAAAGGGGGTGACCATAAGCAGTTAGGTGCCATTTACACTGGACAATTACCAGGGACAGTTTTCTCAAGTACAACCCATCACCACAGCATGCTCTATGTATATGATCTTGTTCTGTCCTCACCACAGCTGGATCTGGGGTTTGCTTTCTATGATGGCAAAAAGATGTAAAAGTGAGGTGCAGATGTGAACCCACACTCTTGCATTGCTAAAGGGAAGGTCATAAATGTGAACTCAGCCATGTGTCATAATACTGTGACCTACAGACATGAACTTACCACACAACCATATGCTTGCTAGAAATCATGCAAGAGATTTCTAGCACATGTGTATGTACCTACACCCAAATTACCTGGGCCTACAAAGAGACCAAAACTGCCCATCATTATAAAGTAGCCTCCATGGTCACATGGCCTAGGGAAGCTAGCTGTCCAGAATATTACAGACTTTGGCATAGTTATTAGTACCCAAACCACACAGTACTCCCACATGCAAATGAGCAGCTCAAAATTCTGAGTTGTGTGGCAATACATAGGATAACATGGTCAATCCTAAGAGGGCTGAGGACACAGCTCAGCAAGTCACCAAAAGCAGACAGGAAGTGGCTGTGGCTCAATCAGTTGGGCTCCTGTCTACCATACGGCATGAACCCAGGGCCTCTTTGTAAAGGCAGGCTCAGCCACATGCTGCGGAGAGCTACTGGCCCAGGCGCCATGGAATGCCACTGGCCCGCAAGCACTGCAGAAGGTCTCCAGGCCCGCAAGCACCATGGAGCACCAAGTCAGCAAGTTGACACAACAAAAAGGGAGACAAGAAAAAAAAAACACAGAAGAGCATGCAGCAAATGGACACAGAGAACAGACAGCAAGCAAGCCACAAAGCGGGGGGGGAGGGGAAAATAAATAAGTAAAAATACAGACACAGAAGAATGCACCGCAAATGGACACAAAGAACTGAGAGCAAGCAAAAAAAAAAAGCTGCAAAGGGGTGATTAAAAATACATATATATTTAAAAAAAGCAGATAGGTATTGAGAAGACAATACAGTGCATTTGATAACATCATCCCAAATGACACCATAGATGCTCAAATCATGAGTCACACAATACTGTCACTGAAAAATAAGAACTCAGGAACATCATCATTCTTAACCTGGTTTCTAAAACCCTTCTTGAAACATTCTTAAACAGCTGTCTTTATGGGTGTTGGCACTCAATCTAGGCAGCCCTCCATAATGAGCATCCCAGAGTTGATGGCCAATAATGAACAAACAATATTTCAGTGAATTAACAAAGGGAGTTGCAAAGAAAGGCTGGAAGAAAATCCATATGATTAATAAGCAGTGACATTTAAATGGTAATATTTTAGATCATCAATCTTTTACAATTGATTATCTTTATTACAATATGATACTGAATAAATGCAATGGAATGTACAATGTAGACTGGAATCTAGACCACCAAAAAAAGTTGCTTTTAATCAAGTGGAAATTCCTGTGGAACAAATGGTAAATATAGCATCAATACATGTGTATCCATGGAGCTGAATTTGTTGGATTTGTCAAGAGGATACTGGCAATTTAGGTGAGATACACTATAGAGAGGTGTGATAGTACTCTGCCACTGGGTCACAGCATGTATTTTTGTGCCATTTGCACACTGGGTATGGCCAATTGCTTTAGGCTTCCATTAGCTACAAAGCTGGGGCACTGAGTTTTGTTTCTTTCCTCCTACTCTCCCTGCCATCTTTCTTTCATGATGGAAGGCCCCACAGCAGCTCACATCATGCTTGTTAAACTACCATCTCTACAAAATTTAGCATCTTGTCCAAGGCCATAAATTTCTTCAGCAATTCATAAGCAACCCACCAATATGAGGCATTATTCTGTGTCCTCATAGCACCCCAGGAACAACTGATGGCGGCACTTCCAAGGGACCAAGATGATAAAGAGGCCCCATCTACAGCCAGGGTGAGGTTACTATTCTTTATCTAAAATGACAATGTTCCTTTTCAGTCACTTTCAGATGAGGATGCCTCATCATGTACATATTACATGACATAACACAATTTTCTTAGGGTAGGAAGCATCAAGTGAGAACCTCCATTAACTGATCCAACTTTGAAGAGATCATCCACAAAGTGGGGCAGCAGTTTACCAAGTAGTCTTTTATTGAACTATAACTTTTTTCACCTTAGGTTGAGAATTTGCAATCACAGTCAAAACTAAATTTAACAGATGCATGTCTCAGAAAAAACTCATGCCTCTCCTGAAGTGTCTGCTATAATTGCTTATCAGGTCTTGCTTGACCACTATTTCACATCTGATTTACTAATGATGCCAAACAAGCAAAAGTCCTTTGCAAACAGACAAAACATGATATGATCCTCATAGGCTTTTCTCTAATTGCAGATGGCCCCAGGAGCAAGTCAGATTGGTAGGTATCTAGAATACTGATTAAGGAAATATATAGGTAAGATAAGTTTGCCTGTAGAGCCATAGTGGCTCCAGGTACTGGTGGGAGTGAAGATTGTGGTATGGTTAGACATGAATTTCTCATGATAAGGACTATGGCCATTCTCTATTGTCCAGTAAGCAAATGCATTCCCTTTAGGTGGCATGGATTTGTGTGTACTGTGGTTAGGGGCATTGTATGACTGACTGTATGTGGAGGAATTGTGGAGGTGTGTGGGGCATTAATGTGTGTTTCCCTAAGAGAAGCCCAACATACAAAGGACAATTATCATTGAAAACTTTCTAAAAACTCATACCATCACCACTGCACATTTTGCATATATTAACCTGTAAAATCCTCACCAGAATCATTCTTGCAATGATGGACACTCTCCCCATCCCTTACATGAAGATTCTGAGGGGCATTGATTAATGACCCAAGACTTCAAATTCCTAAGTGGTAGAGTCAAATATTCTACCACTAATATCTGTGATAGTGCTACCTATCACAATATATACTAATATTGTGATAGTATATCACAATATACCAATATTGTGAGCTACTATCACTTACATCACAGGCATGATTTATTAGTGACAATGAAGGAGTTTCCATCATCTGTATATATGCATGTGCCCTAGACAGTTCTTAAACACTGCACTTATATATTTGATATACTCAGGGGTCATATAACCCAGGGCTGCATTAGTTGCATTTTACCAAATCTTTTAGTTATTAGTTTGAAAAGCAAGAGAAAGCCCAAAATGTTTCTGGTAAATTCTGAGACTTGTGAGGCATCAGTAGAACAAGTTGCCAATCTCTGCCAATGTTGGGTCACAGCTCAGTGCATGGCCCAAGTAGACAGGTATTGGGGAGATATTTTCATCTACTTGATGACTTTATTGCCACAGCCATACAAATGATCATTCTGTGAGTACACATTGGAGGAACAGTAACCAGGAAGTAATCAAACTCCATCTTAGTCATAAGCTTCATGTTCATCACTCTCATTGCCACATTCCTGCATAGGTGGGATAAAGAATCAATGCTCAACCTCTCAATACAGTTAATCCAAATTAACTGTCCCACAGTGGGCTGGTTCATGTAAGCATGGAGAGTCACATCACTCAGTGAATACAAAAATACAGTAATGAAAAGAAAGAATGAAGGAAAAATGTAAGTTGAACATTTGTTACTTTTAAATGGTAATGCTTCAGTATAATGACAAGCTCTATAAAGACTATCCTTATGACACATCTCAGTGACTCAATACAAAGAATAATTTACCTAGAATTATATCCAGTCCACCAATACACACAAAGAAAAATACTACACAACAAATGAGTATTTTAGTAGCAGCATTTTGTAGTAGTGGAGATTGAAATGATCTTGTGAAGTACAAAAGGACACTACAATTAGCTTTGATTCAAAAGAGGAAGGAAGAGTGATAGGACTCTGAGGGAATAGCATCTATTTAATACTATTTGTGGGTTGGATATATCATGTTGCTCTTGGATGCCTTAAGCTACATAGCCAAACATTCTTGTTTCTCATTTGTTTCCTGTTCCTCTCCTCCTTTAAAATCCTTCTTCCACCAGAAAGCATGGGCTACCACACATCATTCCAGGCTTATTGCCCTCAGCTCCATATTTTCTTACCCATTGCAAAGACATGCCAGCTGCCTGAATAATTCATGAACAACACCCCATGTAAAGATACTTACTCTGTGTCCTCCCAGCAACCCCCACGGGTCTGTTAGAGGAGCCCCCTAGAGATAGGGCAGACAAAGATGTTCCATCTAACTCAAAGGTAAGGTCACCCTTTCTTTTACTGAAATAAACTTCCTAATTTTAGCTTTCATTAATATATGAAAATCAGACCAAGTAATTATTCATGATGTATACAATTTCCTTGGTCAGGGGGAGTGTTCATTTGGAGCCTGTTACTAACTTAGCCCTGACACAAGAGGAACCACAAGGAATCACCTGTATGATACAGGGCTAGTTTTTCCTCGTAGGATTAAGATTTTATTTCCAACCTAAATAGACAGGAGAGATGGATCAAACAGGAAAATCCTGTGCATTTCCACACATCTGTTACAGTTACTTTAGGGGCATTTCACTGGACCACTTTTTACCATCAGCTTTTCTAAAGGAAGCAACAGAGTAAAATATTTGTGCAAACATAAACAGCATGGTCCAATCCTCAGTGTTTTCATTTCTCTAATTGTAGGTGGCTTCAGGAGTAAGTGAAAATGGTATGGATTTTGGTATTGGTTACACATTAAGAAAAAAAAATCTAGATAATTTAACCACAAGGTTTTTCATGCTTACTTTACTGTGGAGAGAAGCCTGCTTTCAGCTTCCACGGGACATAAGAAATAGGAATGTGCTTCTGTTTAAGGTGAAGACAAATGGCCATGTACTACAGTACTTGGAAGCAGCTGTGTTCCCATTAGGTGGTTTGGGATTTTGCTCATACTCCACCACAGTTGCACACTTTACATATATTTGCACAGTCAATGGTCAAACTATAACATGGGTTTCAAAAGGGGCAGGAGGAGTGGTAAGAATCTCTCATTGAACAAACTGCTGCATTTTAGTCCCTTTGCAGGGTTATTTCTTGCTGCTCTGGGATGTCCTTAGCTAAACACCAGTGACAGCTTCCCTTGCACAGGGAACGTCTCAGGACGCAGGGAAGGGAGCTGGGATTCCTATGGTAGCCAGCACGGCCTCAGGTAGAGAAGAGAGGGTGGAGGCCTTATTTTAATAATGTTCCTATGGATGCTTGTGTTCCTAAAAGACTGACTTGTGGATCAGAGGTACATCTCCACCAGAAGCAAAGATGACGACAATCCAGGTAGGTAACAATTCTCAAGGAAGGATCTAATGGAGAGGATTCCAGATCAGTAGTTATACCTGGTGCCAAATCCAAAATGCTGGATTAGGAATTAAACCTACATTTCATCACATTCAAGAAAGGCTTGATTCCAGCTGCCCCTTCAGTGCTAAAAAACCCTAGCAGGTTTTTGTAGGACTTCTGTGAATGGGCTGCTGGATGGCTTCACACACTGGCTCTCCAAGTCCTACTCAGCTGGAGTTCTGGAATTGAGCAGGCCCAAGAGAGAATCTCTGGGCAGCAGGACCACAGCTTCCCTGCTCCTCCCTAAACCAGTGCTGCTGCCAGGCACCTCTGCTATGTCCTTCACACAACATGTGTGTCCCTCTCTATACCTTCCCCTGGCTTGTCAAAGCACCCAAGGTACCCAGTCCCAGAGAGGCTTGATGCAGTCACTTCTTTAATTGGCCATGCATCCTGCATAAATCCTATTATGTCAATTGCAGGACAAGAGAATGTGGGCAAGTTACCTCTAATCTCATGTTCATCTACCAAAAGGGTTAGGAAACCTATGGGGGCATTGAGAGGACAAAGGTCTGCCCAATTCCTAAGGTCATCCCAGGCACTTGACAGCCACTTGGTTTGTGAGGTGGGTGGTAGCTCTCTTCCCCAGGATCTGATTCAACTCCAGGCTGCAGAGAGTTGCTCCTGGAGATGGGTGAATTGGTAAGTGAACAATTTATTGACTGGAGAGGACAACATAAACACTTGATCATTCCTCCATGTTCTCCTACGGAACAACAACACGAATGGAAATTAAAGCAAATAAGCACTAATTAGGAGAGAGAAGAGAGGCAGGGAGGTTCTGAGCCAGGAAAATGGGAAGGAAAGCAATAGCATGCTTAGAAAGACAAGGAGACACTGACTGCTTTCTTAGCACTCAAGGAAGATATGAGCATTTCTCCCTAAAATTAGAGCATGTGAGGTCTAGAACACAGACGCTGTATCTTAGGCAAACCCCACAAGGCAGAAGAGATGCAATTGAAGCTCAAAATCAGGATGAGATGAGGACAGAATTGTATCCTAGGTGCATGTCATGTTATGACATCAACAAGAGGGGCTTGAGCTCCCCTTTCAACCTGAACTTTCTCCTTTCCTTTTGCAAGGCCACCCCATCACCGTTACAGCATTGTGCATTCAGAAGCATTTTTCACAGATGAAGAAGATTCAGACATAGAGAATGGCAACTTGCATGTAATTTATTTCCTTTCTCCCTATTTTTTAAATCTATTTCTTATCTGTAAGCATTTCTTTGTAGCTCTTCCTTTATCCATTCTTTATATAATTATCATGAAGGACCTTGTCTCTTCCAGAAAGATGAGTTCATACCAATGACAATGTCTTTAAAACATGTCTCCAACTTCCTACCTACTATATTTCTACATTACACTGATTTTTCAACCTACTCTGCACCATGAATCAACTCATGGAGACCAGATGGGCCAGAAAAGTAGCTGTGCTGGGATCAGAAGCCTGGATCTCCATCATGGGGAAGGGAACTCTGTGAAGTTAGTTCTGGGCTGGGCTATCCCCTCATAGTAGTGATGCTACACATGCAGCTCTGGAAATGCAAGTCTGTTCTCCCTGCAGCTGCCTACACTCTTTGAGGAGGAGGAGGAGGAGTCTCTTTATGTCAATTGTCTGTTCCTGGAAAGCACAGATGGCATCCCCAAGATGTAGAAAGAGAAGAACAAGAAGAGGAAATGTTGAGTGTGGTGTGGGTAGAATGAGGAGGAGAAGGGAAACAGGTCAACTAACACTCCATTGATTCTTTACTTTCTCCTGACACTTCAGGAAATCTAGCCTTCTTGAGGAGCTTTCTGAAGAGACTGCAACTGTGGGAGCATGGAGATAGAGGTGAGAATTGGATGGTGAAAATAAGTGCAGGCAGGTGAAGGATGCCCTGAGACCCTCACCCTAGGGACTAGAAACCCATTCCACAAAAGTCCTAATTTGCTCAGCTATGGCTCCTTAGTTAAGAGGAGAGAGCTCTAGCCCAGTTTAAGAACAGAGTTTGCCCTCCCAATCCCCTTAAAGGCCACCAGCTCTTCCCCTCTCTATTACTGAGTGTGGTGGATAATGTGGAGTGTCATTCAGTGCCACCTAGTCAGGTCTCAAGGGAAAAGGTTAAGTTAGATTGTTAGTTTGCCAGGGCTGCTTTACCCAATACCACTGGCTAGTTGGTGTATATGCAGGAATTGACTGCCTAATAGTTTCAGAGGTTAGAACTAAACTCTAGGTGTGAGCATGGCCATGATTTCCCTCAAGCTGGTGGCAGTTTGCCAGCAATCCATAACTCCACTTCTCCCTCCATCACCTATCATCTCTTTATATTTGTCCCCTCTGCTCCTGCTCATGAATTTCTCTAGACTTGCTCTCTTTAGGACTCCATGCATAAAGGACTAAAGCCACCCTGTAGCAGACTGGCATCACTTACACCAATAAGATCTGACAGCCCTATTCACAAACGAGTTCACTTCCCTAGGAGTCGAGGTGAGGGTGAAACCATGACTTTATGGCTGGACCTGACTTGATCCAACAAGAACAGTGATGCTCTGGGGTCCCTTTTCAGCAAGAAGGGTAGCTACTGTGGCCATTTGTTCTCACTGGGACCTGACTCTCAGTTGCCCAAGACATGGGGTTCTCAGCCTCTGCAGTTCTCTACCCAGATACCAGATTAGCTCATGCACCTTTTCTCCAGATGCAGGTCTTCAGGATTTCTCTATGTATGTAGAAGTCAAAGAAACAAAACCTGAAGGACATTTCCCTGCAGAGCTAACTTGGGATGAGAGAAGCAAGGGAGATTTCGCATTACTCATTTCCCCTTATTAAAGATTGTAATTATTAAAATAACTCTATTATACTATAATGAGGAGTGTTTTATAATATCTACATTTTGGAATATATTAATGTAAGAAAATTTGTTTTTGGTACCACAGTATAACTTTTTAAAAATGGAAAATGACAGGTAAGCTTTGTGTTTGATTAAGAATGAAACTGTTGATTAGGAAAAGGAAGGTCTTTTTTAATATGAATCTTTCATGACTGAACTCTGTTGGAAATTTCTAGACAATCTTTGTCACAGACAGCACCCTCTGCAAAGAGCAGCAATAGGAATTCAATGCCTCCTGGATCTGGCTCCCAGGGGTATCAGGGACCTAAGTTCACTTCTCCAGGGTCTGAGGTATCTTCTGGGTCTTGCAACCCACCTCAGGTATTCCAGATTCTGTATTTGTGTTGCAGATCCTACAACTGACAGCTTCAGAGACCTTGACTAGAGGCCTCAGTTTGAGGCTAAGAGGAGCTGGAGATCTCACAGTGTTTGGAGATGCCTCAGTACTCTTCTACTACACTCAGAATGAGTCAATTTAATGACAGTTTAGTTTTACTTCAAAAGATTAGGTTGTTTTAGAAAGAGGTTACATTTAATTTTACTTATTAAACAATATTTGTATCTTTAATACATGTATTTATCAAATAAACACATATATAGATAAGCACCCTAAACAAAGTTAGCACTATATGAATTATATTTGGTCTCCATAATGGCTCCCAAGGTCATACTCTCACTCCTAGAATCCTCACTGTTAGTTGAATAATGGTAAATTGAGTGTGTATCATCCATCCTCCTCTCAATGAATTTCAATAATTTCATTTACTGAACTCTGTTCACTCACATGGAAGAGGTCTTGCCCAAAATATTAACCTTTGTCTAGTAGGATAATTGAGTTTCAATCATTTTTTTGCTTTTTTTCCTCCATTTTCTTAATGTTACATTCAAAAAATATAAGAGGTCCCCATATACCCCCCATTCCCCTCACCCCACTCCTCTCACATCAACAACCTCTTTCATCATCATGGGATATTCACTGCACTTGATGAATACATTTTGGAGCACTGCTGCACCACATGATAATGATTTAAATTGTAGTTTACACTCTCCCTCAGTCCACCCAGTGGTCAATGCCTTTTTTATTACATTTCTGTGTTGCTGGGTATAAAATCACAAATATTTCTTTCCACAAATATATTGCCCCATTTGTGTCTGGCACAAAATATCATTTTCAAAAATGTTGATGAAATACTAATTACTTTGCATAATGCCTGAATAAGGATTTTTATATTTTCTTTAATGGGTAATTTTCCTAAAATATACCTTGCATTTAGCCTTTCTTAGTCAGTGCTCAGTGTGCACTTTTGATATGCAGCTTCAAAGAATTTCATATCAAATAAAGGAATTGTAATTTTTAGTATTTCTTTCAAGTCTTTCAGCTGGTTTTCTGGTTCAGACATTCTATACCATTTCTCATGGTATTAACTTAGGGTTCTCTATGGAAACAAAATCAACAGGAGATATCTGTAAAGAGTATGAGATTTTATAAAATTCTCTCATGTATAGTGGGGATGCACAAATCCAGATTCTGAAGGCAGGCTGCAAAGCCAGGGACTCTGATGAAAGTCCCATGAAGTTCCCAGGAGACGCTGGCTGTCCAAAGAGGAGCTGGGAAATTTTCTCTCAATGCTGAATCACTTCCTCTTTTTAAGGCATTCAGTTGATTGCATAAAGCATCACACATTCCTGAAGGCAAACTCCCTGGTTGACTGTAGGTATAATCAGCCATCTATGCAGTAAACTCACTGATGACTTAAGTCCACAAATGCCCTTACATTACAATTAGCCCAGTGCTTGCTTAACCAAAAAAGAGGGCACACGTTCTGGCCAAGTTGACATATTAACATAACCATCACACTCACCTGTTGACTTTTCTTTCAAATCTTTAACATTCTACATAATATCTTTTCAGCACTTTCCACTTATTACCTTCTCTTTCTACTTAAGCATTGTCACCCTATTTCATATATATTACATTTCAAGTTTGAACTGATATTTTCCCAATTTTCTACTGCCTAATTTCTCCCCATTCTTTTTTGTTTTATTAAAAATTTGTAATGTCTTCTCATATATTGTTTCATTTTCTTAGTGCCTCATATCTTCTTTTGAGAAAGTATATTTCAGTACATAATATAAATCATAAAGAGTTTTCATTCATTTGGGGTTATTCTGTACTTACTCCTTTTCTCACTATATTATTTGAAAATAACCTGAATTTTTTTCTTTTGATTTTCACATGATTAAAAAAAATTATAGACAGAAGTGAGATTCAAAATACCTTTTCCAACAACACAGAACTGTTTCTGTGTCTAGATGTATTATGAAAATTTTTTAAAGCATGGAAGCTTTCTTCCTGATATTTCTGGATTCTGTACTTTTAGCACTCCTAAAAATGCATCATCACTCTCATTACCACTATTGCACCCATCATTGTGTATTTTTTTCCTCCATGTGATTACTGAATATTCCTTTTAGCAAGTGAAACATGAATTACTACTTTGCCAAAATCAAGTCATTCTCCATAAACGGTTATGTATTTTTAAAACCAATTATCTGTTATTTTCAAATATATGACTTACATTGTATTTCATTACTGAATTAACTTATTTTTAAATATTTATATACATATTATTCCTATACTCATTAGGTTTTAGTTTCTTATATTTCTTATATATGTAAATTTCTTTGTTTTTACACTTTATATCTGAGTTGACTTCAGAGTTAACTTCCTTTTTATTTCATTTTAAATCAATCTATTTTCATACATACTTGGTGTTAGCAATGGCAGTTCATATCAGCAAATTTTTTTAAATTTCTATTACTTTGATTCACAATCACATTGGTTCAGTGCCATTTATATGGACTACAATATCACCACCACATGGCTTTAAACCTATTATCAAGCACAGACACCAACATGCCTGAAGGAATCTTGGTATTCCCATGGCCCCCAAGGATTGTCTTTAATACTTGTCCTTGACCCATTAATAGTACTGTTTTCTTAATAACCTCTAGAAAGAATAAACTCATTTAATGTGCTTTATTGAATTTTAAAACTTAAGAACACATCAAAATGTTTCAGGCATATTTTATCATGAGCGGATTATGAAAACTTGAACACGTGGACATTAGAATTCAGTTCTTCAAAACCATAATATTGTAGGTATGCTACAATTTACTCACATTCCAGGATTTCATAAATGCACTCATAGGATGCTATCACCTGGGAACTTTCTACTGCTTACTAAGCAGAGGGACACTTGTGGAAGTCATTCTACTCTGTTCATACACCTGCATCTACAAAACTCGCTGCTAACATAATACTCAATAGTGAAATCCTGAAAATCTTGCCTATGAAGTCTAGCCAGAGCAGTTAGGTAAGTAAAAGAAATAAAGTCATTCAGATTGGAATGGAAGAAGGAAAGCTATCCTTACATACAGATGACATAATCTTATAAAAACAAATTCCAAAGAACACACAATACTAATTTTACAATAATGCAAACTTGTCATGTATAAGATATACACAAAAAAGGTTTTATAATACAGCAAAAAAAAAACAAATGGATTTTTTTAGAAGTCCATTTAATTATTCACTAACAATTTGAATACCTAATGAATTTAATGAAAGGGTGAAACACTTGAACACTAGCAAACATACCTGCATTAAACTGAAGTCCTAGACATATGGTAAGACATCATTTGTTCAAGGATGGTAAGACTCAGTAATGTTCTAATATCAATACTACCTACAGGAAACTACAGATCAATATAATAGTTTTAAAAATCCCAGCAGCCATTATTCTTTTTGCAGAACTGGAAAAACTGATTGTCAAATTTAAATGGCATCAATTACTGTCTTGAAGAGTCAAAACAATCATCTTTCTCCTTTGTGAGATTGGAATAGGGTAATTTATATAACATCAGGAGGTCTTCCCTTGAGATCTGGTTGACTTAAGAATTTGTGGGATCCTCAGGGACATTGGGGTTCACAGAAATTTGGGTTATAATTCTCCTTGTTAATGGAGGGCCACTATTTTCCTGTAAGTTTAATGGGGACTCAGAGGCAAGAATGTGGAATATCTCTGAGTATAGAGCTGTATCTCTCCTTTGGGGGACTTTCATTCACACTAGGTGCAGTCTTGGGTTCTCAGAAGGAAGTAGAGGTCTCTTAAAAAAATGAATAATTGACTACCTCCCTCCCCTGTAGGCCCTAAGTCATAGGATCTGCAGTGAGTTAAGCATGAGCAAGGGTATGAACATTCACTCAACATCACTAGTGACCAGTAAAGCTCATAAGAAAACTAGAAAGTCTCACTGATACATCTTATGGAATGAACATGACCTGGGTAAGGAAGGACTGAAATAGGAAGGTGCACACTCCAGGCTGCTCAGAGAGTGGTTCAGGTCTTTAGCCAGGGGAACTACTGTTGTCGACAACATCTAGAGAAGTTATCATTATCACAGATTACACTTTTCACCTCCAGAATTTCTATTTCAGTTGATTTTATACTTCTTAGCTGTTTACTTATAGTCTCTATTTGGTGAGACATCCTTCTCATGTTTTCCTTTTACTGAGCAGATTAAAAATTGGTAATTAAGAGACTAGTCTGGGAAAATGGCATCAATGGAGGTGGGCACTGCTGAGCTCTTCCACAAAAATGGTAGAGAAAGGGCAGGGGCCTAACCTGAGTGTGCTGTTTGGGGAATCCACAGAGCAGGAGGCTGCAGGCATGCAGGCATCATTAAGGAGGGAGCTGGACAAAGAGACAAAGATCCCAAGGCAAAACCATGAGGTGCTCAGCCCTGTGGCTGGAAAAGTTGGTGGATAAGTCCCACCCTCAAGGCAAATAGCCTCTGTGGACCCCCTGCTCTCAAAGGCCAGCTGAGTGGGAGGAAGCAATCCCTGGAGGAAGGGATCCCTGGTGAAGGGTGGAGAGTGGTTTCCTTTCTGTCATTTGGGAACCTGAGCCACCTTTGAATCTCAGGAGGGACACCAGCCAGCATTGAGGTGGGCCTGGGGAGAGGAAAGGGGGAATCTGCTCAGGCAAGCTGTCAGACCCAGCCACCTTGGGAGAGGAACTTGGCCAAGGAGGGGGCAGAGACAGGCATCTAACTAGTCCAGCCACTGAAAACTGTTAGAAGTCCACCTGCCTAAGGGAAATGGGGGCAGGAAGAGCCAGATAAACCTTCTTTTTTGTTTTGTTTCTTTGTGTTATTCAGGAGAAAAACTCTATCAACTTCTACTAAAACAGACTAACAGCTTAAGAAACTTTGTCACATTAATAGAGAAAGAACAAAATTTTAGCTTTACATCATTAGATTTGATATTAAAGCTTTTAAATTTTTATAAATAGACCCATCAAATCTTAATCAACTTTAACCATAAAAATTATTTTTCCATGAACCTTTTGAACTTTCTGTATTCATTCAGGATTTATCCCACACTTTACTTTTTCTTAATAACCAGTTATTTTATTTTGGGCATAACTACTTTCTTTTTCCATAATAATAAAACATTCTATTTACATACATAAGTTACCAAAGTGATTTTGGAAACTACCTCAGAGCAAATCTCTTACAATATATAATTACCTTGCTTACATTAACAGGTAGTTTATTTTAACAATACAGGAAAAATTACTTTTTCTATTGTTTTATGAAAACCTAAGATTCCCAATGGAATCAAGATCACTTTATTTTTACCACCACCTTAATATGAAGATTGAGGTGTTTGTTGCCTATTTAGCTTGTAGAGCTGCTGTAGAAAAAGAGGGAAATGCCTACCTTGCACATAGGTACCTGGTTCAAACCTTGGTACCTTCTAAGAGAAGGGATCTAGAGAGAGTAAGGCACCCAGCTAGCACCTCATGATAGGAGTTCATAGACTGTGTTTCTATTATTTTGTTTTATGGTTGTTTAGGATCTTTTTTTCTTTTTCATTTTATTGACTAAAACTGGGTACATCACCTGCAGAGGGCAGGCTGCAGGGTGAGTGACTGATGAGCACCTGCAGTCTTGGGAGGTCCCTAGGAGCTTAAGAGGGAAGGCTGCTCTTCCTGGGTTGTTACTCTTTTGTTTCTTGTTTGTTCTTTTACCTTTTGTTTCCTTTATTCTTTTACCTAGTTTTTCAACCTACTTTCTCTTCTTTCCTTCAGTTTTCTATCTTCCAGCTTCTGTTGATTTTCTTTCATTCCACCACTTCTTTGGTCTTTATGTTTCTTTTTCTTTGTCTTCTTTTTTCCCCTTTCTATTCTCTTCTCATCTGCTTAGTCTTTCGATTCATTCTATTTTTTTCTATTTTGTTTCTTGTTTTATTTTTTCCTCATCTGTCTAGTCTTCAAATTCATTCTATTTTTTTCTAGTTGTTTTCAATCCCAACTCTTTATTCTTATTCCTTTGTATTTGTTATGAATTTTAGTCATATTACTTAGTTTCCAAACATTTGTACAGTTCCTCTTATATGTTTTATGATTAATACTATTCTCCTTTCCTTATCTCTTTCCTTTTCTCTGAGCCTATTTTTTTTTACAAGGGAACAGACAACTGCAAGGATATAGAATGAGAGGAACCAAGCAAAAAAAAAAAATCCTTGGTGAATGCAAAGAAACAAAATAAAACCCTAGAGTAGAAAGAGAAGCTAACCAAATAAACTCATCAAGATAAACAGATGGTTAGACACAACAAAAAATTACAGGCCATACTAAGAAAACAGGAAGACATGGTCCACTCCAATGAACTGAAAAACAGGAGGAGATACAAAATGGGGAACTAATCAAGGGTGTCCAAACAAATATCATGAGTGAAATTAATGGTGAAGGAAGAGATAAAGGATATTAAGAAGTCACTGGGGGAACATACTGAAGAAATTGTAAATATACATAAAAAGATAACAGACCTGATGGTGATGAATGGCATAATGCAAGAAATCAAAAATACCCTAGAGGTACAAACAACACATCTGAACTGGCAGAGGAAAGAATCAGCAAAGCAGAAGACAGGACAGCTGAAATCAGGACAGATAGATAAAAAGTCCCAAAAAAATTCAGGAGGAACTAGGGATGTGAATGAGAACAAGAAATGCACAAACAAGCACAAGAACAGATAGAGCACAGTAATGTCCACAGTGGCACTATTCATTACTACCAAAAGATGGGAACCTAAATGTCCATCAACAGAGGAATGGATACACAAATTGTGCTATATATATATACAATGGAATCTTACTCAGCTGTAAGAAAGAATGCAGTGTTGTTTTTTTATTGACTTTGTAATAATATTACATTAAAAATATATATATATGAGGTCCCATTGAACCCTACCACCCCCACCCCACCTCTCCCCCCCTCAGCAACACTCCTTCCCATCATCATGACACATCCATTGAAGAATGCAGTGTTAACACATGGGATAACATGGATGAATCTTGAAGACCTTATGTTGAGTGAAGCAAGCCAGGCACTGAAGGACAAATATTACATGACCTTACTGATATGAATTAAACAAATTAAGAAAACTCACAGAGCTAGAGTCTGGAAGATAGGTTTACAGGAGATAGAAAGGGAGCAGAAGATTGTGAGCCAAGGCCCATATGAGAGAAACCTATGGTAAGGTGTATAGGAGTAGTTGTGCAGTGGAAGGGCATGATAGTGCTGTATCGGCAGCGATGCCATTAGGTAGGTGCTGGTTTGTGAAGGGTTAGGGAGGGGAGGGTTGGTTGGACTGTCAATGGAAATGGGGTAAGGATGGGGGAGGGAGCAGGTGAACACTGGGGATTTGTAGGTATGTGGTTGAAACTACAATGGTTGGGAATGTTATTTTGCCAAGTATGGCAAGGGGGGGATTACCAGTTTACAGAGTTGGATGTAAGGAGCATGCAGGACAGGGTGCACCTGGGGTAGGCATCTAGGGAGTGAGAGTTCCTCTTGTCAATTGTGTTGTATCAGTGGGTGCAGGGCCATATAATGAGTGGGAAGGTGTTGGACTCCAATCCTGGGGAGTCCTGCTGTGCTTATCAAATAGAAAGGAGGGAGTCTCTTGAGAGCTAGGGTGGTGCCTCATAGGGGAGGACAGAACAGTATGTAAAACCCAAAATGTTGTAGGTAACTCTGAACCTTGTTCTTCAAGGGAGGGGAAGGAAGGAATAAAATAGATGGAATATGGGGGGCATTTTTGGGGTGATGGAAGACCATGTTAAATTTCATCAAAATTTATAAAGGTGTATGGTTTCAAATGTAAACCATAATGTAAATCACTGACCATGGTTAGTAGCAATGTTTCAATATCTGTACATCAATTATAACAAATGTATCATCCATATGTAAATGTCTTCAATAGAGGAAAAAGGGGAAGATGTTGGGTATATGGGAATCTCCTATACATTGTATGTGAATTTACTGTAATAAAAGCTTCTCTGAAGATAAAACAAAAATAAATAATACCCTGGGGGAATACACAGAAGAAAATGTCACTTAACATACAATACAACACATCTTACAATGATGAAAGACATGTTAAATTTTTAAAATTTATTTTACTTTTCCTCATTTCAAATTTACCTTTAATTTTTTTGTATTTTCATTGATAATTTTTAAACTATCATTATTTCATTTTCCTATTAATTGTATTTGGTTATTGTGTTGGTTTCATGTCTGAAGAAGTTCTGGATCACAGAAGGGTTACAACTGTAGCAGGAGAGGATGATTGCTGTAGGGTGTCAGTAATGGGGGATGCATGAGAGGAGGGTGACCTGGGGCAAACCTATAAGGCATATAAATGTATGTAAGTATTCATGGGGCATTGTCACAATGGGCAGAGATTTACACATAACTGAAAGAATATCAAATTCCCATTCTGGGGAGCCTGCCACATTCTTGAATGGGGCAGCAAGAATCCCCCAAGTACAGAGACAGTGACTAGTGAAGAAGGACAGACTGATGGCAAGCCCTTGAAAGTGATGACTGTATTTATGCAACTTTATTTCTGAAATTGAAAATTAGCATAGTATTATAGGGTCCCTAAGAGTTACCTCCTGAGAGACTCCTTGTTGCTCAAATGTGGCCTCTCTTAAGTCAAACTCAATATATAAATGCATTACCTTCCTCCCAGCATGGGATTTGACTCATAAGGATAAGCCTCCCTGGCACTGATGGATTACTACCAAGCACCAACTATCAATGCTAGGAGGAGAAAGACCTTGGCCAAAAGGGGGAAAGGGTAAAGACAAATGAGTTTATAAGGTAAGAGACTTCAAAGTGAGTAAGGAGGTCATTCCAGAAGTTATGCTTCAGCAGGATCTCATTGACTGCTGAAAGTAAACACTGCCTCAAACATTAGGGCTCCTGAGGGCTTGGAGATGTCCAGATACTATAGGCAGGGCAGACAGCTCAGGCCTGGCATCATGCCAGAGGGCACTATTTTGAACTTATCCTCCCCAGTGTGATAGAGGTGGACTCAGTTGTGGTTTCCCTACACGTGACTTTTCTGCCCCTTCTACCTGAACCTATAGTTAGTACTAGAGTTGATAAGGGTATGTAAATCTTTGGGCTATCCATATGCCATTTGAGACCTGAATCTCAACAGAGTTGCAACACCTACTCTCCAGTTCATTGGACTCATCCAGAAGAACTAAAAAGGAGATAATGATGGACAAGGACCATCCCAAGCTACACAGAGTGTGTGTAACTGCAACCAAGATAGTCCCATCCATCTGCCCCATGGTATCTAAGACCCCTCCCAATGAAAGGATGGAGTGGATTCACCATCCCAGAATCCTCAGGATTGGGGAATGAATGATGGACTAGAGTAGACTTACTGGTATTCTACTATAGACAATGTGATTCTGGCAATGGAAGAACTTTTACCCTTCATGAGAAGGTAATGGCCACTGGAGGTCCTGAGGGGAGAGAGAGGGAAAAATAGGTGTAATATGGGGGCATTTCCCAGACTTGGGAATTGTCCTGAATTTAATGGCAATGACAGATACAGGCCATCATATATCCTGTCAAAACTTACAAAATTGTGCAGGACATGGTGTAAACTACAATAGGAAACTATAATCCATATATAATGCCTATATAGCATTATGGGCAATGCTCCAAAATGTGTTCATCAATTTTCAAAAATGTACCACATGTATGAAGGATGCTGTTAAAGTGGGAAAATGTGGGAGGAATGAGGAACAGGGCATATGGGAATCCCCTATTATTTCTTATATATCATTTATGTAATCTAAATACCTTCTTTAAAAAAATGGAAAAGTATATAAAATTTGGTAATTTGTAATCTTTGCAGTGTATTAGTCAGGGTTTTCTAGGGAAACAGAATCAACAAGGGATATCTGTCAATAGTAAGAGATTTATCAGAGTTTCTCATGCAGCCATGGGGATACACAAGTTCAGGTTCTGCAGGCAGGCTGCAACCAGGAGCTCTGGTAAAAGTCCAGTGAAGATTCTTGATGCATTCTGGGAGATGTTGGCTGTCCAAAGATGAGCTGGGAAATTCTCTCAATGCTGGAATCACTTCCACTTTTAAGGGATTCAACTGATTGGGTCAAGTGTCACTCATTGCTGATGGCAATCTCCCTGACTGATGTAATTATTACCAGCTATCTACGATTTACCACTACAGTAAGGTCAATGGTGACTCAAGTTCATAAATGCCCTTGTATTACAGTTAGTTCAGTGCTTGCTTGACCAAAGAACTGGGCATAATTACCTGGCCATGTTGACACAATAGCCTAACCATCACACCTAGTAAGTTCAAAATATGGGTTTCCTAAAGTTTCATTTATATCACTTTTTCCCTTGTATGTGGGATATTCTTCCTTCTTCCATTGCATGCTCTGAAAACTGGATCCTTTGAATATTTTAAGGTGGCCAGTCTGAAATCAGATTTTCCTGAATCCATGGTTTGTTGTGACTGCTTGCTGTAGTTGTTTGTTTAGTCAGTTTCTGGCACTAATTTTGTGAAACTGGTAAAATTTTCCAGGTATGGTCACTTAAATCTCTGTTCCAATAGCTTAGTGGTCACAAAGTGAATGGGCAGAAATTTCCACACAGACCTAAGATCAATAAAAAATTTCAAAGTCCTTGCAGATATGTTTTATCTGTACAATGGAACATAGGTTTAACACTCAGCCAGTTTATGACTCCACAACCCTACACATCCTGTTTGTACAAATCTTAAGGGTCAACCAGAGCTGAGAGACTAGGACATTTTTAAGGTCTTTTCTATTCATGCACCTAGCCCTTGCATGCACATTGAATCTAGATATGCAAGAATATATTGCAGCTTTTCAAAGACCTTATTAGACAAACCACCTCATTCCTCCAAAGCATTTGGCTTAGTCTTTTCCAGCCCCAACTACAATCCTGTGAGCCATGTAGCAACTAGTTTATTTACTTAAATATTTTGGTAAATAGCCTGAGCAGCCTGAGCACTGGGAAGGTTCTGAGTTAGGTGAAATAAATGCAGGTCCCTGGAGATGGACCTACAGGGAGTTACCATCCAAGTAAAACTATCAACTACAAACCATTGAGAATAAGTCCTTCCTGCTCCTTACGGTATAGATTATAACAGAAATGCAAGCTGTCATCTTCAAAGCCATTACCAAGCTGATGAGAAGGATTGGACCAAAGTAAACAAAAACAACTCAAACTCTCTCTTACACATTTTTATCTATTCTTTTAAAATCATGATTCAAAGTTCCCCTTGTTGTATTCTTTTGTTTAGCATGGTTTTGTGAAAAATTTTATTTCGCTAGTTTTCTCATATACTTGATGCTTTTTTAGATGGGATGATCCCAGGACTTCCTAATGCACTGTTTATTATTCTTGTTTTAGGAGGTATCTGGGAATGCCCCCCAGGACCTCATACATGGGAAGCAGGCACCCAACAACTGAGCTACATCTGCTCCCAATAAGAGTTGCTTTTTTCATTTATTTGTTTTCAGGAGGTATTGGGGTCAAACCCAGGATGTGGTACATGGGAAGCAAGTGCTCAACCACTTGAGCTACATCTGCCTCCCCCAAGGGACTATTTTTGCTTCTTTAACATTACCAGCTCTTTAAATTTATAAATATTGTGAAGGACTTTCCCTATATTCCATGCTCTGAATTTCCAGACTTATATTTTACCAGTTCACTCTTCTGGGTGTTACTCTTTATGTGAAGTTTTAGAACATCATAAGAATGGTTTATCTCTTCCCTCATCTTTTTTCCCAACAGTTTCTCTCAATCTGCCTTTGTTGGATATTTTTCAACTCATGTGGGGATAGGAGGAAGGGTGAGAGCTCCTCTATGGTTCATTGTTATTCTTATTTGTCCTCAAATTTATTTTTGACATTTCAACATTCTTTCTCTAAAATGCATGCTGAGAGTGTGGCTGTTTCATAAATTTCTTATTTTGCTTTCAGGGTGTACTATCATTTTTAGAAAGAATATTGGGAGAAAATCACCTACACAGATACCATTGTCATTATGTAACCCTAAGAGTCAGTTTCAGTTTATAAAAAGATAAATATTCATAGATACAATCCATACAAAGGAAAGCACTTTGGGATCCATATTTTTTTTCAGGCTATAAAGGAAATTTTATTTATTTATTTTTAATTTTTATTTTTGTATTTTTTCTCTGTTATTCACAATATTTTTGAAAACTGTAAAATGAATACTGAGACAATGCATTTGAGAAAAAATGATGCATCTGAGTGTGTCAGCTAAGGAAAGGAGAGTCCTTTTCTAGACCCCCTGATGCCTCCGGGAGGCAGCTTCTGTGCTAACAGATTTATAATAGAATGAAAAGTCAGGCATACAAGAAGGCCTTGAAGTGCTGGCTTCATTCTGCCTAAGTCATTGGAAACTCCTCAAGGGAGACAAAGACAGGCTCTGAAAAGACAAACACTTCCTAGGAAGTACTAGCCACCTGATTGGCCAAAACTGCCTTTAGGAGAATTAGGGCTCAACCAGTCACATCATCTGAGACTGGTCCACTTATCTCAGGGGGACTCCAATTGTGTGATCATTGTCTGTTAACGCTATATGCAGAAATGTAACTGAGTCATCAGACAAATAATTATAACAATAAAAACCTATGGATAACAATAGAATAATACAGATTGAGACTGGATTTTAGGCAGGACCATAATTTCCTTCCTAAGGCAACCTATGAGGTATTATCTCTGTATTTCACATTAGGAAATGAGACCCAGACTATCTAAGTTGCCCAATTGGTAAGGGCAGAGTCTGGGTTTAGCCCTGACCCTGTGGCTCCAAGGGTCATGATCCTAGTCACATTAATCTTCTGACTTTGAACATCATAGATGCTGTCAAAATATCATGGATAAAGTATTGGAAAATCATTTCAAGACAAATCTTCACAAGGCCATTCAAGGTTTTTTTTTCCTTTCATAGACGTCATTAGCACTCAAAATATATCTTATTGCAATTTATATACCCTAATCCAAAAATTCGTGATATAGAAGAGAAAGCAAAGGAAATGAAAATCACAAATAATGTTACCATTCAAGGGAAATCACTTCTAATACTAGAAACCATTTTTTCTCTAACATTTCATAGCACATATTTATATGTAAACTGATCATTTAAGAACATCATGACACAACTTATATTGTTTTACCAGAAAGTATTCCAGCTTTTTCTTTCATTTGGATCTTACCATATCAAATATTTGTTTTCAACATATCACTCGTTAAGTTTTGTTCCATTGTATTCATATACCAATCTTTAACGCAGTTTCAAGAGCTTTACTGACATGAAATTTATGTACAAGATAAATCACCCAAGTTGTGGTTATTTAGCATTTTCCCCATTGCTTTACTCATTTTGAAATTTCTGTTGGGGAAATACTTAAAATACATGAAGGAGATTCCACGTTAAGATTGCATTTCTCTCTCTGCACTCCTTATTAAAAGCTACATTATAATGCCATATCATTTTTATAAAGTAAGGATTATTAGTATATAATTTACATAAAGTTTTTAGCATTAGTTTTTATATTTCCTGTTCAATGACAAAGAGGAGAAAGAAATGTTTACATCTGCATTAATCTAATTCTTTGGTTTGTTACACATAATTTCATTCATGGTTTTCCTGTGGAAAATTTTATGAAAGTAATATTATTTATGTATATTTTACTGTTATTTTTAAAGTGACCTAGATATTTTGGTATATGCTGTCAAGGGGGAAATATGTTTTCATATTCCTGTTATTTTCTAAAAAATGACATTTATTGAATATTGGTAATTTTCTACACCTATTTTTATAATGCATCAAATAATTATTATGGATGACAATGCTTTGGGAATGTTCATTGATCTGTTCACTAAGTATGTACCATAACTACATGCATTTCATATGGCCAATGCCTGAAGTTCTGGAATTTTCTAGAAAACATTGCTATCTCCCAGATATAATGGAGACTATAGGTGAATATCTTCCAGTGACAACAAAAGCATGGAATAGATGTGGAAGGCTGCAGGAAGGCCTTTTCTCCGGTGTGGACCAGGAAATTGTTAAAAGTGAGAACTGTTTGTGTCTGCAATCAAAAATTCCCCTGCTTCACAATAAAACTCCCGTTTGTCTCCCCAAATCAGTCTGCAAACACCTCCTGTCCTATTAACCCCCCAATAGGCCACTCAGGGCTTATGAATTCCCCAGTACTGCAGAGCCTCCAAAAACAAAAAACAAAAAACAAAAACAAAAAACGCCACGGCAGCGCCCGGTGCCGCAGCAGTGCCCAATGCTGCGGCTCTGCCCACCCAAGGAGGGAGCTTTCCACGTGCAGCCGGGACCTCCGTGTATTTTTCCTGTTACCTTCCCACCAAATTGATGTCCAGATACCTCCCGTCCTACAAAAATCCTGAAACAGCCTGGTGAAAGAAGAGGAAGTTGATACAATCTGTGGGGATCCCTCTCTGTGCTCATCACTGAGTGAAAAGCTGGTGAAGAACAAAAGAGTCAATCTTTAGCCTCACAGGGCTTCATGCCTCCAGTGAAAGTAACCACTCTGCAAACTATACAAATCTATTTGGATTTACAAGTCTGTGCACTGCTTAGAAAGAGAAGTTCAGGAAGCTCTGAGGGCATGTACCCACTGTTATCCTGACCTGACCTGTGTGGAAAGTGAATGTTTTCCTCATAGAACACCATATATGGAAGACTTTACTTTTAAAATGGCCAATACTGTCATCTGAGGAACCTGAGATGCCTCTGTTTACCTGCTGCCCAGCTCATGGTGAAGGAGGCAGGTGTCAACCCTGTGTACCTAACCCATGATCCTATCCCATGGCCAAAATCTCCTGCATCCTATACTTTGGAGTGGCATCCGGTGACTGAGTATTTCTTAAGCTAGTCCAGGTGTGTTGTGGTTTGAAAATATGATTACAAGTTCTTTTAGCAACCTGTTCTGAGACTTCCCTGCTGCCTAGAAGGCCTGGTGACATAGGTCATCAAGGCAAAGCCAGCTTCAACCACAGCATGTGAGTGAAGTCAAGCCAGATGAGTCAAACTCCTGGCTGTAGAAACAACCCCAGACAGGGAGCTCTTACTGCTGAGGCCCAAGACATCATAAAGCAGAACAGACATCCCCACTGCTCCCTGCTTAACTCCTAACCCATGATACATGGGCAAACTAATAGTGTTTTCAATCATTATGTAATAACCTAGGATTTCAGCTTTGTTCTTACTCACTTTGAAATCTCACTATTGGTGACAATGCCGGGGAAAAGATCATTATCCCTCATGTAACTTATTTCCAAAGAAGATAATGTATGCATCTAGGATTCAGTTTCTAAAACAAAACATTTACTCTGAAATGACACACTTGTCCATGTAAAAACACACAAGTCTATACAGCAGCAGCTGGACCTTGCAAAGTGGAGAACACATGCACTCTGAACATTCTGGGATGGCCCCTCACTGTGGTTATCTCATGAAGCATGTGTGGCTCATGGCTCTGACACTCTGCTCATAGAGTTGCAAAGTTGGCAGCAGGTAGAAAAGCTCTCAGCTTCATTACTACAGTTCACAGAGATGGGAAATCTCAATTGCTGCTCCAGAGGAATGCTGGAATGCTCATATGGACCCGCTAATTAACTCACTCCTCCAAAGGAGCTAGTTTACTGTTCACAAATTATTTTCATCTCTTTACAGTTTCTCCTTTTCATTTGATAATGAAGAGTTTTAGATGAGTTTTATATTTTTGTTATTCCTTAATTTATATTTTTGATTATTCTATCAAGCTGGTTGACTTAAAATGAACTTCAATTTAGAATACTTGAATATTTTTTATTATTCCTTCAACCCTCACTTCTGCTCACTCTAGGTATTCATTGGGGGATCATATTATGATGTCCATTTTGATGCTGTTCTTTACACATTAAGCATGTATTAAATTATTTGTTTCAGAAATTTAGAGTGAGTCTGAACAGTGGAGATAGGAAAGGAGGCATTTCACAATGAAGGGTACTGGACTTGTTTTTAGCATGCCATTCCACTTTAATTTATCCTGAAGCATGATTAGCTCAGTATAATTGTGTACCTGTTGATTTGATGCATATAAGCAATTTCCCAAAGCACATGTTAAGAGTTTTCTTTCCTAAGCATGAGTTTATGGCCCAAAACACAAATTCCTTTACATTCTTGGTAATTATCCAAAATTCCCATTTTAAGGAGATAACTATTTCTACTTTCACTGAACCAACTTGGCTTCCTAAAAGTAACCAAGGGGAAAATAGAGTAAGTTTTTTTGCAAGTAATCAAAGAGAAGGCTCTTTCCTACAGAGCAGTAGACAGAAGAACAGCCCAATGAACTAAGAGACTGCTAGATAAGCAAATAGTTACACATGCAGAAATATAATGTACACAGGCAAGATAATAAATAAAAAGTAAGAATAATAAAAAGGATGAAGTGGATGGCCCAGCAGCAGCTCAGTTCATACTTGTTAATCAACATGCATAAAGTATACTCTTGGTCCTACATGAAAAGTTCGCTGAGCAATTCATGGGCAGAACCACCTATATACTGACAGTTACTCTTTCTCAGCCCAGGTCCCCCAGGGGACCCACTAGAGGAACTTCCTAAATGGCAAGGCAGAAGAGGAGAACCCATCTAATGCCAAGGTGAGGTTGCTTATCTTTGTTTGACATAGTTATGTTGCTTTCTTGGTTTTTGTCTTTTCTGTCAAGTTCAGATTTTAAAAAATCATGCAGATCATAGAAGCTAGGTACCATCCTCTTGTGTGTGTATTGTATGTGTGTGTGAGTACAATCCCTTACTAGTGGATACCTGGATCCAAGGGCATTCAATGTCAATAGCATCACATTGGAAAGTGTATGCTAAAAGGCCTTATCAATAGCGGCATTTTTTCCTCTTTGGATTAAGAATTTTTTTAACTGTCAACCAAAATGGACTTGAAAGAAAACTCCTCAGGGCCTTTTCTACAGGTGTCTTCTAATCTTGCTTTTGTGATCTTGATATGATCATGGTTTCCCATCCTCTTTTCTAGAGACAGCAAGAAGGAAAAAAATGCAAACAACACACAGGTTCATATAACCTCAGCATTTCTTTTCCTTCATTGCAGGTGGCCTCAACTACCAGAGGAAAAGGTGCATGTTATGGTGTCCCTCTGGCTCAGGGAAGGAATCTAGATGACTATGATGGGGCTTCCTTGATTCAGAGTGGAGAACGCAGTGATTCCATATCCCATGTGGGAATAAGGACTGAGGGTGTGGTGAGAAAGTGACTTCCAGAAAAAGACACTTGATCATGTTTCTACAGATCCTGGAGTCAGCGGTGGTCCCTTTGGGTGGTCTTGCTTACCACAAAGTGGAGTTATGGTTTGTTAATGGATAACTATGTAGTGTGATTGTGCATGCTTCGTGTGTGTGTGCCCTTCTGTGTATTTATCCTGGGCACAGGTTTTCTTTGCACAAGACAATTGCCACTATCAATTATGTCAAGAAAATAATCTCATCTTACCACTACAAAGTTTACACATGGGAAATTATTAGTCCTCATCAAAGCCACATGTAGTGAGTCTTTACTATACACAAACTCAGATGGAGAATGCCAGGCAGAGACAAAGGTTCCCAATCTCATGCAGAAAAGCCTAATGCATACCCTATCATTAACATCAATATTAATACATTGAACCTACACTTGGAACTGTGAAGTAGAAATAGATACTGTACAAGGGAGGTCTAGCATCTGTGCATATTGCTGAAATTTCCCAAGCCTACAGAGTTTACAAATACTGCACAACATTGTAAGTTAAGCTAAGTAGTCACATCACCTACTGTAACTTTAACATGCCTTCATATCTGTCTGTTGGGTGTTTCAAGGAAACATAAAAAATTTTCTTGAAACCCTACTTTGATGCACATGGGTCCACTAGGCAACTTATGAATCAGGGGATCAAATGTTTGAATTGCAAATAAATTATGAATAACGTTCCTACCTTTGTCAGTAAAATGTTAACAGATCTTCTGATTATGAATAATTTTCCCAGGTTTTGCTTCAAGGGCACAAAAAAGAAAATTTGTTTCTCAGTCAAAAGTATTTACTGTCCATGATACTAGTCCATCAGTAGCACCAAAATCACTATCAGGCCAAAGAAAAGGAAGCACTAGAAGATATACCTGAGCACCTGCTCTACAGAAGGTAATGTGGAAATGCAATCATCATGTAGATTCAAGAATAACAATTGTAGCTTATCAGTCCTATATATAGGAAAAATCCATAAAATGCCTAAGCCATATTCTTGTATATGTGAAAATTGTAATTTACTAATTCAATCGGAATTGCCACAATCACAGAATTAATGCATGTACAACTCAAGATTGGTTCACATCTAATAGTGGACAGTATTTTAACCTAAAGTTTGGGCATTAGCTTATATTTGAACATTACATGAAATACATCCCTCCTATGATAGCTTGATATTATTTATGAATTCCAAAAACATATTGATTATGATTGTAAACTGGTCTGTTCCTCTGGGCATGATACCCCTCTGATTGTACTGAATTAAAAAGTTTCACTTTTGAGCTGACACAGCAAGGTAATGCAATAAAGAGACACAGATTCCTGGTGCCACTGACAAGAAGGCAAGCAGACAGAAGAACACACAGCAAATGGACACAGAGAATGGAAAACTGGGGGGATGAAGGGGGAGGGGAGAGAAATTTTTTTTTAAAACTTTTTTAAAGTTTCACTTTTATTTTATTAAATCAAGATGAGGTGGACACTTGCTCATGTAGAACACAGAATAAGATGCAGAGAAGAAGAACATAGGGGCAAAAAGACCAACCCATGGACATGGCAGAGGCTCCATGAAGAGAAATGAGCTTGAAAGACTGAGGAAATAGATTAAAATTCCCCAACTCTCACAAAAGAAATGACCTACATGTCCAAGAAGCCCACCATATCCAATCACAATAAATCCAAATAAACCAACTCCAAGACACATATACTCAGAATGACAAATGTCAAAGATGAGAAAATTCTGAGATCAATAAGGGAGAAGCAAACCATCACCTACAAGGGATGCCCAGTAAGACATATGCAGATTTCTCATCAGAAATCAAGGAGGCAAGAAAACACTGGTATGACACAATTAAGAGACTAAAAGAGAAAAACTGCCAACCAAGAATCTTGCATCCAGCAAAACTGTCCTTCCAATATGAAGATGAGTTTAAAATGTTCACAAACAGAAACTAAGAGAGTCTGAAATAAATAATCCATCTTGCAGGAAATATTAAAGGAAGATTTAGAGCCTGAAAGAAAAAGGAGGAGGCAGACTTGGCCCAGTGGTTAGGGCATCCGTCTACCACATGGGAGGTCCACGGTTCAAACCCTGGGCCTCCTTGACCCATGTGGAGCTGGCCCACGTGCAGTGCTGATTTGCTTAGGGAGTGCCATGCCACACAGGGGTGTCCCCTGTGTAGGTGAGCCCCATGCACAAGGAGTGCACCCCATAGGGAGAGCCACCTAGCACGAAGGAAAGTACAGCCTGCCCAGGAGTGGTGCCACATACACGGAGAGCTGACACATCAAGATGACACAATAAAAAGAAACAGATTCCTGTGCCGTTGACAACAACAGAAGCAAACAAAGAAGATGCAGCAAGTGGACACAGAGAACAGACAACCAGGGTGGGGGGGAGGGGAAAGAAATGAATAAATAAATCTTTTTTAAAAAAAGAAAGAAAAAGGAGAGAGAGACTTGGAGAAGAGTATAAAAGAATAATAGGAAGAAAAACCAAAGGAGTAAAAAGACAAACCAAAGTATAATAGGATATATGAAAACTGAAGGATAAAATGGTGTGGAAATCAATATTGCATTTACATAATATTATTGAATTTGAATGTATTAAACTCACCAATCAAAAGATATAGCTGATAGGATATATAAAAAAACATGAGCCATCCATATGCTGCTTACAAGAGACCCAACTTAGACAAAGATATTCCATGTAAATACTAACCAAAAAAGAGCAGGGGTAGCTGTACTATTATTGGACAAAACAAACTTTAAATGCAAAAAAAAAGTTATAAGAGATAGGGAAGGCCTTTAATTTTAATAATAAAAAGGAAAAATCGACCAGGAAGATATAACAGATATAAATATCTATGCACCTAACCAAAGTGCCCCAAAATACATGAGACAAACTCTGGCAAAGCTGAAGGGAGAAAAAGACATCTCTACAGTAATCATTGGGGACTTCAACACCCCACTCACATCATTAGCTAGAACAACTAGACAGAAGATCAACAAGGAAATAGAAAACTTAATATGATAAGCAAGTTAGACCTAACAGACATATAAAGAATGCTGCATCCAAACTCAGCAAGTTATCATTATTTTCACATGCCCATGGATTCATCTTGAGGAAAGACCACATGTTAGAACACAATGCAGCTCTCAAAATATAAAAAAACAAAGCACATTCTCAGATCATAAGGGAATGAAACTAGAAATCAATGAGACAAGAAAAAGGTAAATTCACAAATGTGTGGAGACTAAACAACACACTCCTAAATAAGCAGTGGGTCAAAGAAGAAATTGCAAGTGAAATCAGTAAACGTATTGAGACAAATGTGACAAAACAACTTATCAAAACTTATGGATGACGGGCGGGGCAAGACGGCATCTGAGTGAATGCACCTCATAATCTCTCCTACAAAGCAGCAGCTTAGTAAGGTCGGAGTCCTGCTGGACTGGGCTGTTTCAGGGACTAGCAGGGGAGGAAGTGTCTGGGTGTTGATTTGGTGAGACAGTGACAGAAGAGATTCTTGTGAGAGGTGGAACTTTGGGTTTCTGACACAGAGGTCAGAATTTGTAGGCATAACCCTTCCCCCTAGGGCTGGCAGCCTGGCTGCGGGGATCCCTGAAAACTCTGTTGTGCTGCAGGGTTCCCAAATCCTGAGTGGGCTGTTTCAGGAGCTAGCAGGGCAGGAAGTGCCTGCATGTAGATTTGGCGAGACAGTGACAGAAGAGATTCTTGTGAGAGGTGGAATTTTGGGTTTCTGACATGGAGGTCAGAAGTTGAGGGTGGGACCCCTCCCCCTAGGGCTGGTGGCCCAGCCACAGCAATCCCTGAAAACTTTGTTGTGCTGCAGTGTTCCAAGGCCCTGTGTTTACCAGATGCATGGTTCCCAGGTCTGTATCCCCTAAATCCTGGTAGCCCACGCTCCAGAGACTCACACACCTTGAGTCTGCAATATCATGGAATTCCCATTCCTGAATCCACTGTGGCCTGAGGTCCATCTGAGGTCCTTGATCACCCTAGATGTCCAGGTTTTTTGTTTTTTGGTTTTTGTTTTATCTCCTTGAGTGTGGAGGAGTGTATCAGCTGACTTGGGAAGAGTCTGCGAAGAAGGCAGAGGTGAATCTGCTGAGAAAGATGAATTTACCAAAACGTCCTGGGATAGGAAACTTGGTCTGGGAGAAGGTGGAGTCAGAAAATCAATTAGGCCTCCATTGGCACATCTAAGGGGGAGGGACTCTAGGACATGCTATCCAAGCTTCCAATAGAATATTTGCAATTTCTGGTGAGGTGTAGGTGCTCTCACGCTGGAAATAAAGAGTCATTGTCTTCTGTGCTGAGTTGGTTCAACAAGGACCCACTTAAATCTCCTACTGGACCTCTCAGGCAGCTTTCCTGCTGCCCTGGGAGAGAAGAGAGGAAGGGAGAAAGGGGGAATGTCAAATCCCTAGGCATTTTATTTAACTGCACAGAAGATTCCTAGCTTGAAACTTTGTTGTTGTTGTTTTTGTTTTTGTGTTGTTGTTTTTTTTTTTGTCGTGGTTGCTACTATTACATTGTCTCCTGGTTTTGTGTCCCATTTTATCCCACAAGGCCCTTTTTCATTTATTTAGTTTTTTCTCTTTTTCTTTTTCTTGCTTGTTTCCCCTCCTTTTCTTTGCCGCCCCCTTTTTTCCTCTTTTTCTTTTATTTTCTTTATATAATAGGTGCTGCAGGGAGCACTTCACATTTGCTGTGTTTTCTCATCCTCCATTTCCTCTTTTCTATATGCATTGATTTTGGCCACCTACACTATCCCCTTCCCTCTACATTGTTCTATCCTCCACCATCTACTGTCTCTCTTATATTCCACTTCCCATTCTTTGGCCCCCAAATCATCTGAATTTCTATTTCTAATACTTTATTCTGTTTTCTGTCTTTTATCCACTCTTTTTTTTCAAATGTATTTCTCACCCTTCCACTCCCACCTCGGTTGTCTGTTCTCGGTGTCTATTTTGCTGCATCTTCTTTGTCTACTTCTGTTGTTGTCAGTGGCACAGGAATCTGTGTTTCTTTTTTGCTTGCATCATCTTGTTGTGTCAGCTCTCTGTGTGTGCAGCACCATTCCTGGGCAGGATGCACTTACTTTCGCTCTGGGCAGCTCTCCTTATGGGGTGCACTCCTTGTGCAAGGGACTCCTCTATGCGGGGGGCACCCCTGTGTGGCACAACACTCCTTGCGTGCATCAGCACTGCACATTGGCCAGCACCACATGGGTCAAGGAGACCCGGGGTTTGAACCGTGGACCTCCCATGTGGTAGACGAATGCCCTAACCACTAGGCCAAGTCCGCCACCTATCCACTCTTGATATTGTCTTTCTTTTCTCTTTCTCTCTCTCATGAAAACACTGACCTGTTAACTCATACTATATTCCTCCCCATATGCAGTTGACTGTCTCATTATAGGTACTCTACTTACTGCTATAACTCTACACAACTTACATGAGTCTAATATCCATTCTGCTAGATCTCACATTGCTCTATTAACATTTATTACCAATACTACTTTATACATTTTCTTTTCTTACTCTTTTTCCTTTCCTTGGCCCTAATATTTTCCTTCAAATTGAACTTGCCCAGAAACAAGAAAATAGAGTAAGAAAAACAAAGAGACAAAGAGAAGACATAACACACACAAACAACACTAATTAATCCCCATGACTAGACAAAGAAGCTAAGGAACTGATTAAACTCATCAAGATAAAATGATAACCAGATGGCAACAAGAAACTACAAACCAAACAAATAATCAGAAAAACATGGCCAAATCCAATGAACAAACTAAAAAACAGGAAGAGGAGCAGAACATCGGATGTAATTAAAGATCTCAAAACACATATTAGAGACCAACTTAACGAAGTAAAGGAAGAGATTAACAATATGAAGAAAACACTAGGAGAAAATACAGAAGAAATTGCAGTCATATGCAAAAAAATAACAGATATGATGGTGATGAACATCACAGATCAAGAAATCAAAAATACACTCTCAGCAAACAGCAGCACATTAGAAGAGGCAGAGGAGAGAATTAGTGACATGGAAGACACTGCATCTGAAATCAAAGAGATAATAGAACTGAATAATAAAATGTTAGAAAAAATACAGCTGGGACTTAGGGACCTGAATGACAATGCAAAATACACAAACATATGTATTATAGGCATCCCAGAAGGAGAAGAGAAGGGAAGGGGGAAAGAATGGGTGTTGGAGGAAATAAAGGCTAAAAACTTCCCAAATCTACTTAAGGAGATGGATGTACATGTCCAGGAAGCAAAACACACCCCAAACACCATAAATCCCAAAGGCCTACCCCAAGACATGTACTTGTCAAATTTTCCAATGCTCAAGAAAGAAAAAATTCTAAAAGCAGTGAGAAAAGAGAACCATCACCTACAAGGGAGGCTCCATAATATTAAGTGCTTGCATAAAATAAACACAAAAATAAAATCTGGGGAAAAAAAAAGATTAAGTGCTGCTTTCTCATCTGAAACCATGGAGGCAAGAAGGCAGTGGTATGATATAGTCAAGGTACTAAAAGAAAAAAATTCCAACCAAGAATACTCTACCCAGCTAAGCTAGCATTCAAAAATGATGAAGAGTTCAAAATATTCACAGATAAACAGAAATTAAGAGTATGCCAACAAGAACCCTGCCCTTCAAGAAATACTAAAGGGAGTTCTGCAGGAACAAAGAAAAAAAGAGGAGAGGCAGGCTTGGAGGAGACTGTAAAAGCAACAAAAAAGACAAAAAGAGAAGGAAGAAAACAAAATATGACAAACAAAAGTCCAAACAAAATATGGTTAACATAAATAATTCCTTGAAAGTAATAACACTGAATGTCAATGGATTAAACTCACCTGTCAAAAGACTCAGACTGGAAGACTGAATAGGATATATGACCCATCTATATGCTGTCTACAAGAAACACATCCTAGACCCCAGATTCAAGGAGGTTGAAAGTGAATGGCTGGAAAACAATCTTACAAGCAAACAATAACCAAAAAAAGACAGGTGTAGCTATATTAATATCAGACAAAATAGACTTTAAATGTGAAACGATTGTGAGAGAAAAAGATGGATACTACATATTACTGAAAGGGATAATCTTTCAAGAAGAATGAACAATGATAAACATTTATGCTGCTAACAGGGCACCTCCAATTATGTGAGGCAAACACTGGAAAAACTAAGTGAAAGAATAGATGCCTCTACAATTATACTGGGGGACTTTAATACACCACTATCAACTTTGGACAGAACATCTCAAAAGAGAATCAATAAAGAAAACAAAAACTTTGAACAGTATATTACAGGTGCTGGACCTGACAGACATATACAGATCATTACACCAGAATACAGCAGGATATACATTTGTCTCAAGTGCACAGGGATCATTCTCCAAGATAGACCATATGTGAGGCCACAAAGAAAGTCTCAATGAATTCAGAAAGATCAAAATCATAAAAAAATAATTTCTCTGATCACAGTGGAGTGAAGCTGGAAATCTACAAGGACCAGACCCAGATTTCACACCAAGATATGGAAATTAAACAGCACACTCTTAGAAAAAGTTGGTGAAGGAGGAACTCTCAAAAGAAATTAACTACCTTGAAACTAATGAAAATGATAACACAACATACCAAAACTTATGAGATGCAGCAAAAGCAGTACTGAAAGGGAAATTTATAGCCATAAATTCATACATCAAAAAAGAAGAGCAAAAATGGAAGAACTAACTGCACATTTGGAGGAATTAGTAAAAAAAAACCAACAAAGTAACCCCACAGGAAGAAGAAAGAAAGAACAAAGATAAGAGCAGAACTAACTGGAATAGAAAATAAGTAAGCAATTGAAAAGATAAACAAAACCAGGAGCTGGTTCTTTGAGAAGATCAATAAAATTGACAAACCCTTAGTTCAACTAACAAAGAAAATAAGAGAGAAGATGCAAATACACAAAATAAGAAATGAGAAGGGAGATTATCACCACTGACCCCACAGAAATAAAGACGATCATGAGAGGATACTTTGAAAAACTATATTCCAACAAAAATGACAATTCAGAGGAAATGGACAAATTTCTAGAAACACATAAGCAGCCTATACTGATGAAAGAAGAAACTGACAAGCTCAACAAACCAATCACAAGAGATAGAATCAGTCACTAAAAACCTCCCAACTAAGAAGAGCCCTGGGCCAGACGGCTTCACTGGTTAATTCTACAAAACATTCCAGAAAGAAAAATGCCAATCTTGCTGAAACTCTTCCAAAAAATCGAAACAGAAGGAATATTACCTAACTCATTCTGTGATGCCAACATTATCCTAGTGCCAAAGCCAAAGAAAGACACCACAAGAAAGGAAAATTACAGACCAATTTCTCTAATGAACCTAGATGCAAAAATCCTCAACAAAATACTTGCTAACCATATTCAACAACACATTTAATGAATTATACACTGTGACCAAGTGAGATTCATTCCGGGTATGCAAGGATGGTTCAACATAAGAAAATCAATCAATGTAATACACCATATAAACAGATTGAACGGAAAAAAAATCACATGATTATATCTATAGATGCAGAGAAAGCATTTGACAAAATACAGCACACTTTCTTGAGGAAAACACTGCAAAAGATCAGAATATAAGGAAATTTTGAGAACATGATAAGGAGTATATATGAAAAACCCACAGCCAGGGAGTGGTGGGATGGGGGCAGTGGGGGTGAATGGGGACCTCATATTTTTTTAATGTAATATTTTTAAAAAATGAATTAATATATATATATATAGAAAATAAAAACCCACATCCAACATCATTTACAATGGTGAAATCCTAAAATCTTTCCCTCTAAGATCAGGAACAAGACAAGGATGCCCACTATCACCTCTTCTATTTAACATTGTCTTAGAAGTACTTACTCGAGCACTGAGGCAAGAACGAGATATAAAAGGTATTCAAATTGGAAAGGAAGAAGTCAAAATTTCATTATTTGCAGATATCATGATTCTATACATAGAAAACCCTGAGAAGTCTACAACAAAGCTTCTAGAACTCATAAATGAGCTTAGTAAAGTTGCAGGTTATAAGATCAATGCGCAAAAATCAGTAGCATTTCTGTACACCAATAATGAGCAAGCTCAGGAGGAAATCAAGAAACAAATACCATTTACAATAGTCGATACAAAAAAACAAATACCTAGGTTAAATTTAACTAAAGATGTAAAAAACTTATACACAGAGAACTACACAACACTGTTCAAGGAAATTAAAGAAGACCTAAATAAATGGAAGGATATTCACTGTTCATGGATAGGAAGACTAAATATTATTAACATGTCTATCCTTCCAAAACTGATCTACACATTCAATGGATTCCCAATAAAAAACAACACAGCCTTCTTTAAGGAACTAGAAAACCTAGCTATGAAATTTATTTGTGCGGTCACCCCTCGGCTGAAGTGTGGTTTGCTGGCCTGGCGGGGGAGCAGCCACGGTAGGCCTAATTCCGCTGCCCCCATAATAGGGTGGTTGGTCGGGCCCACCGCCACCCCTGAAGGAAGCTCGGGCATGGGCGCAGAGTGCCCATGGGTCTCCCCTTCTCGGCAGCCATGCTTCCGCGGCCGCCCCTCCTCCCGGATGGCGCCACCCAATGCCTTGTGGGGCGGCACCCTTCTTCTTCCTTCTCCCTGCGCAGGCGCAGGGCAGAAAATTCCAGTCTGCCCTTTTCCCCTCCCCCAACAGCAGCAACAGCCAGGCGTGGGCGGAAAAATCCAGTCTGCCCTTTTCCCCTCCCCCGACAGCAGCAACAGCCAGGCGGTGGGCGGAAAAATCCAGTCTGCCCTCCACCCCAGCAACAGCAGCCACCAATCCCTAAACCCTGCCCCTTCCCCCAGCAACAGCGACAGCCAATCCCTAACCACCACCCCTCCCCCGTCCAGTACCACCCACTGACCTTTCACCGGCAACCAATCAGAACAGGGCATGGCTTCGACCAATCAGCCTTCCCCAGCCCCTATAAAACTGTTGCCTCTCCCTCAATAAAGGGACTTGCGTGTTTACCTTGTCTCCGCGGTAGTTCTTCTGCCGTGCGCCCTCCAGTCCTGAGAGCCCCTGACAAGGGCCTGGCCTCCCTTGTCCCCAGTTCGTCGCCTGCTTCTCCGGGCGACCCCTTCGTCGCCGGCTTCGCCGGGCGACCCCGTCAGCCAAACCGCGCGACCCCTGTGAGACCGATCCCTCATCTGCTGCCAGACCGACCCCTCGTCCCAAGTGGGACCGACCCCTCGTCCCAAGCGGGACCGACCCCTCATCCAGAGCTGGACCGACCCCTCGTCCGCAGCCAGACCCCACCTCTACCGACCGAGCAAGCCGTCGCAATTTGGAAAGGAAAGAGTCCCCAAAAAGCCAAAGACATATTGAAAAAGAAAAATGAAATTGGAAGAATCACACTACCCAACTTCAAAACATTCTACAAAGCTACAGGAGTGAAAACAGCATGGTATTGGCACAAGGAGAGACACACAGACCAATGGAACCAAATTGAGAGTTCTGATAGAGATCCTCATATATATAGTCATATAATATTCGATAAAGCCACCAAACCCTCTCAACTGGGAGAGAATGGCCTATTCAACAAATGGTGCCTGGAGAACTGGATATCCATATGTAAAATAATGAAAGGATTACCAACTCACACCTTATACAAAAATCAACTCAAGATGGATCAAAGACCTAAATACAAGAACCAAGACCATAAAGACTTTGGAAAGCAGTGTAGGGAAGCATCTACAGGACCTTGTAATAGGAAATGGCTTCATGGGCTTCACACCAAAAGCACGAGTAGAAAAAGAACAAATAGATCAATGGGACTTCCTCAAAATTAAAGCCTTCTGTACCTCAATGGACTTTGTCAGGAAAGTGAAAGGAGAGCCTACATAATGGGAGAAAATATTTGGTAACCACATATCTGATAAGAGACTTATATCTTGCATATAAAAAGAACTCCTATAGGGGTTGAATGGGACCTTATATTTTTTTAATGTAATTTTTAAAAATAAATAATTAAAAAAAAAGAACTCCTATATCTTGAAAATAAAAAGACAAAAAGCCCATTTTAAAAATGGGGAAAAGATTTAAAAAGACACTTCTCCAAAGAAGACATACAAATGGCTAAAACACACATGAAAAAATGCTCCAAATCTCTAGCTATTAGGGAAATGCAAATCAAAACTACAATGAGATACCATCTTACTCCCATAAGATTGGCAGCTATGAAAAAAACGGAAGACTACAAATGCTGGAGAGGATGTGGAGGAATGGGAATAGTCATCCACTGCTGGTGGGAATGCAGAAGGATCCAGCCATTCTGGAGGACAGTTTGGCGGTTTCTCAAAAAACTAGGTATGGATTTGCCATATGACCAAGGAATTCCACAGCTAGGTATATACCCAGAAGAACTGAAAACAAGGACACAAACCAATATATGCACACCATGATCATAGCAGCATTGTTCACTATTGCCAAAAGCCAAATGCCCATCAAAAGATGAATGGATAAATAAAATTTGGTATATACATACAAGGAATACTATTCAGCTTTAAGAATGAATACACTACAAAGGGGGAAATGGAAAGGAGAAATGAGTTTATATGGCTACGAGTTTCTAAAAAAGAGTCTGGAGGCTGGCAGAAGGTTTGCCCTCATGCACAACTGAGCAGAGTCAGAGAGACAGATAAAGCAGATACAACCCCCAGATATTGGTTCCTTTGAGGGCTAAAGAGACCCATGGGAGTTATGGTCATGGCCGATGGGGTTAACTACCAGGGCAGATGGCCCCTCTTTGGAAATGGTGTTTATGTGTGATGAATCTGGACTCAGATGGGATCTCCCTTCATAAGACTTTCATGCTAATGTGCTGGAGGTGCAGTTAATGTTGGGGTTTAAGATATATTTAGGGGATTTGAATCTCTGGACTGACAATGTGATAGCCAGATCCTGAGCCTCAACAGACTCCAGCACCTACAATCTGATTTATTGGACTTACCACACTCAGCTAAGATGGAGGTGAAGAAGGACAACCACCACACCATGGAGCCTAGAGTGATTACAACTGAAAATGGGAGGATTGCATCCAGCATCCAGGTGGAATCTGAGCCTCCTCTTGACATAAAGGTGCAATGGACACAACCAATCCAGTGTCCACATAGAAGAGGTGGCATTGGATTGGGAAAAGTGGACATAATGGACAAAGGGTATGGGGAAAGGCAGGAAGAGATGAGAGGTGGAGGCGTCTTCGGGACATGGAGCTGCCCTGGATGGTGCTTCAGAGGTAATCACTGGACATTGTAAATCCTCACAGGGCCTACATGATGGAATAGAGGAGAGTATGGGCCATGATGTGAACCAATGTATATGAGGTGCAGAGGTGCCCAAAGATGTACTTACCAAATCCAATGGATGTGTCATGATGATGGGAACGAGTGTTGTTGGGGGGGCGGAGAGGGGGGGTGGGGGGGTGGGGTTGAATGGGACCTCACATATATATTTTTAATGTAATATTATTACAAAGTCAATAAAAAATAAAAAAATTTAAAAAAAAAAGAATGAATACACTACAAACACATGTGATAACATGGATGAATCTTGAGAACCTTATGTTTAGTGAAGAAACCCAGGCATTGAATAACAAATACTACATGACTTCAATGACATGAAATAAGTAAACAAAGCTGCCTCAGAGAGCTAGAGACTGGATGATAGGCTTTACAGGAAATTGGGGGTAGAGGAAGGATGTAAGCTGACACCTACATGGGTGAAATTTATAATAAACTGGAAGTATTTGTACAAGGAAGGGATAAAATGGGGGCATAGGGTACCTTTGGGTGGGGTTTTGTGGGCTAGAGGGGGACTAGGTATGGGAGAATGGGTAATATTGCCCAAGAAATTGAGGGGAGGCTGGGGGAAAATATGAACATAGGAGATTGTCAGATATTTGGTTGAGAGTATAATGCTGAGAAAACTCTTTCAAAAATATAATAAGGAAGGTTACCTGTTTAAGATGTTTAAAGGAGATAATCTGATACAGGACAGGTTCCTAGGGAGTGTGTGAGTGCTCATTTTGCCATAGTGAGTTATATCATTGGATAGAGACCCATATAATGAGAGTGAAGGTATACCCACATCCTGGGGAGGACTGATGTTCTCAAATAGAGGGAATTGTATCTCTCGAGAGGAATGGTGGCAGTTGAGCATGTCAAGTCCTCAACATTGTTGCAAGTATCTCTGAACATGGCCCTTTAAGCAATGAAGATTGACGGTAACTGTGAGCCCTGAGGGGAGGGGGAAAGAGGTATTCAATAGACGGAATCAATGTAGCTATGTGTGCAATAGAAGTGTTCACAAGATTATGGAAAGATGGATATAAGACATGTTAAATTACACCAAAAATGTAGAGGGGCTGATAGGCTAAAATGCAATTCATAACGTAAAACATAAGATAATTAAAAATTTAGAAAATTGTATAGTCTAAAATATAAACCACAATGTAAACCCAAATGTTACCATGTTTGAAAGCTATTGTCTCAGTATCTGTACACCAGTTTCAGTAAATATAGTATGAATATTAAAAAGATTATTGCTGTGGAAGGGAAAAGGTTTTATGTTGGATATGTTGGAGTACTCTATATTGTATATATGAACTACTGTGATCTAAAACGTTTGTGAAGATAAGCTTAATAATTAGGGGAAAAAAAGAAAAAGAAAGGACGTAGACACTAAGGAAAAGATGGAAGAAGTTACCATGCCAATTTGCATACAGGACAATACTTACTGCAGTGATGGAAGGCAAAACATCAAAAATAAAGCTTTTGCATTTTTTAATTTTTTGATACCCCAATTTATTTTTACCTTAATTTTTCTAAATTAATATGTACTCTATATCTAACCTTTAAACTCATCACTATATTCCATTTTACTATTAATGGAATGTGGCAATATATCATGCTTCATTTTGAAAAAGTTTTGGATCACAGAGAAGATCAACAATGGCAGGGGAGGAATACTGGTGTGGGATATTATTGACAGGGTTGGCAGGGATGTTATTGACAGGTTGGCAGGGAGTTCTCCAGGGCATATATCTAGGGTACATATAAATGTTTGGATATTTTCATAGTGGTTATAGTTAATAATGACAACTGAGGAAGTGCTGAGTTCCAAGCCAGGGGAGCTCTATCACATTTCCTAAAGGAATGGCATTAATCCCCCAAGTGCAACAGCAAAGACCAAAAAAGAAGGATGGTCCAACAATGAGCCCTTAATACTAATGACTATGCATATGAGCCTGTGCACCTGAAATAAGAACTAGATGCAGAGCTGCAGGGTGCCTAAGAGTTACCTCCTGAGAACCTCTCTGTTGCTCAAATGTGGCCAGTCTCAAAGACAAACTCAGCATGTAAATGCACTGCCTTCCCCCCAGCATGGGACATGACTCCCAGGGATGAGCCTCCCTGGTGCTGAGGGATTACTACTAAGTACCAGCTGATGATGTAACTAGAAAATGACCTTGAATAAAAGGGTCAACTCAGACCACAGAATATCTCAGCCTACATATAATATCAGGAGTTAAAAATGCTTTTGACCTTAAATAAAAGGGAAAATAGAAAGGACAAATGAGCTTATATGGCTATGGGTCTCCAAAAAACAGTTGTGATGTTATCAGAGGAGTCACACCTATGTACACCTCAGCAGAGTCCCAGAGACAGATAAAGTAGATACAACCCCAATATTGGTTCTTCTGAGGGCAACAGAGACCCAAAGGTTCTATGGTCATGGTGGATGGAGTTCAGTGCCATGCCAGTTGGCCCTACTTTGGAGTTTGTGTTCTGGTGTGATGGAGCTGGACTCAGATGTGATCTTGCTTCACAAGCCTCTCTTGTTACTTTTACTGGACCTGTGGTTGGCACTGGGGTTTAGTGTGTACTCAGGGGTCCTGAATCTCTGGACTGCCCATGTGATAGCCAAGCCCTGAGCCTCAACAGACTTGCAACTCCTACACTCTGGTTTATTGGACTTACCCCACTCAGCTAACATGGAGGTGAAGAAGGTCAACCACCACACCAGGGAGCCAAGGGTGCCTTTAACTACATGCAGGAGAATTGCATCCATCATCCATGTGGAATTTAAGCCCCTTCTCAATACAGACGGAGAGAGGACATAACCATTCCAGGGTCTGCAGGATGGAGGAATAGAGTATGGATTAGAGTGGACTTACTGATATTCTATTCATGAACTATTGTGATTAGTAATCAAAGATAATGTGGCACAGGTGTGGAGAAAGTGGCCATGGTGGCTGCTGGGGGTAGGGAGTGTGAGGAAGAGATGTGATGTGGGGCATTTTCAGGACTTGGAGTTGTCCTGGGTGGTGCTGCAGTGACAGTTATCAGACATTGTATGTCCTCCCATGGCCCACTGGGTGGACTGTAGGAGACTGTGGGCTATGGTGTGGACTACTGACCATGAGGTGCAGCGGTGCTCAGAGATGTATTCACCAAGTGCAATGAATGTCTCATGATGATGGAGGAGGTTGTTGTTATGGGGCGAGGAGTGGGGTGAGGGGGATGGGGGTATGTATGGACTTCATATTTTTTTAATGTAATATTAAAAAAAGACAAAAAATTTAAGTAAATATAAAAAAATAAAATAAAGTCAACTATATGCTTCACCAAAAAAAGAAAAAATAGCAATTTTCCAAAGAGTATCCCCACATCCAATGACTCTTTTGTCTAATAATCCCTCTCCCCATATCAATTATCACTAGATTGACTTAAAATAATTAAAATATATAGCACTGTGAAATGTAGTTTTGCCTATTTTGGAACTTTAAATCTGAGTTGTTGCCAGAGCTGTATTTTGTTTATTTTGCTTTCATACATTCTGCTGTACAATTACAGCACACTTTGTGTATCAGGTCTTCTGTTGATGGACATTTGCCTTGTTTTTGTTTCTGACCACTGCCAATAATTCTGCAATAAACATTGTGATCCATGTCACACACACACAAAAAAAACTTATGAGATACAGCAAAGGCAGTCTTGAGAGGGAAACTTATAACCCTAAATGCCCATATTAAAAGTGAAAAAGCTAAATGCAAAGATTTAACTGAGCAACAAGACAAACTAGAAAAAGAACAACAAACCAATCCTCAAAGCAAGCAGAAGAAATAACAAAGAGTGAAGTAGAAATAAATGAAACTGAAAAGAAAAAAGAACTTTAGAGAAAATCAAAATCAAAAGCTGGTTCTTTGAAAAGATAGGTAAAATTTACAAACCCCTACCAAGATTAACAGAGAAAAGAGAAGAGGCAAATAAATACAATCTGAAAAAAAGGGAAGAACTATGACTGACCCCACAGAAGTAAAAAGGATCCTAAGAGGATATTATGAGAAACTGTATGTCAACAAACTAGACAACCTAGATGAAATGGGCAGATTCCTAGAAATGCACAAACAACTTACACTGACACTATAAGAAATGCAAGAACTTAACAAACCACTCACACTTAAAGACATTGAATCCATCATCAAAAACTTCCCATCAAAAAAAAGTCCAGGACCAGATGGCTTTACAGGTGAATTCTACCAAACATTTCAAAAAGAATTAACACCAATCCTGTTCAAATTCTTTCAAAAAATTCAAGAGGGAAAATTACCCAACACTTTTTATGAAACCAACATCACTGTAAAATCAAAGCCAAATAAAGACACCACGAGGAAAGAAAATTATAGACCAATTTCTCTATTAAACATAGATGCAAGAATCCTCAACAAAGTATTTATAAATAGAATTCAGGAGCATCTCAATAGACTTGTACATTACAACCAAGTGGGATTTATTCCTGGTAGGCAAGGCTCATTCAACATAAGAAAATCAACCACATTACCAAACTGAAAGGAAAAAGCACATGATCATCTAAATTTAAAAAAAACATCATAAAAAATCGGAAAAAGCATCTGACAAAATCTGGCATCCTTTCTTGATAAAAACATTTCAAAAGATATGAATAGGAGGAAAATTCCTCAATATGATAAAAAGTATATATGAAAACCACACAACCAACATCTTAGTGGGGAAAGGTTGAAGGCTTTCCCTCTAAGATCAGGAACAAGACAAGATGCCCACTAGCAACCTTGGTATTTAACATTGTACTAGCTCTAGCTAGAGCAAGAAAAAGAATACAGTAAACACATCCAAATAGGAAAAAGAGGAAGGAAAGCTCTGTTGGGAGCAGTCAATACGAATATACACTGAGTTCAGCAATGCCCACAACATGGCCACCAGAGCAGAGCCCACTTCCTTGTTCTCCCCCCCTGCTCCTTTGTTCTCCATTTCCGCCACTGCCCAGACTGATAAGATAGTGCCCAGGCGCAAGGCATGAAACTGAAGTCTGCCTTCTATCTCAGCAACAGAAATAGCCAATCCCTAGCTTCCACCTCCACCCACCGCCCTTCCCCTTCCCAAGAGTATATATGCTTTGTTCCCTCAATAAAAATTTCACAGCTTGATCAGAACACTGTCTTGCTGTCATTCTTCGTGTCTCTTGTCCCACCATTCTTTCTCGGCAGGTTTCGAGCCCTCGTTACCGTCCCTCGGGCCGGGACAAATCTCTATTTGTGGATGACATGATCCTATTTTTAGAAAATTCAGAAATGTCTACAAAACAAAGCTACTTGAGCTAAAGAGTTCAGCAAAGTGGCAGGATACAAGATCAATATGCAGAAATCTATAATGTTTTTGTACATTAGTACTGCATAATCTGAAGAGGAAATTGGGGGGAAATTCCACTAACAATAGCAACAAAATGACTAAAACACCTAGAAATCTATTTAACCAAAGAAGTACAGGACCTATAAGCAGAAAACTACAAAACAACACTAAAAGAAATGTTAGAAAGACTTAAACAAATGGAAAGATATTCCATGTTCATGGATTGGAAGACTATTATGAAGATGTCAATCCTAACCCAACTGATTTAAAGATCCAATGCAATACCAATCAAAATTCCAACAGCTTACTTCATATTAATAGAAAAGGCAATTACCAAATTCACTTGGAAGGGAAAGTACCCCTGAATAGCCAAAAGTATTCTAAAAAAGTATAGTATAGTATACTATACTATACTATAGCATAATATAGGAGGAATTTCACTGTCTGATCTTCAAACATATTACAAAGCTACAGTGGTCAAAACAACATGGAAAAAAAAAAAATTCACCATCTACCAAAAAAAAAAAAAAAAAACAACATGGTACTGGCATAAAGAGAGACACATTGAACAGTGGAATAGAATTGAAAGTCTAGAAATAAACCCTTACCTCTATGGTCAACTAGTTTTTGACATATCTACTAAGTCCATGTTAACAGGAAAAAACAGTTTCTTCAACAAATTGTACAGGGAGAGCTGCATATCTATAACCAAAAGAATGAAAGGGGACCCCTATCTCATTCCCTATACAAGAATCAACTCAAAATGGATCAAAGACCTAAATATAAAAGGCAGGGCCATAAAACGACAGAAGAAAATGTAGGGAAATATCTTAAAGACTTCATGGTACATGGTGATTTCTTGGAACTTACACTCAAAGTACACACAACAAAAGAAAAAACAGATAATTCAGAACTACTCAAAATTAAATACTTTTGCTTCTCACAAGACTTTGTCAAAAGAGTGAAAAGGCAGCCAACTCAATGGGAGAAAATAATCAGAAATCACATATTTGATAAGGGTTTAATATCCATGATATATAAAGAGATGTTACAACTCAACAATATAAAGACAAATGACCCAATTAAAAATGGGCCAAAGACATGAATAGACATTTGTTCAAAGAAGAAATACAAGTGGCAAAAAACATATGAAAAAGTATTCAATGTCAGAGAACTAAATGTTGGAAAGAATGTGGATAGAAACACTTATTCACTGTTGTTGGTAATGCAGAATGTAGAGCCACTGTGGAGTTCAGCAGGTCCTAAAGAAGTTGAATATAGATTTCCCACATGACCTGGCAATACCACTATGGGGTATATACACAGAAGAACTGAGAGCTGTGAGAGCAGTGACGTGAAGAGACATCTGCACATCTATGTTCATAGTGGCATTATTCACAATTGCCAGAAGCTGGAAACAACCAAGGTGTCCATCAACTGATAAATGGATAATTGAACTGTGGTATATTCACATAATGGAACATTATGCATCTGTAAGAAGAAATGAAGTCATAACATTGACAACATTGATGAACCTGGAGGACAGTATGTTGAGTGAAGCAAGCCAGAGAGAAAAGGACAAATACAGGAAAATTGCATTACAATGAACTAAAGTATTATGTAATATAGTGTATGATTCCATTTATATAAAATGTAAATAGAAATAAATTTGTAGATGAAAGAAAAAAGTATTTGTGCAAAATAAGCCAGAAAGGGGAGCTGTGGACAACAAAGAAAGCACAGAAAGATTGAGGGGTGGTGGATTTTATTTGTTTGTTTTTTATTATTATCCCTGAGATAAAGAAACTGCTCTAGGGAAACGGACTTGGCCCAGCGGTTAGGGCGTCCATCTACCACATGGGAGGTCCGCGGTTCAAACCCCGGGCCTCCTTGACCCGTGTGGAGCTGGCCATGCGCAGTGCTGATGCGCGCAAGGAGTGCCGTGCCATGCAAGGGTGTCGCAAGGAGTGCGCCCGTGAGGAAAGTCGCCCAGCGTGAAAGAAAGTGCAGCCTGCCCAGGAATGGCGCCGCCCACACTTCCCGTGCCGCTGACGACAACAGAGGCGGACAAAGAAACAAGACGCAGCAAATAGACACCAAGAACAGACAACCAGGGGAGGGGGGGAATTAAATAAATAAATAAATCTTTAAAAAAAAAAAAAAAAAAAGAAACTGCTCTAATGATGACTATAGTGTCTGGATATCTCCAGAACCCTTAGGAGCCCTTAAATTTGGGATAGTACCTACTTTGGCAGTCAATAAGATCCTGCTGATATGTGCAGAAACTCACTTTGAAGCTTCTTAGCTTTATAAACTCATTTGTCTTGACCTTTCCCCCCTTTTGGTCAAGGGCTTTTCCCAGTTGCATTGCTAGTTGGTGCTTCGTAATAATCCCTTGGTGCCAGACAGGCTCATCCCCAGGATTCATGTCCTACACTGGGGGAAAATAATGTATTTATACACTGTTTGGCTTAGAAAGAGGCCACATTTGAGCAAAAAGGAAGCTCCCAGAAGGAAACTCTTAGCACCCTATAGTACAAGGTTAGGTTTCAACTTAAGAGTAAAGGTTCTTATAGTCATCAATATCAAAGACCCATAAGTAGGCCATCCTCTTTCACTAGTCATTGCCCCTGTATTTGGGGGATTCTTGCTGACCTATTAGAGAATGTGGCAGAGCTCCCCAGGATGGGACTTGGATATTCCTTCAATTATATGAGTCTCCACCCACCACGGCAATGCCCCATGAACATCTGAACACATTTATATGCCTTTTATGTATGCCCAGGTGAGCCTCCTCCTATTTATTCCCCATCACTGACACCCCATACAAATGATCACCCCCTGCCACAGATAGAAAACCACAATTGCTGGACAGGATGCAGAGAGAAATGAACAGTTGGTTTTTCACTGTTGGTGGGAATGCAGAATGGTACAGCCCCTATGGAGGACCATTTGGCGGTTCCTAAAGAAGTTGAATATAAACTTGCTACATGACCCTGCAATATCACTACTAGGTATATATCCAGAAAAAACTAAAAGCACTAACACCAACAGACATCTGCACACCAAAGTTCACTACAGCAGTATTCGCGATTCCAAAAGTTGGAAAAAACCCAAGCGTCCATCAACTGATGAATGGGTAAATAAATTGTGGTATATTCACATAATGGAATATTACATAGCTGTAAGTGAAACCATAAAGCATATGACAAGCATGAATCTAGAGGACATTATGTTGAGTGAAGCAAGCCAGACACAAAAGGACAAATACTGTATGATTGTGTGACTATGAACCAAATATATTGTGTAACATATTGTTTGATTAAAAAAAATTAATATGCATCCAGTACATTTATTTGAGAAATGGTATCTTTATCCAACAGTGTTTTCCTTTTTTTAAAATTATTGTTTACATATTCAATTATTAAAATGTATAAAGTTAAAAAAAAAAGTGAGGTTACACTGAAGAGTTGAAAAATCAGAGACTTTAAAATGTGATCCCAGGGAAGCGGACTTTGGCCCAGTGGTTAGGGCGTCCGTCTACCACATGGGAGGTCCGCGGTTCAAGCCCCGGGCCTCCTTGACCCGTGTGGAGCTGGCCCATGCGCAGTGCTGATGCGTGCAAGGAGTGCAGTGCCACACAGGGGTGTCCCCCGCGTAGGGGAGCCCCACGCGCCAGGAGTGCACCCATAAGGAGAGCCGCCCAGCGCGAAGGAGGGAGCAGCCTGCCGAGGAATGGCGCCGCCCACACTTCCCGTGCCGCTGACGACAACAGAAGCGGACAAAGAAACAAGACGCAGCAAAAAGACACAGAAAACAGACAACCGGGGGAGGGGAGGGGAATTAAATAAATAAAAATAAATCTTTAAAAAAATAAAATAAAATAAAATAAAATGTGATCCCAGTACTGGTAATGCTACAGCATAGATGTATCATATATTGAAAATATTGTATTAAAAGAACTTAGTCACAAAAAAAAGTGATCCTTTACTCAAGAAAAATAAGTACCAAAAAAGATATAGAAAACAAGCTTTTTTTAGCATAATAAAATCGTGTGTGAAATATATGAATATGGATAAAGTTGCATATATGCCTGTTTTCTTTGAAATTGAACAAATGTATGTTAACAAAAGATGGTAACAATATCACTTATGCTAAGTGAAGAAGCCTGACACAAAATACTATAAATTGTGTGATCCCATTTATATAAAAGGTAAATGTAAATCAATTTATAAAGTTGAAGTTCAATTAGTAGTTATGTAGGGCTGGGGAGGACTGCTAAGGGTTGTGTGTTTTTTCTAGAGTACTGAAAATGTTCTAAAATTTTTGATGTTGAGAAATGCATAATATTGTGATAATACTAAAAGCCACTGATTATACACTTCAGATAGATTGTATGGTATATGAATATATCTCAGTAAAACTTAAGTAAATAATTGTGTAAGAACAGCAAAAAAAAAAATAGCAGCGGTTCAGCAGGGGAAACAAAGAGATCAAGGGGTGAGGAATTTCCTTATTTTTTCTTTATTATTCAAATAATGAAAATGTTCTAATGATGGTTGAGGTAATGAATACACAACTATGTGATTATACCAAATACCACTGGTTGTGCACTTTTTTTGGTTGTACACTTTAAATGAATTGTTTATTAATGTATACTAATAAAGTTGATTTGTTAAAAACATATAAGCATGTATCAATAAAATTAGTTTTAAAAAAAAGAAAAATTCTTCTAATCCTCATCCAAAGATTTCATTGTTAAGGTTTTAGTATAAAACCTCCCCAGATTTTTCCACTGAGCAACATTGTATTCCTCCTCGTCACACTTAGGATCGGCTGAGTGACAGTGCGTTAGGAGAATGGCACAGTCATCTGTGCCCAGCAGCTCTGCCTGGCTTTCCCCCTTCCAGGGTGACAATCGTGTGAAAACCACCTTCAGAAGCTCAGGGGGAAGCGCAGGGGTCAAAAGAAGGGGGTGGGGGTGAGGAGGTCCAGCACATCTGTCTTAACTAGAGCAGCTGCTCCACAGCTCTGAACTGCTTCCCTGGAATGGAACCAACTCTTCTAAGAGGCTGAGAACAGTAAGCGCAGAGGCTTCCTCTGCAGCCGGCTCCTTTAAGGTCAGCTGGGTGACGGCTCTTGGCAGACACAGCAGGGCTAGAATGGTGTCCCCAAGGCACCTGGGTCACTCCCTCTGCCAAGCAGAGGTGCCCTGGAGCTCCTGAAATGCTCAGCACAGCCCTGGGCTCCCTCAGCAGCCCCTAGTAGGTGCCCTTTCCCACTCTGTGCAGTGCACCCTAGCAGTCACCCAAATCCGGTGGCCCCTGTTGGCCAGCCAACCTCCTCCGGCCCTCGCAAGCTAGCATCTTAGCAAGACACACAAACCATTTCCACCCAGCATTACTCCAACAAATCAAAGTTTTAAGAAAAGCTTTAACCCACTACCAAAAGGAAAAGCCTCCCTGGGGCCATGGGAGCTCTGAGGAAGGTCCTGGCTCAGGCTGTCCCAGGGCGTCCAGGGCAGCACAGCCAGGAGGGGTGCGATGGGAGCCGGCTCCTAGACCACAGACCTCACCTGCCGCGTGCACTCCCAGAAAGCTGAAAGGAGTAAAACGGGAGGAAGAGAGAAAATGAAAGTCTCAAGTGGCTCACCAGGGCTTGGATCCAAAGAATGCAAAAGCCCACGATGAGGAAGAGCGCCACCCGCAGACCTCTGGGTTGGATACACACTTTTAGTTGTAAACTGTTGAGGTCCCTGCAAAACTCCCGGGCTGGGCAGAAACCTGCCCCCAGGCCCCTCCCAGGAGAGGGCCCCATTCCTTGTGCTCCCTGAGGGCACACACCGGGTGTCAGCCCTGCTCCCCGCCCCCCGGGCCTTCCCAGGGCCCCTCCCCAGGGAGCAGATCAGTTCCCCTGTAAAAGTCACGCTGTGGACAGGCACCAGCTGGCCCTATCCAGGGGAGAAGAAAGAGTAGCAGCCTGGGCCTGGAGGCAAATGTGAAGTGGAGGGCCTGGGAAGGGAGAGCTGAAAGGGGAGGCCCCCAGGAACCTGGGAGGGTAGGCAGGGAGGGCAGGGGGCAGGGCTGCAGGTTGGACAACGGGGAAACAGGGGGCATGTGGGGAGGGAGGGGGCTGTGGGCAGAGGAGGGGCCATGGGGGGAAGAGGGATGGGGAGGAAAGGGACTGAGGAGGGGGAGGAAAGAAACGGAGGAGGGGGAGGGGCCATGGGGGAGGGACCAAGGAGGGAAGGAGGGACTGTGGGGGGAGGGACCCTGGGGCAAAGGATGGGGGAGGAGGGACAGTGGGGGCGTAAATTGTAAAGAGGAGGAGGAAACGTGTTGGGGGGTAGTGGGGGGTGGGAAGGGACCAAGACTGGGGACAGGTCAGTTTGGGGGGAGGAGGAACCGTGGAGGTAGGGGTACTGGGGGAGGAGGGGCCATGCGGGGAAGGAGGGACCATGCGGAGGAGGGACGGTGGCAGGAAGGGACTATGGAGGGCAGAGAGCCCTTGAGGGGAGGAACAGTGGGGGGGAGGGACCATGGGGGCAGAGGCCCCTGGGTAGGAATAGTGGGGTGGAGGGACCATGGGGGTAGGGAAAGTAGGGGGGGTAGGGAAAGTGGGGAAGGAGGGTCCGTGGGGGAGTGTGGGCTCCCCCCCCCCAGGCCCACCGCGCTGGGCCTGGACCACCGAAAGGCCACCCCCGGCCCGCGCCGCCCGCGGGAAGCAGCCCCCACAGGGCCCCGCCCTGCCTGGTCCCCACCGGCCCCGAAGGACCCCGCCCCCCGCAGGCGAGGCAGGACCTCCGTGGGCGCGGGAACGGGCGCCGCTCACGCGACAAGGGGGTTCGCTCACCCTCGTCTGCGCCTACGGGCCCCGCCTGCGCCCGCCCGACGCCACGTGGGGGCCCAGACTTACCGCTGCGCGGGCGGGACACGGAGTTCCCAAGGGCGGGCGAGCGCTACCCGCAGCGCCCCCGTGCGCCCCGACACCGCGTCCCTCCTGCCCTGGGGCTCGCAGGGGTGCCGCGGGAGCGCGCAGCAGGTCCGCGGGGCGCGCGCCCAACCGCCGCCAGCTGTTAAAGGGGCCGCAGCACGGAGGCCCTGCGGGACTTGAGGGCCTGAGAGCCCGAGGGCCAATCAGGTCTGGACCGGTTCCCCGACTCCGCCCCCGAAGGGGGCGTGGACCACCTCCCTGACGGACAGCGCGCAGCAGCCAATCGACGCGCGGTCCGGCTGGCGCTAAGGAGGGCGATCTCCCCCTACGGCGTGAGGGCGGCTCCTGACTGGTGGGCAGGGGATCCCCGCAAGTGGGGGTGTCCCCACCCACAGTGCACCAGAGGCGGCCTGGGCCCGGGCGTGGGTCACCGAGGCCGGCTGCTTGGAGCTGCTGGAAGCGCGGTGTGAGGTGCCTCTGGCCCGGCGCAGCCGAGCCCGGCCCCGAGCGAGGCTGTCGTCCCTGCTCCTTTCTCCCGGAGCTGGGGGCTGGCTCCTCTGAGGAGCCTGAGGAGTGCTGGCCCCTGGCCTGCGTTCTGGGGAGAATTTATTTCCCAAATTTATTTTATTCGTACATGTTAATAAATCATACAATACATCCAAAGAATACAAGCAACGGTATTTGGTATATCGGAGTTGTGCGGGCATCACTTCATCATTAGGAGTGCATTATCATTATTTCAATAATAAGAATAAGCAAAAAACAGACTTCTTCATCCCTCACTCTCTCTGTTCCCCTGCCTTACAGAGCTGCTATTTCTGGCCATTCTAGCACAATTATTTATTTATTTAGTCGTTTTATTCAGACATGTTCACATACCATAACATCTAAAGTGCATAGTCAGTGGCTTTTAGTATAATTCCAATGTTGTGCATTCATCATCACAAAACCTTTTAGAATTATTTCATTACTCCACACCCCTTAGCATGCCTTCCCTAGCCATCCATAACCACTAATCAAAGGTCATCTTTATAAATTGAATTATATTTACATTTTATATCAATGGAATCATGAAGTATCTTTTTAATTTTATTTTGTACATTTAATAATTGAAACTATAAACAATAGTTAATTAAAAGAAAACAGTTGAATAAAAGCATACATTTCTCAAATGTACTGAATACACATAAATTTTTTTCAAATCATATAATATGTTACACAATGTATTTGGTTCATAGTAATGCAATCATACAGTATTTGTCCTTTTGTGTCTGGCATGCTACACTCAACATGTCCTCCAGGTTCCTCCATGCTGTCAAATATTTTATAACTTCATTTCTCCTTGCAGCTGCATAATATTCCATCGTGTGTATATACCACAGTTTCCTTATCCATTCATGGGTAGGTAGATAATGGGTTTGTTTCCAACTTTTGGCAAGTTTGGATAATGCCTCTATGTACATAGGTGTGCAGATGTCTGTTCACATCACTGCCCGCAGTCCTTCTTGGTACTTTCTTTAAGCATGCACATACCCGCTGTATTAGTCAGCCAAAGAGGTGAATTACTGGGGCTTCTCCTGGCTTCCAGAGGAAATCTCGTTCTGAATGGGAGTTTCTAGCCAGGGTCTTCCAGCAGCCATTTTGGGGGCACCGAAGGACACGTGTTTAATGGTGGCGGCTTTCTGCCAGGTTCCAGATCCGCTATCAATTCCCTGTTTCACTAGACTGCCTCAGATTGCCACATGTGCAGCCTTAAAGCCAAGGAGCCATAAGCCATACTGAAGCCATGACTCAGAGGGAACCAACTGTGTTTCAGAAGCAGTGCTGCTTAGCATAGATTTTGGATAAAGAGTGTTACATGGTAAAATGACTATGTGAACAGAGAAGAAAGGAGAAGAAGTTTTGACCTACTTCCCCATATTCATTGTCACATGACAGAACACAGCCGTGTTCAGTATATCGTAGCAGTGTTTTCAGACTAAGTTCAGGTCATTTTCAACATTATTCAATTATTCTATGTTAGTGAGATTTCCCTAATTCCACAGAAATCTGAAACATTTTTTATGCACAGGGACTATTTTTATAATTTTTTTTTAGTTTTTAAAGAAGCTTTAGATTACATAAATGTTACATAAAAATATAAGAAATTCCAATATGCCCCACTCTGTTCACCTCCCATATTTTCCCACATTAACAGCATCCTTCACTAGTGTGGTACATTTGTTAAACTTGATGAACCCATACTGAAGAATTGCTGCTAACCATGCACTAAAGTTTACAACATAGGTTACACTTTGTCCTGCATAATTTTGTAGATTATGACAAAATATACAATGGCCTGTATTCATCACTGCAATGCCATGTAGGACAATACCGATGTCCCCAAAATGCCCCCAAATTCCACCTATTCTTCCCTCTCCCCTCTTCAGAACCTTTGGTGGCCACTGCCTTTACATGAATGAAAAGAGCTCTTCAATTGCTAGAATAATAAGTCTTAGTAGAATAATAATGAGTCAATTTTAGTCCATTGTTCATTCAATACCAATTAAAATTCCAACAGCCTACTTTACAGAACTAGAAAAGGCAATTACCTAATTCAATTGGAAGGGAAAGTATATGTGAGAAACCAAAAGCATTCTAAAGAAGAAGAGAGACAGGGAGGAATTACTCTGCCTGACCTTGAAACATTACAAAGCTACAGTTGTCAAACAGCATGATACTGGCATACAGGTAGACACATCAATCAGTGGAATAGAATTGAAAGTCCAGAAATAAGCCATCATCTCTATGGCCAAATGGTTTTTGACAAACCTACCAAATCCATGTTAATGAAACAAAACAGTCTCAGCAACAAATAGTGCTGGGAGAACTGGAAATCTATAACCAAAGGAATGAAAGAGGACCCCTATCTTACTCCCTATACAAGAATCAACTCAAAATGGATTAAAGACCTAAATATAAAAGACAGGACAATAAGACTACTAGAAGAAAATGTAAGGAAACATCTTCAAGACCTAGTGATCAGTGGTGGTTTCTTGGACCTTACATCCAAAGCACACACAACAAAAGAAATCATAGATAAATAGGACCTCCTCAACATTAAACACTTTTGCACCTCAAAGAACTTTGTCAAAAGGCTGAAAAGGCAGCCAACTTAATGGGAGAAAATATTTGGAAATCATTTGTCTGATAAGGGTTTAATCTCCAGGATATATAGAGATGTTACAACTCAACAATAAAAAGACAAATGACCCAATTAAAAAGTGGGCAAAAGATTTGAATTGACATGTGTCCAAAGAAGAAATACAAATGGCAAAAAAAAAAAAACACATGAGAAAATGCTCAACATCACTAATAATTAGGAAAATGCAAATCAAAACTACAATAAGGTATCATTTCACACCTATCAGAATGACCAGTATTAAAAAGACAGAGAACTAAAGTCATGGAGAAGATGTGGAGAGATAGGAAAACTTATTCATCAGTGGGAATACAAAGTGGTACAGTCACTGTGGAGGACTGCTTGGCAGTTCCTAAAGAAGTTGAATATAGGGAAGCAGACTTGGCCCAATGGATCCACCTACAACATGGGAGGTCAGCGGTTCAAACCCTGGGCCTCCTTGATCTATGTGGAGCTGGCCCACGTGCAGTGCTGATACATGCAAGGAGTGTCCTGCCATGCAGGGGTGCCCCCCCCCCGCATAAGGGAGCCCCATGCACAAGGAGTGCACCCTATGTGCAAGGAGTGCACCCCATAAGGAGAGTCACCCAGCATGAAAGAAAGTACAGCCTGCTCAGAAATGGCACCACACACACATGGAGAACTGATGCAGCAAGATGACACAACAAAAAGAGACACAGATTCCCATGCCACTGACAACAACAGAAGCTGACAAAGAAGAACATGCAACAAATAGACACAGAGAACAGACAACTCGGGGGGGAAGGGGAGAGAAACAAATTTTAAAAAAAGAAAACATCAAATGGACTATTATTCCATCATAAAAAGAAAAAGAAGTTCTGATTCATGTGACAGCAGAGAGAACCTTGAAGACAGCTTGTTGAGAGAATTAAGCCAGAAACAGGTGGACAAATCTTATATGATCTCACTAATATGAAATAATTAGAATAAGGGAACACAGAATGGGGAATCCTTTATTTTATTCATGATGGTTCTATAAACCCACAACTTGTGAAAAATTCAGGATCTATCAATTACTGAATTCCTAAATAACTTCCAGTTTTAGGTATCTGTAATAAAGGCACAGCACTTTCTGGTATCAAATATGCCAAGGCTGATACTATAAATACTTCAAAGCTGGTTGTTTTAAGGATTGGAAACTTATTGCCTCAGGTTTGGAAGCTAGAATTCCAAAATAAAGATCTCAACAGAACACACCTTCTCCCTGACATTGCAATATTCTGCTGCTGCTTGCTGTGGACGTGGGGTTCCTTATCTGTAATCTCTGCCTCTATCACATGGTTCCACCTTTTCTCTTTTGTGACTACTGGCTTCCCTGATTTGGGGCTTTTACTGATTTTGTGTCTCTGAGTTTCCTTTGCTTGTAAGGACTCCAGTCTTATGGCTTAGGGGCCAGCCTGACTCCATTTTGCCACATCTAAAGAGGAATCTTCAAATGAATTGTGATGAATACCTACCTTAACCTTTAAAAAAAAAAGTGCCCTTATGTTCCAACTCACCGGTAGGCCATCAACAGCTTATGTGAGTGCACAAATGAACAATCCTTGGGAATAATGTAATGCACCAGCACCTTTTAAATAAAGGTCTCAGAATTTTGTAGCTTGCAGAATCACAGACTGTTTTATCTCTTTCCTGGGTAAAAGGCTTGTTCTGCTGGTGACTGGAGAGTAGTTTTGAAGGACTCTAAGGAAAGACAAAAGGGCAGGTGTAAAATTTTAAACTGACCCTTTACAACAAGCTGGAATTCTCTCAGCTATGTATTGGTTTGGTAGTAAGGTGTTGCTGTTAGCAAAAAGAATGGGGATGAGGGGCCCAGGTGGACCACACATCCTTCAGTAAACTTGCTTTGTTTAGCCAGTGGCCTTTTAAAGGTAAATTGAACCTGGCACTGGCAAAGTTGAACCAAACTATCATGCAAAATATTGTACAAACAAATGTTATCATCTTATTGCTGGGAGTGTGTCACCTAAGGTCAGGGATGGAAGCCAGTGGTTTTATTCTTGCCTTTTGGAAGGTACTGGTTTTTTTTTTTGTTTTTTTTTTTTTATTGACTTTGTAATAATATTACATCAAAAATATATATGTGAGGTCCCATTCAACCCCACCCCCCCCACCCCACCTCTCCCCCCCCCCCCCAGCAACACTCGTTCCCATCATCATGACACATCCATTGGATTTGGTAAGTACATCTTTGGGCACCTCTGCACCTCATAGTCAATGGTCCACATCATGGCCCACACTCTCCTCCATTCCATCCAGTGGGCCCTGTGAGGATTTACAATGTCCGGTGATTGCCTCTGAAGCACCATCCAGGGCAGCTCCATGTCCCAAAGACACCTCCACCTCTCATCTCTTCCTGCCTTTCCCCATACCCATCGTCCACCATGTCCACTTTTCTCAATCCAATACCACCTCTTCTATGTGGACATTGGATTGGTTGTGTCCATTGCACCTCTATGTCAAGAGGAGGCTCAAATTCCACATGTATGCTAGATGCAATCCTCCCATTTTCAGTTGTAATCACTCTAGGCTCCATGGTGTGGTGATTGTCCTTCTTCAACTCCATCTTAGCTGAGTGTGGTAAGTCCAATAAATCAGATTGTAGGTGCTGGAGTCTGTTGAGGCTCAGGACCTGGCTATCACATTGTCAGTCCAGAGATTCAAATCCCCTAAATATATCTTAAATCCCAACGTTAACTGCACCTCCAGCACATTAGCATGAAAGTCTTATGAAGGGAGATCCCATCTGAGTCCAGATTCATCACACATAAACACTATTTCCAAAGAGGGGCCATCTGCCCTGGTAGTTAACCCCATCGGCCATGGCCATAACTCTCATGGGTCTCTTTAGCCTTCAAAAGAACCAATATCTGGGGGTTGTATCTGCTTTATCTGTCTCTCTGACTCTGCTCAGTTGTGCATGAGGGCAATCCTTCTGCCAGCCTCCAGACTCTTTTTTAGAAACTCGTAGCCATATAAACTCATTTCTCCTTTCCATTTCCCCCTTACTTTAGGTCAAACAGCATTTTAAAGTCATGTTATTTTATGTAGACATGGATAGTCTGCTGATCCGCATTGAACCTTCCGTATAAGGTCCTTTTCCAGTTGCATCATCAGTTGGTATTTGATAGTGGTCCCTCGTTGCCAGGGAGGCTCGTCCCCGGGTGTCATGTCCCCCGTTGGAGGGAAGGCATTGCATTTACATGCTGAGTTTGGCTTCGAGACTGGGGAAGGTACTGTTTTGTTGTAGAGCTTGCCTTTCATCTGGGAGAACTTCTAGGCCCAGCTCCTTAGATACAGCCTGACTCTGCCAGTTGTCTAATCTCTAGAACTGTAAAAGTGAGCTGTTATGCATGGGTGAGAGAAGAGAAGGGACCTATATGAGGGTATGGCAGCATGCAACAGTTTTCCATGTACTTGTCCTTTCAGCCTTGATAAAAATCAGGGGCTTTAGGGGACACCCCACCCCCATCCCCACCCCCAGGAAAACAACAAGAAATTGGATTCTAAATTTAAACTGGAAAAGAAAACAAGAAGTTGCTATAAAATAGTTCTATGGTGTTATATATTTCAGAATTCCAACAAGAAATATGAATATTTCTCATTCTAATCCTGTGATTTTTGAGAAAACTCATGTTTTAAAATTTGAATTTTTAAAAAGATTTTTTGCACATATGACTTGTGCCCTATTACAACCAGTTGATCCTTGTTCAAAATGTGTTCCATAGACCAGAAGCCTCACCAAGTTCTGAGAGATTGTAGAAACACCTCACCCCAGACTTTTGAATCATAATAGGAAGTTTCCCCAGGTGATTTGCTGCAACCTGTGCGGGTGAACTGAGAACCTGAGGGGAGGTGACAGGAGCTGAAGAAAGATACATAGAGACAAAGACAAGATTAGAGGGGATCAGGTGGGCCAGGGCTAGTTGATGGCAAAGCCAAGGCCCTGAGCTGGCACCACAAGCTTTATTTAAAGCAGTTAAGGGAAGCAGACTTGGCCCAGTGGTTAGGGCATCTGTCTACCACATGGGAGGTCCATGGTTCAAACTCTGGGCCTCCTTGACCCATGTGGAGCTGGCCCACGTGCAGTGGTGATGCCCACAAGGAATGCCATGCCACACAGGGGTGTCCCTGTGTAGGGGAGCCCCACATGCAAGGAGTACATCTGTAAGGAGAGCTGCCCAGTGTGAAAGAAAGTTCAGCTGCCCAGGAAGTCCACTGCACACACAGAGAGCTGACACAAGATGACACAACAAAAAGAAACACAGATTCCCATGCCACTGACAACAACAGAAGCAGACAAAGAAGAACAGGAGGCAAATAGACACAGAGAACAGACAACTGGGGTGGGGCAGGAAGGGGAGAGAAAAAAATAAAATAAATAAATCTTTAAGAAAATAATAACGCAGTTAACTAGGTCATTGTTCTCAGAGCAGGGGCTATCAGGCACGAAGTTCTTTGAGGAGGATGTTCTTAGAGTTCCCTCTTGTCAGAACATCAGTTCCTTTCTGCTTACTTGCAGATACAGACATGTTTGACCACACCCCCACCTCTCTGCACACATTGATCCTCCCTCACAACGTGGCTTGAACCCCGCACATTACTTCAGGGACCCCTACATGATTCACGTGCATATTAAAATTTGAGAAGTACAGTCCTCTATGTTTTTGTGCTAAAAATCTCACATGGGTGCTATCTATTAGCCCTCAGAAGCACTTAACAATCCACCTCAAGGCTGAGATTTTTGTATAAAAGGGGCCTGAACCTCTGTTAGAGGTTTCTCCCTTACAAGGTGTTTAATAATGAACTGATCACACTGTTTACAAGGGCTAACAGTGACTTGAATTCCTGTGACCTAGAACAGCCCCCATCCAGAGCCTACATGTTCAGATACAGTTCATTTACCCACCAGAATAGACAAAGGAGCCACGTGACACCACCAACCCCTCCCACACTCCTAGAATTCACTACCACTAGCAGACCACACCCCTGGCCATCCCTATTGGCCCTCGGTCTTACCCAAGCCCCAACCCTCCCATTGGCTAAGCATGTCCCTGCCTATAGATGTACTGCATAGATTCATGACCCCCTCTGCCAAATGCGGACTGAAGTCTCTCTCCAGTCCCCTCCATTGGGAGAGCTTCCCAATCAACTTCCTTCCGGCAATCCTGTCAGTCTCCATGTCTCAGTGAGCTCCATTTTTTCTCTAACAACCTCCATCAAAGGATTAAACGGATGAGCTAGCATATAAAAATAGCATCTAGGTTCTTAAATACTTAATTGGTGTGTAATAAATATTAGCTATCCCTATTGCTAATATTCTGTCTCTAAAGAAATTTGGTGACAATGTCATCCCTAAATCATGAATGTATATTTAAATCAATGATACTTTGCTCCCTAATGATTTAAAAGTTGAATTGACATTTTAAATGGGATGTTTTTTGACAGTAAAACTAATCTGAAATATTATGAAACTAATCAGTGGAAATGCATAAATTATATCTTTAAAAAGTAAAACCCATGCCTATCTCATAGTTGGGAGAATGTTTACCATGCTTATGTCAAACAATAAGAATACATTTGTGTGTGTGTGGAAATGAGTTCATTTAAACTTCTTATTTAAATTAGCTTCCTCCTATTCATGAGTGAATTCTGTGAGAGCTTATTGGTTTTTGCTCCTATCATCATGTTAGGAAATAGTTAATGTAAGTCCTTTGGTTTGAGAAGTCTAGTTTCTTATTTTTATTTTTCTGAGCTTGGTTGAAAGCATAGTTTTATAATTGGAGTGAAGGAGGAGAATACTCTCATATACACTGTGATGTAAGGACATTGTGAGAAGAAGTGCCCTGGATTGGACAAAACTTTCTGAACAACACCAGCAACAACAATAGTAGCCATCATTTAGTGTGTGCTTACTCTACTCTTGTCACATTGTGGTTGAGGAAATTGAGGCACAGGAGTTGTAAGTCATTCAAGGTCACATGGCTAGTGGGTGTAGGAGCTGGGACTTGAATCCAGGCAGTCAGGTTTCAGTTTGCTCCTCAGTGCTTCCTGAATGCATCACTTTGAGTTGCTCCTCATAGTGGTACAGGAGACCCTGAGCCCAAGGATGTTTCTGTGCTCTCTGGGCAGGCAGCCAGGTGCACATATGGATGAGTTTTCACATGCTGCAGTGACAGGATTACAAGGGCTTCCATTTCTTCATGGGTGTGCAGTGCTCCTTGGTGTGCAGCTACTCAGCCCCATGAAGAAGGAGAGGGCAGGCTTCCTCAAAAGTCCAGGAGGCTCTCTTCCTAGAGGAGCCCACACCAAAGCTTGATTTGTTTCCATCCTTCTCTCCCATTTCTCAGCAAGTTCTGTTCTTTCCCCCAATTTCCCAATAAATTATTTTTACTGGCCTAAAAATTAATGCTGGGAGAAGAATCAGCATTTCAGATTGGAAAGGGCCCTTCAGGGAGCCCTGATGCTTAAGATCCTGTCCTTGCATGCCTTCCTGGACCTTCTGACATTGCATTTGTTCAGGAATTTTTACAACATTAGACCAATTAATAGGAGATAATTTTAGGATTCAGATATTAGTTCCACTGATTCTGAAACCTCTTCATCCTGTCGTGTCAGCTTCCTCAATTGGAGAATATAAGTGGTACTCACTGAGCATTTTAGGAATTGTCAGCATAAGTTACTTCCCTCACCAAAGTCTATTCCCACATGTTTGGGCAAAAAGGCTACTGATGTCTGCCAGGGTTCAGGCTTCCTGGGTTCCTTGCTTCCTGGGGCTCATTTCTCTCTGGGCTCAGCTGCTCTACTCTGTTCTTACTTCCCAGGCTCCAGCTCAAAACTCCAACTTTCTCTTCTATCATGTCATTTTCTCTGTGAGTCCCTACCCACCAAGAGGGTGGGACTCAATGTTATACTGACATGGCCCAATCAAAGCCTTAATTATTACTTAATCAAGTAACAGTAAAACCTCTGAATCCAATCCAACCTAATATGCCCAGAGAAAGAGACCAGTTCACAAACATAATTCAATATCTATTTTTTAAATTCATAAACAATATCAAACTGCTATACTACCTAAGATTATAGTGGATAAATGGACACTGTAATTGTTACCTAGACATGCCATTTACAAATGGCCTACAATTTATATCTTTTAAAACAGAGTTCACCAACCAATAGAATACTTACTGAGATTGTTCACAAAAAGCAACCACTTTCACCAAGCCCAGTGGAGGATGTTGGGGGGGGGGGAACAAATGAATCTCTTAGTGTCTGGTCCTTATCAGTTTTTAAGTATAGAATTACAATATGACCCAGCAATCCCTCCAATAGGCATATATGCAACAGTATTGAAAGCAGGGACTCAAACCAATATCTTCATACTAGTGTGTTCACAATTGCCAGAAGATGCTGTCAACAAATTGTCCATCAACCAATGTCTGGATAAACAAAATGTGGCATATACATATACACCCAAATGCAAGGTGTTAATAAGAGGGTGATATACTGGGAAAAAATACACCCTAATATAAAATATGGACTATTGTTAATACTACAATTATAATACTCTTCTATCAATTGTAACAAAGTACCACACTAATGCAATGTGCTAATAATAGAGGGGGATATAAGGGAAGACTGTATTTGTTACATGATTTTTCTGACAACCTACTTATCTAATTAAAAATTTAAATTAACAAAAAGCCAAAAAATATTTCCAATCATGTTTCACCTAGTTATTTCATATATTTTCTTGCATTTTATGTTTTTGTTTCATGTTTAGCTCAATGATCCTTTGAGTTAAATTTTGTGCAGAATTTAAGTATATATTGCATTAATCTGTTATGATTAAATTGGGTAATCTGTGGTTCTTTCTCCATTATGTTGGTCACTCAAGAGTTCATAACACATATACATTTTATTATTACTATCAGTTTTCACTCTAAAACTGCTATACTTTTCATCTACCTCTATTTCAAGTTGTGCTTTTTCTCACTTCTCTGTTTGGTGCAAATGACCTTTCAGTGTACTTGCCCTGATTACATTAAATTTGTCTCCCTTAGTCAATATCTCATTAACAGGAATTGTATAGGCAGTTCTCTGAAATCAGAGACTATTGACCGAATTGTCTGCTTTCAAGTGCTGTAAATAAAAACAGACATTTTCAGGTCAGAGTTAACTCATTCTGCTTGCAATGGCATATATTTCTCTTGATGTAATGTTCTGACCAGTTCTTTTCTTTATTTGGAAATCTGCTTATACTTGGCCTGTAACTGTAGTCTGACCTCTGCCAGGCTCTTGGCCCAGACTTTTTGATAATGAAAGAGTGGCAGCAATCTGCAGGTCAGAACCACATGAGCTTAGTATCCTGCTATTCCTTTGTTCCTCACTTCCTAGGTTTTTCTCTGTCTTTCTCATTCTCCCAGTAGCTGCAGTCTTAATCTAGTGTTTCCCAACACGGTTCATATCATAGCATAGATTGGAGTCCTCTGGATTTGCGGTGCATCAACAGCAAAATATACTTTATCTTCAACAGCTCCTGTTGAAAGTTCCATCACCATAGTGTTCTAAGGTAGTGGTTCTCAACAATTTTTGCTCCCCCCCCCCCAGGGGCCATTTAGCCATTTATGGAGGCACTTTTAGTTGACATAATGCTGGGCTGGTGGGAGGAGCTACTACTGGCATCTAGTGGGTAGACAGAGGTCAGGGATGCCAGGAAACACCCTAAAACACTCTGTACATGCCCCACAACCAGGAATTTTCTAGTCCGGGGTGCCAACAGTGCTGAGAGTGAAAAAGCCTGTTGTATGGGAAACCCAACTCTCCATATGGTCCAAGCATCCACCACAAGGATGGCTGCTGTTTCTGCATACACCCCTTACCTCTGGCCTAGAGTGGGGGGTTATTCACCTTGCTCTTTTCAGATAATTATTCTTTCCTATTTCCTAAACAGAGGCATAGACCAATGTTTGAATCTCATGTCACCAGATGATATCACCCACTGCCCTCACTTGCTGTTGACTGTAGGCCCCTCATTTTTTATTTCTTTCCCCTTTTTCCCCCTGTTCCCCCCATTGTCTTCTCTCTGTGTCCATTCACTGTGTGTTCTTCTTTGTCTCCTAGCATTCTTGTCAGTGGCACCAGGAATCTATGTCACTTTTTATTGCATCATCTTGCTGCATCAGCCCTTGGTGTGTGTGGCACCACTCCTGGGCAGGCTGCAACTTTTTTGCATGGGGCAGCTCTCCTTGAGTGGCACACTCTTTGTCATGGGGTTCCCCTATGTGGGGGACACCCCTATTTGGCACAGCACTCTTTGCATGCATCAGCACTGCACATGGGCCAGCTCATCACACAGGCCAGGAGGCCCTGGGTTTGAACCCTGGATCTCCCAAGTGGTAGGCAGATGCTCTATCAGTTGAGCTAAATCTGCTTCCCCCCTCATTTCTGAATTTCCAGAACTGACACTCTGTTACTCTCTCCAATACTCCTCACATCTCAACTGGTCAATACACTGTCCTTTCAATTCTTTACTCTTCTCCTCCTGTGATCTTGTCTCCACACTCTGCAGCCATGCATTGCATGATCCTTTCTTGAATCTTCTCATTATTGGTAGCTGCTGTCCCTCCCCAATACCGATTTCATGCATCCTACTGCAGACCACCACCTCACATGACATATCACCTTAAAGTTTGGAACATGACCTTAAAATGGCTTCATGGGCATTTACTTTCCTAGAAGTTCTCCTGCATCTCATAGTAACCAAAAGACAGCTTGAGTTGTCAAACTAATTGCCTGTAAAATAAACTTAAAATGAACAACTGTTAAAAGGGACAAAGACAGTCATTATATACTGATAAAGGGGGCAATTAACAAGGAGGCATAATCAACAAAGAGACATAATCATACATATATGTATCTAATGGCAGAGCCCCATAATATATACAGCAAATACTGACAGATTTGAAGGGATAAATAGATATTTGTACCTTAACAGAATTGGATTCAAGGAATAAATTGCAAATTTAAGAGGGAGCTACTGCTTTTTAAACCATTCATTTTCACTGGTCTTAAGACATTATAGATCATTCTCTTTGAGACTTTCTCATGAAAGGATTCTCTTCAGCCTACATAATTGAATTATTTCCAAGATACAACATCCTATAGAATCAAAGCAAAGCAATTCTAAATTCATAGTCAACAGTGAAAAACAATTGATTTGGAATATGTTCATAAAAAAGACAAAGGGACAGTGACCTGCCAGAAAAGCAATCCATTTTGGAATAAAAAACTGCCAAAAGCAAATGATCTGCCATGAAAAGGAGTTCCTTTCCCCAAAACATTTACAAATGAACCTTCAAGCATAATATACTTTGCAACCTAAACATTATAACAATACAATTGTAGTAGAAAAGAACATTGTTTTAGGTTCCTAAGCTACTTAAAGCTTATACCATGAAATGGTTAGATTTCATCAATGGGAATTTATTGGCTTACAGTTTTGAGCCTGAGACAATATCTAAATCCAAGTATCTCAAAGTGATGCTTTCCTCCAAAGACCTCCTGCCAGCAATCTTTGGCTCCTCTGCCACTTGGCAAAGCCCATGGTGCATCTGCTGGTCTCTCCCTTCTTTTCTAGGTTTCACTGATTTAAGCTTCTTGTTTCCATGGCTTTCTCTCTTTGTCTGAATTTCATTCTCTTGTCAAGGACTCTAATAATAGGATTAAGCCTGATCCTGAATGAATGTCTTAATTAAAGCAGTCTCCTGAAAAGATCCTACTTACCATTGATATGGTTTACCTCCATATCAATGGCACAGATTAAAGAACATGTTTCTCTGGGGGTACATACAGCTTCAAAACACAACACCACACCCTTAGGACCCCCAAAGATGTTACTTGCCATATACAAAATACATCCATTCCATCAAAATATCCCCAAAGCCTTAAATCATTTCAGTGTCAGCATTAAGTACAAAGTCTCATCAAAACTGGTAATAGCTGCTTAATAAATAAATAATTGTGCAAGAATAACCAGAAATAGCAGCTATGTACACAACAGGGGAAGCATAGAGAGATAAAGGGGTGAAGAATTTGTTAGCTTGTCTTTTGTTTATTATCATTATCAAAAGAATGAAAATGCTCTAATGATGATTGAGGTGATGAATGCACACCTGTGATTATACCAAATACCATTGACTGTACACTGGATGAATTGTTGCTTTATTAATACATATCCATAAAATTGCCTTGTTTAAAAAAATCAGTTATAGGTGTGTTCTGTCCTGGGGCATAATTCTCTGTCTGTGGACCTGTGAAAATGAGAACAAGTTATCTGCTTCCAGTGCAGAATGGAAGGACAGGCATAGGATATGCATTCCTATTCCCACAGGGAGAAACTGGAAGAAAACACAGGGTTCATGGGTCCCAAACAATTCTGAGACACAGCAGGGACTCCTTCATCAGATTTTGAGGTCTGAGGGTCTTCTATGGAATGATATTTGGCCTCTGGGACTAATGGAGCAGCAGTCCCACCCTTTCCCATGCTCTCCCCAAACACTGGGGAGGAGGCTACACACTTGAAGCATCATGGTCATGACCAAACACTGCAATCCCAGAGCACAGGATCAGTGCTGTCAGAACACTGGCTAATGGTCATGCTCTCCCCAAAGCCATACCTATGGAAATATCTTCTTAAAACATTGAACATATTCTCTTTAAAATGTGGGACAAGGATGAGAAGAGAATATTCACTAACACTTCTAGTCATCATTATACTGGCAGTCCTTAGATAGAGCAAAAAAAATTAGAAAAAGAATTTAAGGGCATAAGATTTAGAAAGGAAAAAATAAAATTGCTTGTATATTATTTGTCAATTTACATAGAACCATGAAAAAATCTACAGGAAAATATGAGAACACAAGGTAGTTGAGTGAAAGAATAATACAGACAATTATGTTTTTCTGTATCCTAATGACACAAACAGATAAATCTAACCGAAGGCATGCAAGATTGAAGGTAAAAAAATGTAATACTTTATTAAGGGAAATTAAAAGAGGTCCACAATAAAGAGATACATGATTTTATGATTCAGAAGAATTCAGATCTGTTGCTGGAAAAGCTACACCCAGGCCCCAGTGCCTGAAGGGAATCTTGCTCAAGATCTGCAGCCTCAGCCTGGCCAAGAGATCACTTCAGAGGGAGCACCTAGACCTGGGTCTCCCGTGGGACCTTAGGTCTGAGGTAACTGTCTGCTGTCCTCTCCCCAGGTCTCTACTGTCATCTGCTTCTCCTACCCTAACCATCACCCTGCCTGGGGTTCCACCTGGGACCCTTCTCATTTGTCCCTCTGTGGGGCACCTGGTCACACCCCATGCCTTAAAATTCAGCTGCTCACATTCACATACACTGTCTTTACTACCCATCTGTTTTCCACACACAGGCATTCCCCCATCATTTCATTATGGAAAATTTCCAACACGGAAAAATTGAAAAGATCATGGAGAAAACAGTCCTAGATCCACCTCTTAGACTCCCGTGTCCTTGTCATGTAACCCATCTACCCCTTGATGTGTGGTGCCTTCCAAAACCAGGGCAGTGGCCAGCACACTGTGCTGAAGGGAATCTGTGACCTGTGACTCCATTACACCCACTTCTGTCACTGTTTCTCTCTCATACACATACATGGCCACAGTGACAAATCATGTGCCTCCCACTTTATTTTTCCTCTCTTCTCCATAACACATGGTTGAGATTAAGTAATACCCTTGGGCCCCCTAAACATGCTTAATCTCAGTAGTCCAGCAATTCAGAGCATTGCCTGAAGCTTGTCCTTGAGGCCATGAGGCTGCATCTGCCCACCCCTGTATTTATGGGGTGGCAGTCCGCTGCTCACCTGCATTGAGGAGTAGCTCTAGTGGTGCACAGTGTTGGTGGAGCTCAACATTGAGGTCCAAAGAGAGGGTGAAAACTCCTTGGACTTCTCCCTGCTAGGAGGAGAAAGAGTGCACATATATCTGTAAAGAACTCTTGCTTTGGGGAAAGCTGAAAGATAGTCTCTGAAGCCAGCAAATCATGCTACAAAGCATCACTATGGTGTTTTGCCTTTTATCTGCAGAACTTCAGAAACCATCAGTCCTGGGAGTCTGTTTGGGCCCTAGTGAGTTTACTGCACCACATAAAAGTCCTACACCAAAGCTTCATGGGGCTGCTCGTGTCATGGGATGCAGCAAAAATATGTCCCCCACACCCTTACCACCCCTACCTCCACTCCCCTGCCCCATTGTCCCTTAGGCTGGCTTATTTACAAGTGGGTGCAGTGACCTGTTCTGGACCCCATGACATCATCAAGGAAGGAAGACAGAGAAGAGCATTCAAGGTAATTCCAGCTTGAGTCTGCAAACCTTTTGGAGACAGGGCCCAAGACAGGAAGTGGGAGAGGGATTATCTTGAAGGAGGAAGCCAGGAACCATGGGCCATAACCCACTGAAGGTACTGGGGGAGAGTATGAACTACAATGTAAACCACTATTCATTTGGTGCAGCAGTGCTCCAAAATGTATTCACCAAATTCAATGAATGTGCCACGATGATGGAAGAGGTTGTTGGTGTGGGAGGAGTGTGTATGTGGGGGGTTATGGGAAGCTCTTACATTTTTTAATGTAACACTTTCTGTGATCTATGTGTCTTTTAAAAATAGACAATTTAATCTAAAAATTATATTAAAAAAAGACATGATCATCCTATTGGGGCTACTTTTAAAATTAATTAATATTTTTTCATTACAAATTTTTCTTCTATCAGATGTCATTACCATTTTTTTTCTTTCTGAGAGAAGTTGTGGGTTTACAGAGAAATCATACATGATATACAAGATTCCCATATACCATCCAAATATTAACACCAAGCATTGGTGTGGAAAATATATTACAATTGATAAGAGCACATTTTTATAATTGTACTATGAACTATAGTCTATGGTTTAAGGTCAGGTTTGTTGTTTATGTAGTGCAGTTCCCTGGAGTTCTGTAAAAGTTTTATTTTTTTACCATATACAAAACTTTACATTTCTTCTTCTAACCACATTCAGATGGCTATTTCAGGGTTCTTAATTACCTTCACAATGTTGTGCCACCATCAACACCATCCACCACCAAAACAGTTATATCATTTCCAAATAAGAGCTGTGTACATTTTAACCCACAATTTCCATTCCCTCTCCACACCTCATCTTCTGGTATCCTATATTCTAGATTCTGACTCTGTAAGTTTACTTATTCTAGTTTCATATCCATGAAATCATACAACATTTGTCCTTTTCTGTCTGGTTTATTTCATTTAACATGTCTTCAAGCTTCATCCACACTGTCTCATGTTTTAGTTCCCTAGACTGCTCAAAACAAATACCATGAAATGAGTTTGCTTAAACAATGGGAACTTATTCACTCATGGTTAGAGTTCAGAAAAATGTCTGAATCAAGGCATCATCAAGGTGATGCTTTCTTCCTGAAGAGCAGCTTCTGGCAATCATTGACTCCTCTACCACATGGAATATGGTGGCATCTGCTGGTCTCTCCCTTCTTCCAGTTTTTGTTGATTTCAGCTTTTTGCTTCCATGGCTTTCTCTCTCTCTCTCTGTATTCATTCTGTTCATTAATACCCATCCTGATTGATGTTGGTGACACCCTAAATGAAGTAACCTTAACAAAAATCCATAATTACAGTGGGCTCACACCCACAGGAGTGAATTAGATTTAAGAATGTGTTTTTCAGGGGCACATACAGCATTGCACCACCACAGCCCATCCTCTGGATCTGCTAAAGACATGTTCTCCCCATATGCAAAATACATTTATTCCATCCCAATATCCCAAAAACTTGAAATCATTTCAGAAACAATGCTTATTACAAAGTCTCATCAGAATTGGTTATGAGTGTGGTCTGTCCTATGGCACAGTTCCCCTCCTTCAGTTGACCTGGGAATCCTAATTAAAAAGTTATCTGCTTCCAATATACAATTGAGAGACAGGCATAGGATAAACATTCCCATTCCCACAGGGAGAAGTTGGAAGGAAAATAGGGATTAGAGTTTCCAAGCAATTATGAAACCCTGAAGGGCACACTCTGAGAGTCCTCTATGGAAAGATGTCTTGTTCTATGGGCCTGATGGAGTGGAGGACAACCCTTCCAAGTGTGTGTGCAGTGAAAATGCTCTACCCAAATACTAGTGGTGAAGACACCACCCTCTCCACCACTGAGATGGCATCTAGGCTGTCAGCAATCTTGGGACATAGGTTCCAACTTCCTAGAACACTGGGGCGATAACACTTTTCCCGAACAGTGGGCTGGAAGGCGTGCCCTTTCCAATGCTATGGCAGATGCACATTTTCTGCACACATGGTGTGTCCACACTCTTGGTCTGAATTGTGTTTGGTCCAGAACTCAGCTTCCATGGTTCTGCCCTTGAAGTGATTTTAGTCTTCAATGTCTCCCTTTTAATCCAGGCTGGCAGTGGCTCCACTTATACAGATCTTGCAAAAAATCTTGTTGGTCTGCATGTAGTAAACAGGGTTGAATCCATCAAACAAGACTTTTCACAGTTTTTTCCCAAGTAACTACACTGCAAGTCCTGACTTGCCCTGGAATGTCTGTCTAATTGGATTCATGTTCAGTTAAACCCTCACATGGACACTGTTCTCTAGGGACTTGCTTTATGGAAGCCCAGGCTTTTCCAAGCCATCAATTTCTGGTTTCTTTATGCTTAAGAATTTGGTTATTAGCTTTTCCATTTCCTCTTATATTTTACTATAAGCTGCAATGAAGGGTAAACTGTCCTTTCTATACTTACCTTGGAAAACTCTTCAGCTAAATATCCCAGCTCAGTACTTTCAAGTTCTGCCTTCCACCAACATCAGAAATTAATTTTGCCAAGTTCTTTGCCATTTTGAACAAGGATCACTATAAATCCAGTTTCTAATAACATTTTCAAATTTCTATCTGAGGCCTCAAAGGAAGTGTATTTAGTGTCCATATTTCTAGGAACAGACACTAGAAAGTAACCTTTAAACTTTTTCTAGCAAGTGCTGCACAGTTGTATGAGCCTCTAACCATTACTCAATTCCAATGCCATTTCCACATTTTTAGAGCTTCCAATAGCAGCACTCCACTATCCTGGTACAAAAATCTGTTTTATTTTCCTAGACTACTTAGTGCAAATATCATGAAGTGGGTTTGGCTTAAACAATGGGAATTTATTTGTTCATGGTTATAGGAATATGTTCAACTCATGTAATCCATCAAGGCTATGATTTCTTCATTAAGACTACTACAGTGATTCTTGGCTCCTCTGCCCATGGAAAGGCATATGGTGGCCTCTCCTGATCTCTTCTTTTTCTTCTAGGTTTCATGACTCCAGCTTCTTCCTATCATGGCTTTTTTTCTCTCCATAATGTGTTCTGTTTAAAAAGGACTGCAGAAATAGGAGTAAGTTCCACCCTGATTGAGATGCATCACACCGTTAACTGAAAGAACCTCATCAAAAGGCCCTACTTACTATGGATATGCATCCATAGGAACAGATTGCTTTTAAGAGCTTCTTTTTCTGAGGTATGTACAGCTTCAAATCTTCACAATGCATGTATCAAATCTGCAATTCTTTTTATGACTGAATAATATTCCATGGTATGAATATATCACATTTTTTCCATTCACCAGTTGATGGACACTTGGGTTACTTCCAACTTTTTGCAATTTTGCATAATGCTGCTATGAATATCATTGTGCAATTCCATTCATTTGGATTTATATCTAATAGTTGGACTATGGGGCATGGTAGTTTGAGAATTTTTAAACCCTAGAAAATCATGTCCTTAGAGCTAATTAATTCCCTGTGTGGAAACCAATTGTTGGTGGGATCTTTTGATTAAATTACTCCATTAAGGGCCTTTGATTAGATTGTGTGACCCAGGGTGTGTCTTAATCCTCCTACTGGAGTCCTTTATATATGGAGGAATAAAAGGTCACTGATGGAGGAAAAAACTGCAGAGACAGGGAAATGACTCCAGAAGCTAAAACCAATGCCCAGCAGAGAGAACAGCCAAAGATGGAGTAGTCAGAAGCTGAAAGAAACGTGTGCCTGTTTTATTAACCTTTTCAAAGACCCAAGTTTTAGTTTCTATTGTTTTATTGTATTCTATTTCATTAATCTCAATAAACAATTGTTCTATTGTTTTATTATATTCTATTTAATTAATCTCTGCTCTAAACCTTGTTATATACTTCCTTTGACTTGCTTTGGTTTAGCTTGATCTTCTTTTTTTTTTTTTAATTTTTTTTTTTAACTTTTTTTTTATTATTTTTTTATTTTTTTATTGACTTTGTAATAATATTACATTAAAAATATACATGTGAGGTCCCATTCAACCCCACCCCCCACCCCACCTCTCCCCCCCCCCCCCCCAGCAACACTCGTTCCCATCATCATGACACATCCATTGGATTTGGTAAGTACATCTTTGGGCACCTCTGCACCTCATAGTCAATGGTCCACATCATGGCCCACACTCTCCTCCATTCCATCCAGTGGGCCCCGCGAGGATTTACAATGTCCGGTGATCGCCTCTGAAGCACCATCCAGGGCAGCTCCATGTCCCAAAGCCTCCACCTCTCATCTCTTCCTGCCTTTCCCCACACCCATCAGCCACCATGTCCACTTTTCCCAATCCAATGCCACCTCTTCTATGTGGACATTGGATTGGTTGTGTCCATTGCACCTCTATGTCAAGAGGAGGCTCAGATTCCACATGGATGCTGGATGCAATCCTCCCACTCTCAGTTGCAATCACTCTAGGCTCCATGGTGTGGTGGTTGTCCTTCTTCAACTCCATCTTAGCTGAGTGTGGTAAGTCCAATAAATCATATTGTAGGTGCTGGAGTCTGTTGAGGCTCAGGACCTGGCTATCACATTGTCAGTCCAGAGATTCAAATCCCCTAAATATATCTTAAACCCCAATGTTAACTGCACCTCCAGCACATTAGCATGAAAGTCTTATGAAGGAAGATCCCATCTGAGTCCAGATTCATCACACATAAACACCAGTTCCAAAAAGGGGCCATCTGACCTGGTAGTTAACCCCATCGGCCATGACCATAACTCCCATGGGTCTCTTTAGCCCTCGAAGGAACCGATATCTGGGGGTTGTATCTGCTTTATCTGTCTCTCTGACTCTGCTCAGTTGTGCATGAGGGCAATCCTTCTGCCAGCCTCCAGACTCTTTTTTAGAAACTCATAGCCATATAAACTCATTTCTCTTTTCCATTTCCCCCTTACTTTAGTTCAAACAGCATTTTAAAGTCATGTTATTTTATGTAGACAGGGATATTCTGCTGATCCACATTGAACCTTCCGTATAAGGTCATTTTCCAGTTGCATCATCAGTTGGTAGTTGATAGTGGTCCCTCGGTGCCAAGGAGGCTCATCCCCGGGTGTCATGTCCCACGCTGGGGGGAAGGCACTGCATCTACATGCTGAGTTTGGCTTCGAGACTGGCCACATTTGAGTAACATGAAGGCTGACAGGAGGAAATTCCCAGGCACAATGTTGCTCTAGGCCTTGTTCTTATTCTAGGCTTATCAGCTCACAAGCACAGTCACTAGGATCAGGGGCTCACCGTTGAGCCCTCACTCCCTCCCGGTCCCCGCCGCTGCACCCGGGAGACCGTCGCTGCTCCCCTAGGGACCACGACAGAGCACCACTGGCCAGGAACCCAGTACCCCCCCTGCTGTGGTTTTTAATTGTTGCCACTATGAGTATATCCAAACATTACCATGCACCCTGGACATATGTTCTGTACAGCTCCCTCTCAGCCATATATCACCTGTCATTGGTATCCCATACCAGTATCCCTCCATTGCCATTGTTGAAACACTCTGTGATCCAGAACTCCCCGAAATTTGAAGCCCAATATAATGTCATGGTCCCTTACTAGGGAATGGCATATAGCGAGGGATTTAAAGGTTAGATAAAGAACTTGGATAAAGTTAGATAAAGAACTTAGATAAAGAATGTTGACTTGAAAAAATTCTACATCCTATCTTTTTTTTTTTTTTCCCCCCTAATTATTCAGCTTCTCTTCACAGGAGTCCTAGACCACAGCAATGCATATATATAATATACAGCACTCCCATACATCCCCCACAAAAACCTTTTTCCTTCCAGAGCAATACACTTACACCCTATTCACATCATATTTACTTAACGTGATGTACAGAGTCTGAGACATTAGGTTTCTAACAAGGTGACATCTGTGCTTACATTATGGTGCATACTTTAGGATACACAGTTCTTTACATTTTTAGTTATCCTATGTTTTACATTATGGTTTACATTATCAGTCTGTCATCTCCTATATGTTATGGTGTAATATTACATGTTTTATATCCATCCTTGTGTACTCTCAAGAAACTCCTCTCTTACCCCCCATTTACCTTGGTTCCACACATTTAACGTCCATTTTCCCTTCCACCTTGGTGCCCACAGTGACAGCCAACCTCCGTTTCCTGAGGAGCCACTTCCAGAGATAGATGGAATAGTGTTCAGGGCCTAACTTGCTCAACTGCCCCAATGCCCTGGGAGCCACCCTTTCTCTCGAGGGATACAGTTCCCTCTATTTGGTGGCATCAGTCCTCCCCCCAGGATGTGGGTCCACCCCCACTCTCACTACTTGGGTTTCTACCCCATGGTGACACCCACTCTGGCAGAATGAGCATTTAGACATTCCCCAGGAGCCTGTCCTGCATCAGACCCTCCCCTCCGAGCATTCTAAACAGGTAACCCTCTTTATTATATTTTGATATGATTTTCTCGGCATTTTACTCTCCACCAACACCTAACCCTCTCCTGTGTTCGTATGCTACCCCTCCCTCCCCCCACTTTTGGGCAATGTCACCCATCCGTCCCTCCCCAGCCACCCTCAAACCCGCAAAGCCCCAACCAAAGGCAACCCCTTGCCCCCCTTTTATCTCTTCTTTGTGTTCATACTTACCACCATCTCGTCTTAAATTCCACCCCTGCAGACATCGGCTCATATCCTTCCTCCACCCTCCGATTTCCTGTAAGCCTATCGTTCAGTCTCTTGCTATCTAAGGCAGCTTGTTTATTTCATATCATTGAGGTCATGTAGTATTTGTCCTTCAATGTCTGGGTTGCTTCACTCAACATAAGATTCTCAAGATTCATCCATGTTATCACATGTGTTTGTAGTGTGTTTGTTCTTACAGCCGAGTAGTATTCCATTGTGTGTATATACCACATTTTATTGATCCACTCATCTGTTGATGGGCATTTGGGTTGATTCCAACTTTTGGCAATAGTGAACAATGCTGCTATGAACATTGGTGTACATATATCTGTTTGTGTCCTTGTTTTCAGTTCTGCTGGGTATATACCCAGCAGTGGTATTGCTGGGTCATATGGCAAATCTATGGCTAGTTTTTTGAGAAAACGCCATACTGTCCTCCAGAACGGTTGTATCCTTCTGCATTCCCACCAGCAGTGGATGAGTGTTCCCCTTCCTTCACATCCTCTCCAGCACTTGTATTCTTCTGTTTTTTTCATAGCTGCCAATCTTATGGGTGTAAGATGGTATCTCATTGTAGTTTTGATTTGCATTTCCCTGATAGCTAGAGATTTGGAACATTTTTTTCATGTGCTTTTTTGCCATTTGTATTTCTTCTTCGGAGAAGTGTCTGTTTAAGTCTTTTTCCCATTTTTTGAATGGGTTGTTTATCTTTTTATTTTCAAGATATATGAGTTCTTTATATATGCAAGTTATAAGTCTCTTATCAGATATATGGTTGCCAAATATTTTCTCCCATTGTGTGGGTTCCCTTTTTACTTTCTTGACAAACTCCTTTGAGGTGCAGAAGGCTTTAATTTTGAGGAAGTCCCATTTATCTATTAGCTCTTTTGCTGCTCGTGCTTTTGGTGAGATATTCATAAATCCATTTCCTATTACAAGGTCCTGTAGATGTTTCCCTACACTGCTTTCTAAGGTTTTTATGGTCTTGGCTCTTATATTTAGGTCTTTGATCCATCTTGAGTTGATCTTTGTATAAGGTGTAAGATGGTAATCCTCTTTCATTCTTCTACATATGGCTATCCAGTTCTCCAGACACCATTTGTTGAATAGGCCACTCTCTCCCAGTTGAGAGGGTTTGGTGGCTTTATCGAATATTATGTGGCTGTATATGTGAGGTTCTATTTCAGAGCTTTCAATTCGATTCCATTGGTCTATGTGTCTCTCCTTATGCCAATACCATGCTGTTTTCACCACCGTAGCTTTGTAGTATGTTTTGAAGTCAGGTAGTGTGATTCCTCCAATTTCGTTTTTCTTTTTAAGTATGTCTTTGGCTATTCGGGGTCTCTTTCCTTTCCAAATAAATTTCATAGTTAGTTTTTCTAGTTCCTTAAAGAAGGCTGCATTGATTTTTATTGGGATTGCATTGAATGTGTAGATCAGTTTTGGTAGGATAGACATCTTAATAATATTCAGTCTTCCTATCCATGAACAAGGAATAGTCTTCCATTTATTTAGGTCTTCTTTGATTTCCTTGAACAATCTCATATAGTTCTCGGTGTATAAGTTCTTTACCTCTTTAGTTAGATTTATTCCTAAGTATTTGATTTTTTTATTTACTATTGTGAATGGTATTTGTTTCTTGATTTCCTCCTGATCTTGCTCATTATTAGTGTACAGAAATGCTACTGATTTTTGCGCATTGATCTTATAACCTGCGACTTTACTAAACTCATTTATGAGTTCTAGAATCTTCGTTGTAGATCTCTCAGGGTTTTCTATGTATAGGATCATGTCATCTGCAAATAATGAAATTTTGACTTCTTCCTTTCCAATTTGAATGCCTTTTATTTCTGGTTCTTGCCTCAGTGCTCGAGCAAGTACTTCTAAGACAATGTTAAATAGGAGTGGAGACAGTGGGCATCCTTGTCTTTTTCCTGAGTTTAGAGGGAAGGAGTCTAGGATTTCTCCATTGTAAACAATATTGGCTTTAGGTTTTTCATATATAGTCTTTATCATGTTCAAAAATTTCCCTTGTATTCCAATCTTTTGGAGTGTTTTTATCAAGAAAGGGTGCTGTATTTTGTCAAATGCTTTTTCTGCATCAATAGATATAATCATGTGATTTTTTTCCTTCAATCTGTTTATATGGTGTATTACGTTGATTGATTTTCTTATGTTAAACCATCCTTGCATACCTGGGATGAATCCCACTTGGTCGTGGTGTATAATACGTTTAATGTGTTGTTGAATACGATTAGCAAGTATTTTGTTAAGTATTTTTGCGTCTAGATTCATTAGAGAAATTGGTCTGTAATTTTCCTTTCTTGTGATGTCTTTGTTTGGCTTTGGTACTAGGGTAATGTTGGCATCATAGAAGGAGTTGGGTAATGTTCTTTCTGTTTCGATTTTTTGGAATAGTTTCAGCAGGATTGGTGTCAGTTCTTTCCGGAATGTTTTGTAGAATTCACTTGTGAAGCCATCTGGCCCTGGGCTCTTCTTAGTTGGGAGATTTTTAATAACTGATTCTATCTCTCTGCTTGTGATTGGTTTGTTAAGATCATCAATTTCTTCTTTCATCAATATGGGCTGCTTATGTGTTTCTAGGAATTTGTCCATTTCCTCTAGATTGTCATTTTTGTTGGAATATAGTTTTTCAAAATATCCTCTTATGATAGTCTTTATTTCTGTGGGGTCAGTGGTGATATCGCCTTTCTCATTTCTTATTTTGTGTATTTGCACCTTCTCTCTTTTTTTCTTTGTTAGTGTTGCTAAAGGTTTGTCAATTTTGTTAATCTTCTCAAAAAACCAGCTCTTGGTCTTGTTTATCTGTTCAAGTGCTTTCTTATTTTCTATTTCATTTAGTTCTGCTCTTATCTTTGTTATTTCCTTCCTTCTTCTTCCTGTTGGGTCACTTTGTTGTTGTTTTTCTAATTCCTTCAAATGTGCAGTTAGTTCTTCAATTTTTGCTCTTTCTTCTTTTTTGATATATGAATTTATGGCTATAAACTTCCCTCTCAGTACTGCTTTTGCTGTATCCCATAAATTTTGGTATGTTGTGTTATCATTATCATTTGTTTCAAGGTAGTCATTGATTTCTTTTGAGATTTCCTCTTTGACCCACTGTTTTTCTAAGAGTGTGCTGTTTAATTTCCAAATTGTGGGGTGAAATCTGGGCTTCTGTCCCTTGCAAATCTCCAGCTTGACTCCACTGTGGTCAGAGATAATGTTTTGTATGATTTCAATCTTTCTGAATTCGTTCAGCCTTTCTTTGTGGCCTAGCATATGATCTATCTTGGAGAATGATCCATGTGCGCTTGAGAAAAATGTATATCCTGCTGTGTTTGGGTGTAGCGATCTATATATATCTATTAGATCCAGCTCCTCTAATATACTATTCAGATGTTTTGTTTCTTTGGTGATTCTCTTTTGAGATGTTCTGTCCAGAGTTGATAGTGGTGTATTAAAATCCCCCACTATAATTGTAGATGTATCTATTCTTTCACTTAGTTTTTCCAGCGTTTGCCTGACGTATTTAGAGGCACCCTTGTTAGGGGCATAGATATTTATGATTGTTCAATCTTCTTGACAGATTTTCCCTTTCACTAAAATGTAGTATCCTTCTTTGTCTCTCACAATTGTTTCACATTTAAAGTCTATTTTGTCTGATATTAATATAGCTACTCCTGCCTTTTTTTGGTTATTGTTAGCTTGTATGATTGTTTTCCAGCCTTTCACTTTCAATCTCCATGCGTCTCTGGGTCTAAGATGTGTCTCTTGTAGACAGCATATGGATGGGTCATATTTCCTTATCCAATGTCCCAGTCTGAATCTTTTGATAGGTGAGTTTAATCCGTTGACATTCAGTGTTATTACTATCAAGGAATTATTTGTGTTAGCCATATTTTGATTGGATTTGTGTTTGTCATATTTTGTTTGTATATTTTTTTTTGTCTTTTTTGTTATTGTTGTTGGTCTTATACTCTCCTCCAACTCTGCCTTTCCTGTTTTCTTCTTTCCTCCTGTAGAACTCCCTTTAGAATTTCTTGAAGGGGAGGTTTCTTGTTGGTATACTCTTTCAGTTTCTGTTTGTCTGCGAATATTTTGAACTCTCCATCATGTTTGAATGCTAATTTAGCTGGATAGAGTATTCTTGGTTGGAAATTTCTTTCCTTTAGTACCTTGACTATATCATACCACTGCCTTCTTGCCTCCATGGTTTCAGAAGAGAAATCAGCACTTAATCTAATTGAGCTTCCCTTGTATGTGATGTTTTTCTTTTCTCTTGCTGCTTTTAGGATTTTCTCTTTGTCTTGAGCCTTGGATAATTTGACAAGTATATGTCTTGGGGTGGGCCTGTTGGGGTTTATGACTTGTGGAGTGCGCTGTGCTTCTTGGATATGTACATCTGTCTCTTTCAGTAGATTTGGGAAGTTTTCAGCCATTATTTCCTGCAGCACTCCTTCTGACCCCTTTCCCTTCTCTTCACCTTCTGGAATGCCTATAATACGTATGTTTGAGCGTTTTGCATTGTCATTCAGGTCCCTAAATCCTAATTGGATTTTTTCTATCTTCTTATTGACCCCTTCTACTATCTGTTTGATTTCTGAAGTACTGTCTTCCACATCACTAATTCTCTGCTCTGTCTCTTCTAGTCTGCTGATATTTGCTGCTAGTGTATTTTTGATTTCTTGAACTGTGGTGTTCATTCCCATTATATCTATTATGTTTTTTCGTATGTCTGCAATTTCCCCTCCAAGTGATGTCTTCATGTTGTTAACCTCTTTCATTACTTCATCAAATTTGTCGGTGATAAATGTTCTGAGATCTTTCATTGCTTGTGCCAAGTTTTGCTCCCCTTCGTGATTATTGGTTTGTTGATTGGATTCAGCCATGTTTTCCTGATTACTGGTTTGGTTTGTAGATTTTTGTTGCTTTCTGGTCATCTCTTTATCTTGACGGATTTAATCAGTTCCTTAGCTTCTTTGTCTGCTCTTGGAGGTTAATTAGCTGTTATTTTTGCATCGGTGTTATATCTTCTCTTTGTCACTTTTTTCTTCTTATTCTAGTTTCTTGTTGTTGGTTAAGTTCACTTCCCACCGAATTGACGTCCAGACACCTTCCAACCAGCAAAAATCCCCGAAACAGCGCGGTCCCAAAGAGCCTTCAACGCTGCCCAGCCGCCCCCTGCAGAGACACTACCAGGCAAGCTCACGCAGCCACCATCTTCTCTGTTCTTCTGATCTTCTTTTTCTCTGATTCTTCCAGTTTTGAGGTTAAGTCTCTAATATAAAATCTTTCCTCATTTTTAATATAAGCATTTACAGCTTCATGCCAATTTTAAATGTAAGCATTTAGAGTTTTTTGGTTAGATTTAGTCAATTTTATTTCACCATTTTTGTTCTTACACCTTACAGAGCATTACACAATTACTTTTTTTTTCATTTTCTGACCTGCAAACAGATACCTTATGTGGAAATATTTTTTTTAATATTACAAATTAGGTATTTCCAAAATGCAACAACTACATATAAGACAATTCACAAAGTGGAATTTACTAGGACATGTACTAAGAATTTAGAGCAGCCAATCAGTAGAAATCTGACTAAATTTGGCAATCAGGAAAATTCTGACCAAATTTAGCAATCAGCTATTTATATATTTAAAAACAAACCTAATTAATCTTCCAAACAAGAAGCTTGAAACTTTTTGTAAAATCCACATTGGAAGATAGGAAGTGATCATTTAAACCTATATCCAGCCTTAATAGTGTTAATCCCAAATACTAGGTTATTTCCAGTCTGCCACTGAATAAGGAGCATCTCAGTTTGTCTGACCCCATGTATCAAACTCTTACGCTATTGGGTGCATAGAAAGGTTAAGTGATCATTAATTAAAAAGCAAAACAAAAATTCATTAAATGTCTGTACTATTCTTCCAGCTCATCTGCAATTCCAAGTCTGCAACATGTGTCACTTAGCGACAAGCTACATTTTCTATTACATATATTTATGTTACCTGTGAGTATGTATGTGTACACACGCACACAAAGATACTATGTAAAAACTGGCTATTAAAACTCTCTGCAATTGGAAAGCATCTACAGGACATTGTAATAGGAAAGGGCTTTATGAACTTCACACCAAAAGCACGCGCAGCAAAAGAACAAATAAATAAATGGGACTTCCTCTGCATCTCAAAGGAGTTTTTCAGGAAAGTGAAAAGAGAGCCTACACAATGGGAGAAAATATTTGGTAACCATATATCTGATAGGAGACTTATATCTTGCATATATAAAGAACTCCTATATCTTGAAAGTGAAAAGACAAACAGCCCATTTAAAAAATGGGAAAAAGATTTGAACAGACACTTTTCCAAAGATGATATACAAATGGCTAAAAAACACATGAAAAAATGCTCAAAATCCCTAGCTATTAGGGAAATGCAAATCAAAACAACAATGAGATACCATCTTACTCCCATAAGACTGGCAGCTATCAAAAAATCAGAAGACTACAATTGTTGGAGAGGATGTGGAGGAATGGGAACACTCATCCACTGCTGGTGGGAATGCAGAAGGATCCAGCCATTCTGGAGGACAGTTTGGTGGTTTCTCAAAAAACTAGCTATGGATTTGCCATATGACCCAGAAATTCCACTGCTGGGTATATACCCAGAAGATCTGAAAACAAGGACAAAAAACGATATATGCACATCAATGTTCATAGCAGCATTGTTCACTACTGCCAAAAGTTGGAATCAACACAAATGCCCATCAACAGATGAATGGATAAATAAAATATGGTATATACATACAATGGAATACTACTCAGCTATAAGAACAAATAGAGTACACGTGATAACATGGATGAATCTTGGAACCTCATGTTGAGTGAAGCAACCCAGGCATTGAAGGACAAATACTACATGCCCTCTCTGATATGAAATAAGTAAACCAAGCTGTCTCAGAGAGCTAGAGACTGGATGATAAACTTTAAGGTAGTTGGAGGGTAGAGGAAGGTTTTGAGCTGACAGCTACTTGGGTGAAATCTATGATAAGCTGGAGGTAAGTATTTGTACAGGGAAGGGATAAAATCGGGGCATAGGGGTAACTTAGGGTGGTGCTGCATGGGCTTTAGAGGCACTAGGGATGGGAGGATGGGTCAGATTGCCCAAGAAATTGGGCAGAGGGTGAGGGGAACATTTGATCATGGGAGATTGTCAGGTATGTAGTTGAAATTGTGGTGCAGAGAAAACTCTTTAGAGAATGTAATATGGAAGGTTGCCTGTTTTGGATGCTTAAGGGCAGGGGGCATCTGACACAGGGCAAGCTTCTGGGGAGTGTGTGAGTGCTCATTTTGTCATAGTGGATTATATCATTGGGTGGAGACCCATACAATGAGAGTGAAGGTATACCCACATCCTGGGGAGGACTGATGTTCTCAAACAAAGGGAATTGTAACTCTTGAGAGAATCGGTGGCTCCCAATAGGTTAGGGCAGTCAAGTAGATCAAGCCCTCAACATTTTTGCATGTATCTCTGAATATGGTCCCTCAAGTAATGAAGATTGATTGTCATGGTGGGCCCTAAGGGGAGGGGAAAAGAGGTGTTGAATACATGGAATCAGGGTAACTGTGGGGCAATGAAAGTGTTCCACAAGATCATGCCATGATGGATATAGGTCATGTTAAATTATACCAAAAATGTATAAAAGTCTATAGGCTAAAATATAAACCATAATGTAAAACATAAGATAACTAAAAATTTAGAAAAGTGTATAGTCTAAAATATAAACCATGATGTAAACCCAAATGAAACCATGTTTGAAAGCTCTCATTTCAATATCTGTACATTAGCTGCAGCAAATATAATATGAACATGTAAAAAGATCACCGTTGAGGAAGGACAAAGGGTTTGACGTTGGATATGTGGGTGTACCATATATTCTATATGTGAATTACTGTGACCTAAAACTTACATCAAGAGAAAATTAATAATCAGGAAAAAAAAAAAGGAGGTAGATACTGAGGAAGAAATGGAGGAAATTGCCTTGCCACTGTACATACAAGGCAACAGCTATAGCAGTGATGAAAGGCAAAATGTCAAAAACAAAGCTTTTTCATTTTTTTGATGCCCCAATTTATTTTTCCTTTATTTAATTTTTCTAAATTTCTATATATTCTATACCTAACCTTTAAACCCATCATTATATTCCATTTTCTTATTAATGGAGCCTGTCAATATATTGGGCTTCCTTTTTGAATAAGTTTTGGAATACAGAGAGGTTCAACTATGGTGGGAGAGGAGCATTCATGTGGGGTGTCATTGGAGGGCTGCACACAGTTGGGAGGGAGTTCTCCAGGGCATGTCTACAGGGTACATAGAAAGGTTTGGATATTTTCATAGTGGTTTCAGTTGGAAACTACAGATGAGAGAGTGCTGACTTTCTGACCAGGGGAGCTCTATCACACTCCCCAGTGGAACAAAAACAATCCCCCAAGTGCAATGACAAAGACCAATAAAGATAGAAGGTCCAACGATGAGCCCTTGATACTGATGGCTCTGACTATGAGCCTGTATGCCTGAAATATGAACTAGAACTATAGCTGTGGGGTACCTAAGAGTTACCTCCTGAGAGCCTCCATGTTGCTCAGATGTGGCCACTCTGTAAGCCAAATTCAGCATGTAGATGCACTGCCTTCCCCCAGCATGGGACATGACTCCTGGGGATGAGGCTCCCTGGCATTGAGGGATTACTACCAAGCACCAGCTGATGATGTAACTACCAAAAGACCTTGAACAAAGAGGTCAACTCAGACCGGCAGAATATCTCAGCCTACATGTAATATCAGGTGTTAAAAACTGCTTTTTTACTTTGGATAAAAAAGGGGGGAATGGAAAGGACAAGTGAGTTTATATGGCTAAGAGTCTCCAAAAAAGAGTCAGGAGGTCATCGGGGGTGATGCTTATGCATGCCTCAGCAGGGTACCAGAGACAGCCAAGGTAGATGGAAACCCAGGTGCTGGTTCTCCTGAGGACTGCAGCAACTCACAGTTCTATGGTCAAGGCAGATGGCTCTGGAGTTCAGGACCATGTTAGTTGGCCTGACTTTGGAGTTTGTGTTCCTGAGTGTTATGGAGTTGGACTCAGATATAACCTTTCTACTCATGCCTCTTCTGTTACTTTTACTGGACCTGTGGTTGGCACTTGGGTTGGTGTATACTCAGGAAACCTGAAACTCTGAACTGTCCATGTGATGGCCAGGCCCTGGGCCTCAGGAGACTTGCAGCTCCTACCCTCTGGTTTCTTGGACTTACCCTGGCCAGCTGACAGGGAGGTGAAGAGGGTCAACCACCACACCAGGGAGCCAAGAGTGCCTACAGCTGCAAGCAGAAGAATTGCATCCATCATCCATGTGGAATCTAAACCTCCTCTTGAGGTAGAGGGGACTGGACATAGCCATCCCAGGTCCACAAGACACAGGAACAGAGTATGGATTAGAGTGGACTTACTGGTGTTCTGCTGGGGAACTATTGTGATAAGTAAGGGAAAAAACTGTAGTAGTGATGTGGAGAGGGTGGCCACGGTGGCTGCTGATGGTTGGGAGAGGGAAGAAGAGATATGGTGTGGGGGAATTTTCAGGATTTGGAGTTGTCCTAGATGGTGCTGCAGGGATGGGTGCTGGACATTGTGTGTCCTGTCGTGGCCCACTGTGTGGACTGGGGAAGACTATGGACTACAATCTAAACCACTGTCCATGTGCTGCAGCGGTTCTCCAGAATGTATTCGCCGAGTGCAGTGGATGTGCCACAATGAGTCTGTTGATATGGGAGGGGTGGGGTGGGTGGGGTGGGGGGTATATGGGGACCTCATATTTTTTTAATGTAACATTTAAAAGAAAATAAAGAAGAAAAAAAATTTTAAGTGCAAAAATTCACTTTCAATTGAGGCTTTGGTTCCTATGCCTTGGGGTTTTTTGACTTCACAACTGAAAAATACTACTAACATTTCACTTCCTTAAGACAAACTTTCATTGCTTGTTCAATAAGTTGCCCAGTCAAAAAATGGCTATATGGAAGTAAAAAACCAAGCCCAACCAAAACATACAAACAAACAAACCAGCCAATTCAGTACAATTTCTCTCTACAATTTGAACAGGCAATTTGTAGAAGTCATTGCTAACTAGATTAGAAAATCTGCAGTGCTTTCCAATTTTTCTCACCTACCTTACTGTCCATGTTCATATTTCAAACTGCACCAACAGAGCCCAGATTTCAGGGGTTGGCTGCTTGGCAGTCTTAGCTGCCTTTGTGACAGGCTTGTGACAGAGGCCCTTTCTCTTACTAAAGTGTTACTGGAAGTTTTCTATAAAGGGGGAGGGTTGCAAGAGAGCAAGGAAAGATGTTGGAGACTCAAACCATGAAATATGGGTCTCCTGTTGGATTTAAAGGCCATTATAAATTTCTGTCCCACAGTTATGATATGAATAATGGCCAATGGGAGCTGTAAATCTGGATGCAAACAATGTTCCCTACACATATGATCCTGCCATCTGCTGTGAAAGATTCAGAGATGATTTTGGAACAGGCTTTCATTATCAAGGAATTCCTGAGCTTTTTCTCTCCCTTTGAAGAGGAGGAGGTAGTGGAGGCAGAAGATGCATGCATGCTTCCTGGAGGAAAATCAAAGCTTTCAGGAGAACTAGAGTCTGCATGGGTTGATTTCAAATCAATGCTACAACTGATACACTGGAAGAGTCAGGTCTCAATTTGTTTCTTTTGTGCCTTTTCTTTGGCAATTTTCAGTACATCCTGAGCTTTGTATGATCCAGTTCTTAACTCTGAAGCACATTTTTTGTACTTAACTGGGTGTTTGATGTACTTGCTTGAGCAACTTGGCACTACTCTGTCTCTGTCATGAGCAAAATTTGAAACCTTAACCACAGAATAATCCATGACTGTGCTTGGAGAGATGAGGGTGGACTTGGACTGACTGGGGGACGTGTTGTCCTGGGCAGGAGCATGTGGCATTGGAGATGAGCTGGGCAATCAAATGTCTACAACTGTTGTGCCAGCTTCCAGGGGTGCTGAAGGTCTCTCCTCCTGAGTTCCATGTAAGGCCTGCCAGGGCCATCAGGCAGCACCCAAGCTCATGCCCAGTTTGGGGACAGGCCTGTGCTGTCAGGTGAGTGGTGTGAGGGCCCAGACTCCTTATGGCTTGGGGTGGCTGCTGGCCTCTAGTAAGCTTCACATTCACCTGCACCCTTCTGGTTAGGCAGGGGCAGTGTGCCATTTGCAGGTTCAGAGCTTCTCCTGGTGGCTAGAGCTCACCCTCAGGTGTTGTGGGGTCAGTTTGTTATCAGGGAATGAGAATGATGCAGCTGAGGCTGGCAAGATATTGGGCTTTGAGGCTCCTATGTGGCCAAGTATTGGCCAGGTGGGGCTGTGGCAGCCACTCTGTGGTTAGAGGTTAATGTGCAGCCAGGGCCGGGAGTCAGGTGGAAAAAGGGCCATCATGTGGTCAGAGGTAGGGAGCTGGTGAACCATGTGTCCTAGTTTCAGGGTGTCCAGGATTCATAATTCTGGTTGTTGGTTAAGACTGAAGAGAGACCAAGCAGTAAAGGACAGTGGATTGAAGCAGTGGCAACGCCCTCTTCCAACCAGTGGATGTTCTTCCCTGCTCAGATGACCTAACTCTGCCAGGGAAAAGAGGCAGGGCTGTGGAGCTTCTAGTCTCCTCTCCTTCTGACTCTGCCCTGCTTTCAGCAGGAAGTCAAGGAACTGACCCTCTGTGGTCCCCAGAGGCCACTCAAGGACTGTGGGAACCACTGGCCCTGGTCCTGGAATTTCCTGGAGATGAGAACCTTTCAAAGCCACTGGAGCCCAGGTCCTGTCATCTTGATAGCTAATGTGACCAATCAGCAGTTTAGCCCCAGCTCTGCTCTCAGGGCAAAAGAGTGGGGCTTGGAGAGGGTGGTCCTTGGAGGCTGAGAGCAGAGACAGCTGTCCCGGGATGGAAGGAGCCCCTGTGGCCACAGGTGGGGGCAGCTTCCTTCTGGCAGCAGGAGAGGCAGACTTAGAAATATAATGTGCTGCTGTCACCTTCATCTCTTTGTAGTACTTTGAGTTTTCAAATGTCATTGGGTTGCTTAAACCAACCCCTTCTGAGTCCCTCCTCTGCCCCAGGTGCTGTTCTAAGCACTGCCCCTGCCACTCTGCTTCTCCTCTCAAGAGTTCACAGCCCCTGGAGCTGTAAGGACACTGCTAGTGCCCATGTGGCTGGCTGGGGCAGGGCTGGGGTCCAAGCCAGGGCCAAGGCCCATCCTGGCCTGCCCTTGACCCTGAGTGCACCTGTCCCTCCTTGTCCTTTAAATGATCTGACATTGAATCTCTCATGGCTCCCAGCTGGTTCACTTCCAGGCCTGGCCCCACATTGCTGTGTGACCCTGGGCAGGTTCTCCTGACCTCTCTGTGCCTCAGTTTTCCCATCTGTGAAGTGGGGCTAGTATAGGACTTTCATGTTGAGTTGCTGCAGAGATTATCTGGGGTTAACCAAAGGCTCAGAGCTCAGTCTGACAGACACTGAAAGTATGATGAATATTAATTTGTAAATTACTAGTTACTGCTGCCTGGTGTTCCTTCAATGCACCACTATTTGATGTGGGAAGCCATGATCCACTCTGAGGCCCTTCCTCAGCCTTTTCAGTTTTCAGTCTTGAACCCGGTTTCTATTGCAGCCACTGTAAACACAACTGCTAATGAATTGCAATTAGGTGTCCCTGGGGCCAGCCCCTCAGGCCCAGCCTCTAGCCCCCTCATCTCACATGTGCAGGAGGACAGGGGATTGTGACTCCTGCATGGGTCCCACAGGTGGTCAGGGCTGAGCCCAGATGGGAACCCAGATTCCCAAAGTCACTGGAGTCCCTTCCCAGGCCCCTGCCTGCAGGAGCCTCTGCCCACTGATGGGAGGTGTTTGCTTGTCCTTCAAGTCTCTTCAGGGCACCAATATGTTGGTGGAGGGTTCTGGCCTCCATGCTGCCTCCTGGACCCCCATCTGGCCTGGGCCTGGCCTCTGCCCACTGACAGCTGGCAGCAACCTGGTGGACCCACACTGGCCACATCAGGATCATGGCTTATGTCCTGGTGTCATCCATGGAAGTGGGCAGCTGATCCCCACTCAGGAGCTGGAATTCATGATGCCCCATCTGGATCCATCTGGATGCCAAAACAGCAGTGTCCATCATTGCCTTGGACAATCCCAGCCCTACAGGTGGGTCTCCTCTCGACAGGATGATTAGTTCTGTACCAGATGCCATGGCCTCCTCACCTCTTTGTTGAGGGGGCAGAAGGATGGAAGGACCCAGATGTTTACTTTCCCCCATTGTCATCTGATTAGACCCAGAACCTGTGCCACTGAAACAGACACTCTTCCCACAGTTATTACCAATAGATTTTAGTTTATTTTTGGACAGAAAATATGCACATTGCTAAAGAGTAAGGCAGTGTAGAAAGAACTAAAATGAAAGGAAAGAGCTGCTGCCTCTCTACTTCCCCCTCCAGGGCCATCTGGCCTCACCTGTTACCACCTGCCAGGGACCAGCAAATGTGAGGAGGGATTTCACTGGTAAACCACTAGCTTTCTTGTTCTTCCAATATTATTTTTGCCAGGTTTGTAGAATTCCCTGCCCAGGTGTTCCTGCTGACTGCCCAAGCGCTGCGATAAATAAGGACCCTTGGACAATGGCTGTTTCCTGGCTGCTGAACAGTGGATTGGCTTGAACAGTGGGAATTTATTTACTCATAGTTTTTTCAAGGAGAATACCAAAATCAAGAGTGTCATGAGAGTGACGCTTTCTCCCAGAAACTGAAGCACCCTGGAGCTGGTAGCCAGGGACCCTTGGTCCTAGCTCTTCTGTCATATCCCAGTGCACATGGCAGCCTCTGCTGATTTCTTTCTGTTATTCCAGGTTTTGTTGACTTTCACCTTTGGCTGCTCCTGGCTTTCTCTTTCCACGTGATCTTCCCTATAAGACCTTCAGTAACAGGATTGAGACCCATCCTGCTTTAGCTGGACCAGGCCTCAGCTGGTGTAACCTCGTCAGTAGACCCACATGATGGATTAGGTTTAAGAACATGCTTTTCTGGTGAATGTATCTCCAAACCACAAAAGCCAGTTACCCCGCTCTTGCCCCAACCTGTCCCCTGCCCTGTCCTGAAGCTCTATCTCAGATGCCCATTGGCCATGGCCCTTTCGCTTGCTTCCTGAGTCTACAGAACTGTGGACATCTCCCACCTGCTGCTCACCTCACACCTCACCTCTCAGTTGTGGGTTCATGGCTGTGTGCTTGCTGTCTCTTGAAAGGAATAGATACAATACATTCTCCTATGTTTGAACCAGAACTGGGAACTAAGCTCAAGAGTTTTCTCTTCCCTGCGATCACCCTGAACCCCTGAAGCCTCTATCTGGCATTTTCTTTACACCAGATAAATTGCTCCCAGGGTTCCTAAGCAGCATGACCTCCTTATTTTACATTCCCATTTGTAGTTTGAAAGGCTCTGGAGGGTCTTGCACATTACAAGTGACAGTTTGTTGTTGATGGTGTAGGAAATGGAGAGGAGATAACCAAAGATCCCAGGGCTTGGGGTCATGGCAGGAGGCAGGAGAGACAGAGGAGAGGGCACCGAGGGCTGAGAGTGCCAAGGGGACCTTGCCCCATCTCCCAAACCACAGTGGACACCACATGCTGTGGTCACATCAGGTGCCAGCAGGACCAGGTCCCCCAGGAGCAGGGTCTCCCTAATGTGGAGCCAAAGACCCCACTGCTGGGCACTGCCCTGGGAGGGCAGGATGATGGGACATGAGAGGGAGAGGGTGGGCCCCAAATCACAAGCTCTTGATAAAAGCAACCATTTGTGGGACCAGCAGGACCCTGTGGCCTGCACTCCCCTCACCTGTCCCCATCAGCCTCTCTGGGCCCCGTGGACAATTCCTGCATCTGCTCTGCACCCACCCTTACCTCCTCTTATTCCTCAGAGCCCCTAGCTTTCTCCCCCCACTCTGACTTGATGACCTTGTTTATTTCTGTTAAAAACTCCTTCTTTGAATACTGGTATGGGATGTAATTGACAGGGGACACATGGTTGGCAGGGAGTTCTACAGGGCATATATCCAGGGTACATAAAAATGTTTGGATATTTTCATAGTGGCTACAATTAAAAACAACAACTTAGGGAGTGCTGAGTTCCTAGCCAGGGGAGCTCTATCACAGTCCCTAAAGGAACAGCAACAATCCCCCAAGTGAAGAGTAAAGACCAAAAAAGAACGAAGGTCCAACAATGAGCCCTTGATACTAATGACTATGCTTGTGAGCCTGTGCACCTGAAATAAGAACAAGGCCTAGAGCTGCAGGGTGCCTAAGAGTTACCTCCTAAGAGCCTCTGTGTTGCACAAATGTGGCCAGTCTCAAAGCCAAACTCAGCGTGTAGATGTGTTGCCTTCCCCCCAGTGTGGGACATGACCCCTGAGGATGAGCCTTCCGGGTGCCAAGGGATTGCTACCAAGTACCAGCTGATGATGTAACTAGAAAATGACCTTGAATAAAAGGGTCAACTTGGACCAGCAGAATATCTCAGTCTACATATAATACCAGGAGTTAAAAATGCTTTTTGACCTGAATAAAAGGGGGAAATGGAAAGGACAAATGAGTTTATATGGGCTATGAGTCTCCAAAAAGAGACAGGAGGTTATCAGAGGGGTTGCCCTTATACACGCCTCAGCAGAGTCCCAGAGACAGATAAAGTAGATAAAACCCCAGGTATTGGTTCTTCTGAGGGCTACAGAGACTCACAGGTTCTATGGTCATGGCAGATGGAGCTCAGTGCCATGTCAGTTGGCTCTACTTTGGAGTTTGTGTTTCTGTGTGATGGAGCTGGACTCAGATCTGATCTTTGTCCACAAGCCTCTCCTGTTACTTTTACCAGAACTATAGTTGGTGCTGGGGTTTAATGTATACCCAGGGGACCTGAATCTCTGGACTGACCATGTGATAGCCAGGCCCTGAGCCTCAACAGACTTGCAACTTCTACACTCTGGTTTATTGGACTTACCCCACTCAGCTAACATGGAAGTGAAGAAGGTCAACCACCACACCAGGGAACCAAGTGTGCCTACAACTGAAAGCAGGAGATTTGCATCCAGCATCCATGTGGAATCTAAGCCCCCTCTTGATATAGATGTGGAGTGGATGCAACCATTCCAAGGTCCACAGGATGGAGGAATAGAGTATGGATTAGAGTGGATTTACTGATATTCTATTCATGAACTATTGTGATTAGTAATAGAAGAAAATGTGGCACTGGTGTGGAGAAAGTGGCCATGGTGGCTGCTGGGGGTAGGGAGTGGGAGGAAAAGATGTGAGGTGGGGGTGTTTTGGGGACTTGGAGTTGTCTTGGGTGGTGCTGCAGGGACAGTTACTGGATATTGTATGTCCTCCCATGGCCCACTGGGTGGACTGTGGGAGAATGTGGGCTATGACATGGACCATTGACCATGAGGTGCAGTGGTGCTCAGAGATGTATTCGCCAAATGCAATGAATGTATCATGATGATGGAGGTTGTTATGGGGGGAGGAGTGGGGTAAAGGGAGTGGGGGAATATAGGACCTCATTTTTTTAATGTAACATTAAAAAAATAAAGACAAAAAAACCCCCTCCTCCTTTGGGGGCATACTGACCTACTTATACTGCAAGTCTAGAGGCTACAGCTGTTATGGTTTGTGTTGACACGTGTCCACCTATGAAGCCAAGACTAAAATAATGAACATGTCCACCCCTGGAGTCCCCACTTGCCCATTCTCCACCCTCATTCCCTGCCCCCTATCCAGGGATCACTGCTGTGCTTCCTTTCACAATGGATTCCCCTGCACCTTCTAGAATTGCATGGGAGGGATTTGCACAGCACTGCTCTCTCTCTCTTCTCTCCCTGCCCCCTTGGGCTTCCTTCATTAACCCAGCATAATTATTTGGAGATCCATCATGGGGTGTGTATCCTTACTGCTAAGTAGGATTCCACAGTGTGGACAGACCACATGTGGCTCATGCTATACCCTGTCAGGCCTCTGGGTTGGCTCCAACTTTGGGCCTTTGCAGATAAAGCTGCTATGACCCAGAGACACATTAGTGGTGGCAGCACATTTGATCTCATTTCTCTCAGGTAAAAACCTTGGGGTGGAATGCAGGGGTTATGTGGCAGCCATTGGGCCTGGACACGTGGCTGCACCTGGTTCCTCCCTTCCCTCCCAACAAGCCCCCGAGTTGGTCCTCAGGGCCTCTTCTCTCCTGTTGCACCCCAAACAGGCTGCTACCCACAACCCCCACCTCCTTCCCACTTCTGTATTCAGGACCCCTTCCCCATTAGACCTCTCTGACATCCTATTTAAAATTGCTCTGTGCACCCCAATGTGTGAGATCCCCCCACTCTGTGGTGTGACACTCAGCAGGTCTGACATCCTGGTTGTCATCATCACTCTCCCTCCAGCACCTCTCAGGGTGCAGAGCTCTGCTCCTGACCCACACCAGCCATCCTGAGGCTCACTGACGGTAGGAAGCACTCCCTGGGGCTGTTGATTTCTAGGGCTCCCTTTGCAGCTCTCCAGACCTGATACACACCTCCGCCTCCTTCCCAGCCCCGTCAGCTGTGGGTTGAGGCAGCACCTGCCTCTGGTCAGGGAGGCCTTCCTACAGGGCTCCATTTGTGTCCCTTCTTCTGCCTGTGTGCCCTGAGGAGGACGGAGGAAGAGAGTCTTAACTTTCCTGAGCTGGCAGCAGTAGCTTTTGGGTGTGTTAATTCAGAGAGAGGAGAGTGGAGGAGCTTCCTGTACTGGGTGGGGTTGGCAGCTCCCTCTGTTGCTCTTGCTGCTCCCTGGGTGCCTGAAAGGCCATTGCTGTTCCCTCCAGGCTTGGGGCCTCCCTCCTGCTTTGCCCCACCTGGTGAGACCAGGTCAGCTCCTCCTCTGGCTCATCAGGCCTTCGTGCCAGTGCTGGCAGCTCCCCTCAGGCAGGAGCATCCCTGGAGGACCCCCAGAGGCCCTTGGGGTGGAGAGGGCAGAGGCACCTCCTGGAGGACAGGTTGTGGCTCTCTTCCTGCTCCACAGAGTTTCTTTCTCCTCTAGGGAAGCATCTTCAAGAGCAGATGCTCTTTCCATCCTTATTAAAAATCACTCCCTGCTGAGATGGACAATCCAAGACATGTTTCACTAGCAGATTTTTTTAAAAAGAGACAACCTTGTGACTTTGAGTCCATTATGGGTTTTCAACCAGGTTTTATCAAGGAGAAAATGTGGGCCCCATTCCTGCTCTTTTGTTTTTACTGTATATGGAGGGGAGGAGACCTGTGAAATGTCAGGTGAATGCCTCTCTGGTACATCCTGCCAGCTGTGGACCAGAATGTGTCACTTTATTAAAGAGTGTGTGTAGAGTTGCTGGTTTACTCACAGTATTGTCTCTGGGGGGTGTTAGTTTATTTCATTGCTTTTTTGTGATTTCCTTCATTTCAGGCTTTTTCTCTTCCTTCCCATCCTGCCTCCCATCTTTGCCCCCCTCTGCTGAATGCCACTGTGTGTGCATTTGCCTGCATGTGCATGTACGCAAAGTGCCACTGTACACACAGGGCCCTAGCTTTGTGCAAACTAAGTTTCTCTCTGTTTCTGAGAAGCCCTAGGTGTCCTCCTCTGTAGCACAGGCAAATACTAATGCTACCTTTAACTTCCAAAATATAGCCCACTCGCACCTGTTCAGGAGGCAGGTTCACATCTGTCATCAGGCCTGTCCACAGGTCACCATCAGCCATAAGCTGGAGGGAGCAGTGGGGGAGGCTGCAGACCTTTCCTTAGTTCAGGACAGCCCATGTGCCCACCCACAGAGCACCAGGGCACCTGGCCTGCTGGGCCCCCCATCCCAGGAGCTTGTAGTGGTCTGAGCAGAAGTGCCCAGTGCCAGCAGAGCAGTCCCCAGATGGGGCAGGAGACCATCCTCACTACAGGAGGATGGTGAGTGAGGAGCAGTGTGTGTTCTTTAACTGATGGCTGAGGAGATTACCCACCTGTGGCTCTTTAAAAGACACCTCTTGGCTCTAGGAGTTGCCACATTCCATGGCTCAGTGCTGCAGCCCTGGCTGTGGTTTGATTCTTGGGTGCCTGGGATGGGGAGATCATGAAAATCACCCTCTACAGACAGGCACTATCAAGATGATTTGGTTCCCTTTACACAGTCAGCCCTTGCCTGGCAGGTGTGGGTGAAGCCAGGGAAGGGGCAGGCATGGGCCATGCCTGAACCGAACCCCAGTTCTGGGAAGTATTTCCCTCTCCAGCAGCCCCACATCCTCCCTGATCTTATTTTGTAATATATATTCACCAACTAATCCATCCAATAGTGGGACCCACCTGCAGACATTTCAAACATGCAACTTTTACATGAAAGAAAAATTTCATTGCTTTTAGTTGCCTCATCCAAGATCCCAGGTCTTTGGTGTTCACTAGTATAAGCACTAGCCACATTTGGCTATTAAATTTCAATTAATTAAATTTTTTTTTTCTTTCAGAGAAGAAGCTGTAAATGTTTTGTAGCTGCCAGCAACTGTTTCCTGTGGAAACCTGGGGTGCCAGCTTGCACAGATCCTGTTCTTTGGGCCTGCATAGCTCCCTTGCTTTGTGTTATTGGGGGCTTCCTCTTTGTGCCCTGCATGCACCCCCCTCCAGTTTGGGGCTCTCTAGGTGCAGTGGCCATGATCTCCCCTTGGGGGTCCCTGTGCCCCCAGGTCCTGGGGACTCTGTGATAGGGAATGCTGTTATATCTTTCAAATTTTTGCAGTTTCTCTCCATCTTATTTTAGGAGTCATTTGTATGCAGGCCCATGTGCCCCTTATAGATAAATTTTCATTTTTTAGGATGTTGTGCTTTCATTTATACATTTGTTGAAAATTTGTGAAATTCATTCTACTTTTTTTGAGAAAGTATAAGAACTGCCCTTTCAAAATAAATAGGAGACACAAGCACAACAGATGATAATTAAGTTTACTAGGCCTGATACGGAGACTTTCATGCTAAGTCCATATCAGAAACCAAAGCCTAATTAAGTTCCTGTCTCTTGTAAAGGGTCCTTCTCCCTGAACCTGAAATTGGGGAGACTCACCAGCTCCCTTTTTTGTTCTGTAGCCTAGTTCCTCTAAGTCAAGGCTAAGCCAAGTAAGGCACTCTGTAAGACTGTATTTTCTTTTTTTTTTAAATATTTATTTATTTATTTCTCTCCCTTCCCCCCTACCCCAGTTGTCTGTTCTCTGTGTCTATTTGCTGCATCTTTGTCCACTTCTGTCATTGTCAGTGGCAAGGGAATCTGTGTTTATTTTTGTTGCATCATCTTGTGTCAGTTCTCCATGTGTGCGGCACCATTCCTGGGCAGGCTGCACTTTCTTTCATGCTGGGCAGCTCTCCTCATGGGGTGCACTCCTTGCACGTGGGGCTCCCCTATGCGGGGGACACTCCTGTGTGGCATGGCACTCCTTGCGTGGATCAGCACTGTGCATGAGCCAGCTCCCCATGGGTCAAGGAGTCCTGGGGTTTGAACTGCGGACCTCCCATGTGGTAGACGGATGCCCTAACCACTGGGCCAAGTCCACTTCCTGACTCTATTTTCTTTCAGACTACCTTGTTCTGCCTATATGAGCCTTGCTCTTGGGCTGAATGCTGCCTAATTCATGAATCACTTAATAAAGGTGTGAAATCCAAAATGTTAATTACCTGGGTATTTTTTTGCACAGGTTCAGTGATGAGAACAGAATCTGAATGCCACTATGAAGGGCTCTGGAGATAAGAAGACAGAAGTAGGTTCCTGCTGAAACCTTTCAGCATGCTCTCCTCTCCACCATCTATAAGGTTCATGAGTGAGTCCCTCTTGGATCTGAGCTCCACTTATTTCTGTCTGTGCTCTCCAGTCTCACTAGCTTTCAGTCCAAAGTTCAGTGGGTCAATCTTTTTAATGAGAAAATTCAAGTTTTGATCCTGAGTCTCTAGCCTTATGGTTCAGTCCACAGTTTCATGTTTGCTATGGCTAGTTTCTTTGACCTGTGCACAAGTTAAGAAGCAAAATGATAAAGATGGATCCTCATTCTCTTAAAATGTTAATTCTCTATCCTATGGCACACTGGCATATTATACATATTCAAATATTATGGAGTTGGAAGCTGTACATATCGAACAAATTGGCAATATCTAACAAAGACAACCTAGAATTTTAATGTTAATTATGAGAAACATTCCAAGTAGACAAAATTACTCATCTCAGAGATGTGCTCCCAAATGTGATATCCCAGCCAGTCAAATGAGATGCCTATTTCAACTGATGCTCAGAGTATGTTAGCAATATTTTTAAAGTTTCATTAAATGATTCTTTGAAAAAGACAAGTGAGAAATTAAAAGCTCATGAGATGTCTATGTTTTCTGTATTTCTGTTTTTTATGTTTGATTAGTAGTTTAAATTGAAAGTATAAACTCTGTGTTTCTGTATGTTTGATGCATGATATTTTCCTACATCTGAATATTATTTCCAAATTAACTTATGAAACTCCTGCAAAGAGCTCTATTCAAATTGACTTAGAGATAAGTAAGCATTTACATATAAATTAACACTCCTAATGTTACAGGGAGCCCCATGCACAAGAGTGTACCCCCTAAGGAGAGCCACCCAGTGCAAAAGAAAGTGCAGCCTGCCCAGGAATGGCACCACACACATGGAGAGCTGACACAGCAAGATGACTCAACAAAGAGACACAGATTCCTGGTGCCGCTGATAAGGATAGAAGCAGTCACAGAAGAACACACAGCAAATGGACACAGAGAGCAGACAAAGGGGAAGGAGGGGAGAGAAATAAATAAATCTTTTTAAAAAAGTACAATATAAGCATAAATTTCATTCTACATGGGTGTGTTCTTCCCAACTCCATGTAATTACTGATCAAATAAACTAGAACTATATCTATTAGAGCTTATATTTTGATTTTATTATTTTTATTTTTATTTTTAGTCTTTATTTTTTTAATATTACATTAAACAAAATGAGGTCCCCATATTCCCCCCATCCCCCTCATCCCACTCCTCCCCCCATAACAACAATCTCCTCCATCATCATGAGACATTCATTGCATTTGGCAAATACATCTCTGAGCACTGCTGCACCTCATGGTCAATGGTCCACATTAGAGCCCACACTCTCCCACAGTCCACCCAGTGGGCCATGGGAGGACATACAATGTCCAGTAACTGTCCCTGCAGCACCACCCAGGACAACTCCAAGTCCCAAAAATACCCCCACATCTCATCTCTTCCTCCCACTCCCTACTCCCAGCAGCCACCATGGCCACTTTCTCCACACCAATGCCACATTTTCTTCAATTACTAATCACAATAGTTCATGAATAGAATATCAGTAAATCCACTCTAATCCATACTCTATTCCTCCATCCTGTGGACCTTGGAATGGTTGCGTCCACTCCACATCTATATCAAGAGGAGGCTTAGAATCCACATGGATGCTGGGTGCAATTCTCCTGCTTTCAGTTGTAGGCACTCTTGGCTCCCTGGTGTGGTGGTTCACCTTCTTCACCTCCATGATTATATTGAAAGAAAAATTATGTTTTCAAGATTGTTACCTTGAAGAGAGTTTCCAAGATCTTTTTGATCATTTAAATACATTTGCAAGATATGTTTTGTTAAAGGAAAATAAAGTTTTGTCTTAAATTTTAAAGTAAAATAAACTGGTTGTTGTAGAAAGAAATGGGAATATGTAGGACAATCATGAGTTGATACAGAAAGTTGAAGGTTTGCAGAAAATGGATTTTATTTGTCATGGCACAGGGTGGCTAAGATTTGATAGGTTTATAAGATTTTTAAGAGTTTTCCCATCAGACAATGTCTTCATACAGTGCTTCATACAAAATCACTTCATACCGTGGTTTTCTCTCTGTTCAGTTAAAGTTTTCTTGTATTATCTGTCTGTTCTTAATAAGAAGTTATAAAAGGTTTTCCTTAACTGAGTGTCTTGTTTAGAAGCAAACTTTCTGTATCACCTCTGCTGTATATTTACCTTATCATCCTCTCTTGTTGTAGAGAATAAACCTCACTTTTGAAATAATTATGTTTATTTTACAATCATGCTACCTCCTATCTTTAGTTTTACAACTTTTTATTTTGTTAAGTTTTTATTGAAGATTATCATTCATATGTGAATATCCATAAATAATAAGTGTATAGTATAAGTTGTGAACTTACAAAACAAACATGAATATCATCATACAGGGCTCCTATATATTACCCCAACAGCAGTACCTTGCATTGTTATGAAACAATTGTTACAAACCATGAAAAAGCATTGTAAAAATATGACTACTAATAAATATAGCCAATATCTTACATTTGGTGTATTTTTCCCCCAACTCACCCAGTTAATGACACCCTGAATTAGTATTATGTACTTATTATAGTTCATGAGAGAACATTTTCATATTCTGTTAGCCACAGTCCATCTTCTACCACAGGATTCACTGTGTTATACAGTCTCCTGTTTTGTACAATCCACTAAAAGTGTATACTCAGTGGCTCTCACATCCATTGCAAAGTTGTGCTATCATCACCTCAGTCAATTTTAGAACATTTTCACTACTTGAGAAGGAAAAATCCCGTATCTCCTTATACCCCTTATTATTGTCCCTTAGAATTGATATAATATCTTTGCCATTGCTGCAAATATTACAATATTATTGTTAACTCTACTCTGTTATATGCAGATGGTCTCTTCTTGCACATGGTACTTTTTATAATACTTTTTGCACAGGGAGCCCATTTGCCATCTTTGGCAGCCCTAGGTGGGCTGCTCTTGAAGTTACTGGCAACCTACCCTTAGTTCCTGAAAATAAGCATAGCTCAAACAAAAGGACAGGTGAAATTTTCCGTGTGTAATCATCCAGGGGGCACTCCATCCTTGTAGCAGTTCCCCCTCTGTTTATACCCTCTCCTTACTCTTGAGGAGGTTTAGCTTCTGGAGCTGCTTCCTGCTGACTGTGGATGTTGTGACAGGTTCCAGTGGAGGAGCAGAATCTTGCCCTAGCTATGTTAAGGTATATTTGACTGTCAGCACACTGACAACAGAATCGTTCATAGCTCTGGGCTATGATCATTTGCAGTTTAATAGCTTCTAAACTTTTACTCATGAAGTACACCAAGCAGTTAAGAAGGCAGGGACCACATTTTAAGAGCATGATACCAATTATTAGGGGACTTATTATGGGTAAGAACCATGATAATTTAGGCATAGAGTTTTTGATGGATTCTCATATCGATTATGCAGGAGGATTGGTAATGTTATGAAGCTAAATGGCTTGGGTGTTTAGCCCTAGCTGCACTGATGTATTTAACCATGTGCAGCAGGAGATATTGGCTACTGCACATACCCCTCTTTGTTCTGCCAGAAGATGATCTAAGGCCATCTCATTATGCATGACATTTACTGTGTCTATAGAAACTCGAATTGTTTTGAGAATTGCATCAGTGATATTGACACGTTCTTCTACTGTGGCTGTTAGGTTGCCTCATGATAGGCAAACCTTCCATAGGGAGTTGATAATCTTATGGTTAACCCTAGCCCAGCGACTTCATATCTAGGGTAAGTTTATTTCTGGTATGGCTAGTGGGCTGGTAAATAGAGATACCATGATTCAGATATCCTATAGTATATTGGCTCCTTATCCAAACATTGTTTACACATTCAGACTTGGGGATCAAGCAGTCCTCCTTCTAAGCCTTCAAAAGGCATTTGAAAATGTATCTTTTTGGTGTACACAGGGCTTTCTAATTGGTTCTTTATAAAATTTGGATTTTTTTAAAAGACTCTGCAGCTGCCTATTGTTTTAATTAGGTCACAGCAGACATTAGATAGGGGACCCAGTTTGTAAGGTAACATGATTCACAAGGCAAGTAGGAGCAAGAATTTTTCTAAGCAGCCCACATCCTTGAGTTTTTATATTTTAGCTCCCACCTTGGATTTAAATAAGTATAGGATAGGTAAATAAAGGCTCCAACTTTTTTGTTCCCCTTTTAGATATTGGCTGTAGCAGTTTGATATTATTGATGAATTTCAATTCTAGGCATATCAGATGATACTGGATTCATAGGTTTACTTAATTAAGGAATTACAGAAACCTCTTCTGCCAGTAGGGCATTGAGTCCCCACCCACCAAAGAATGATATTTAATCAATTACCTAACTTCATATCTTGAGGAAAGAGAAAACTAAACCTAACATTAGTAGGAGGAAGGAAATAATAAAGATCAGAAAGGAGACAAGGGAGATAAAGCACAGAAAAACAACTGAGAGGATCAATGAAACCAAAATTTGGTTCCTTAAAAAGATTAATAAAATTGACAAACTTTTATCCAAACAAAGAGAAATGAGAGAAGATGCAAATAACTATTTAAGGAATGAAAGTGGGAACATTAACACTCATTTGGCAGAAATTAAAAGGGTTATAAGAGAATACTATGAACATTCATATGTCAATAAACTAGATAATTGAGAAGACATGAACAAATTCCTAAAACATAAAAACAACCTGCTCTGACTCAAGAAGATATAAAAGATCTTAACAGACCTATAAAAGCAAAGAGATTGAATAATAATCGAAAATGTCCCATCAAGGAAAGGTCAAAGTCCAGATGGCTTCAGGGAGAAGTGTACCAAACATTCAAACAAGAATTAACACCAATTCTTCCCAAACTCTACCAAAAAACTAAAGTGGTAGGAATTCTTCCTAACTCATTATTCCATAAGGCTACTATTGTTCTGATACCCAAATCAGATAGACACATCAAAAGAAAACAAAGAACCACTTCCATATGAATACAGAAGCAAAAACTCCCAACAAAACACTAGCAAATCAAATCAAACTACATATATTATAAGGATTATACTCCATGACCAAGGGTGACTTATCCCCAGAATGCAGTGGTGGGCCAACCTAAGAAAATCACTCACTGTAGTAACACACATTAAAAACAATGGAGGGAACAATCTATGATCACTTCAATAGCACTGAGAAGCCTTCTGATGAAATCTACCATGATTTCATAATAAAATTGCTCAGAAAAATAGGAATGAAAGGTAACAACCACAACAAGTAAATACAAAAAACTCACAGCTAACATCAAAGTCAATGTGAGAAACAATGAAAGCCTGCAATGAAAGAATGAAACCTGAGGTCAGGAACAAGACAAGGATGCCCACTGTTACCACTTCTATTCAAAATTAAAATGGAAGTTCTAGCCAGGGTTATTAGGCAAAAAAAGATAAAGGCATTTAAATCAGAAATCAAAAACTACCACTATTCACAGATGGTATGATCGTTCATATTGAAAATCCCAAAAAATCCTCAAGAAATCTACTAGAGGAAACAAATTCAGAAAAGTTGCAGGGTATAAGATAAACACTAAAAAAAAAATCAGTTTTGTTTTTCCATACCAGGAAAAAACACTGTGATATGGGCATTAAACATCAATTGCAGCAGCTGCAATACCTACTCTGCAGTTCATTGACATCACCCAGGATAACTAAGAAGGAGGTGGGGAAGGACAACCACCATACCAAGGAACCAAGAGAGTCTACAACTGCAAGAGAGTCCCATCCATCAGCCATAAGGGATTGAAGTCTCCTCTCAATTAGAAGTGGAGTAGGTATCCCCATTCCAGAATCGTCAGGATTGGGGAATAAAATATGGATGAGAGTGGACTTACTAATATTCTACTATGAACTTACTGGTATTCCAGCAATGGAAGAAAGTATATCATTGATGTGGAGACAGTGGCTGCTGGAGGTGCTGAAGGCACAGAAAGGGAAAAAGAGGTGTAATATGGGGGCATTTTTGAAACATGGAATTGTCTTTACTGACACTGCAAAAACAGATAGAGGCCACTATATATCCTAAAGAATTGAGTGAGAGTGAGTAGGAAGAATGTAAACTATAATCCATGCTTCGTGGCAATGCTCCAAATGTGTTCATCAATTGCAATGAATGTACCACATTAATGAAAGAAGCTGTTAATGTGGGGAAGGGTGGGAGGTGTGTGGAATGGGGCATTTGGGAATCCCTTATACTTTTTGTGTAACATTTTCTGTAACCTAAGTACATTTGAAAAAATAAAAAAATCTTTAAAACATTCCATTCACAATAGCCTCTAAAAGAATAAAATACCTGATAATGAATTTAAATAAAGAGATGAATGACCTATACACTGAAATCTGCAAAGCACTTAATTAAATTTGACCTAAATTATGACCTAATTAATTTTAATTAATTAAAGATGATCAAAATAAATGGCGAGTCCTTGTTTCAGATTTAATATTGTTACAATATCAGTACTATCTGAAGTGATCTGCAGATTAAATGCAATACCCAAACTGGGGGGAAGGCAATACATTTACATGCTGAGTTTGGCTTTGAGACTGGCCACATTTGAGCAACACAGAGGCTCTCAGGAGGTAATTCTTAGGCACACTGCAGCTCTAGGCCTTGTTCTTATCTCAGGTGCACAGGCTCACAAGCATAATCATTAGTATCAAGGGCTCATTGTTGGATCTTCCTTCTTTTTTGGTCTTTGCTATTGCACTTGGGGGATTGTTGCTGTTCCTTTAGGGACTGTGATAGAGCTCCCCTGGCTAGGAACTCAGCACTCCCTCAGTTGTTTTTAATTGTAACAACTATGAAAATATCCAAACATCTTTATGTACCCTGGATATATGGATATATGCCCTGTAGAACTCCCTGCCAACCATGTGTCCCCTGTCAATAACATCCCACACCAGTGTTCCTCCTCTGACATTGTTGAACCTCTCTGTGATCCAAAACTTCTTCAAAAATGAAGCCCTATATTGCCAGGTTCCATTAGTAGTAAAATGAAATATAGTGATGAGCTTAAAGGTTAGATATAGAATACATATTAATTTAGAAAAATTAAGGTAAAAATAAATTGGGGTACCAAAAAATTTAAAAATGCAAAAGCTTTATTTTTGATGTTTTGCCTTCCATCACTGCAATAAGTGTTGCCTTGTATGCAAACTGGCAAGGCAACTTCTTCCACCAAGGGATTACTACCAAGTACCAGCTGATGATGTAACTAGAAAATGACCTTGAATAAAGGGGTCAACTCGGACCATCAGAATATCTGTCTACATATAATACCAGGAGTTAAAAATGCTTTTTGACCTAATAAAAGGAGGAAAGGAAAGGACAAATGAGTTTATGTGGCTATGAGTCTCCAAAAAGAGCCGGGAGGTCATCAGAGTGGTTGCCCTTACGCACACCTCAGCAGAGTCCCAGAGACAGATAAAGAAGATACAACCCCAGGTACTGGTTCTTCTGAGGGCTACAGGGACCAACAGTTTCTGTGGTCATGGGCAGGTGGAGTTCAGTGCCATGTCAGTTGGCTCCTAATTTGGAGTTTGTGTTTCTGTGTAATGGAGCTGGACTCAGATCTGATCTTTGTCCACAAGCCTCTCCCTGTTATTTTACTGGATCTGTAGTTGGTGCTTGGGTTTAGTGTATACCCAGGGGACCTGAATCTCTGGACTGACCATGTGATAGCCAGGCCCTGAGCCTCAACAGACTTGCAAACTCCTACACTCTGGTTTATTGGACTTACACCACTCTGCTAACATGGAGATGAAGAAGGTGAACCACCACACCAGGGAGCCAAGAGTGCCTACAACTGAAAGCAGGAGAATTGCATCCAGCATCCATGTGGAATCTAAGCCCTTTCTTTATATAGATGTGGAAGTGACACAACCATTCCAAGGTCCACAGGATGGAGGAATAGAGTATGGATTAGAGTGGACTTACTGATGTTCTATTCATGAATGATTGTGATTAGTAACTAAAGAAAATGTGGCATTGGTGTGGAGAAAGTGGTCATGGTGGCTGCTGGGGGCAGGGAGTGGGAGGGAGAGATGTGATGTGGGGGCATTTCCAGGGGTTAGAGTTGTCCTGGCTGGTGCTGCAGGGACAGTTACCAGTCATTGTATGTCCTCTCATGGCCACTGGGTGGGCTGTGGGAGAGTGTAGGGCTATGGTGTGGGGCCATTGACCATGAGGTGCAGTGGTGCTCAGAGATGTATTCACCAAGTGCAATGAATGTCTCATGATGATGGAGGAGGTTGTTATGGGGGGAAAGTGGGGTGAGGGAGATGGGGGTTTATAGGGACCTTGTATTTTTTTAAGGTAACATTAAAAAAATTTTAAAGACCAAAAAAATGAAAAAAATAATAAATGCAATACTGCCAAAATCTCTGCAACCTTTTTTTAGGAATGGAAAAAGGTGATCCTCAAATTCATATGGAATAGCAAGGCACCAACTAGCCAAAACAATCTTTCAGAAGTCTCTAACTATATAATAAGCACACACAACAAGATATCATCCCAAATTATACAACATAACATAAAAAGAACTGGAAAAATCTCATCTATTCTCCAGGGGAAAAAATCAGCCAATACAGTCCCAAATGAACCAGAGAAGGAATTATGCATCAAAGCAGTCTCTGCTCAATAAGAAAGGTAAATACTCTTGAAATGAAAGAAAAGATAGTTCTCAACAAAGAAACATAAACAACAAAAATGTAAAAGGAAACTTTAGACCTATATATAAAATATCCAAAATTCAAGGAAAACTAACAAGATGTGGCAAAGTAAGGAGTTCCTAGAGTCAGCTCCTGCTACAGGGCAGTTAGTAATCACATGGTGCTATCTAAAGCACCTGTTTGGGTAATCCAGGAAGCCAGAAGAGCTTCATGCAACATCCTTGAAAGAACAGAAGGAAGGAGACTGCCCATCTGCAGAGAAGATTCAGAAGTAGAGCACCCCATGCCCTGGAAGCTGGTGCCCATCATCCAGTGGAGGCACAAGCCACCTCGAGAGCTATTCTGCAGCTGGAATAGGAAGCTCCACTTCCCAAAAATGGGGAAGGAAAACATAGTTGGGCACCAACTTCAGCTACTGATGAGTAAATTGAGAGGGCTACAGTATATAATTCTAAGAACAGCTAAAGTTTGAACCTGAACAAGTCAGAAAGAGGCTGGGTGTCACCATCTTAACTCCACGCTGGGCACAAGGGGAAGCAGGACAGAATAAAAATCCCAGTGCTGGTAGGGACCAGCACCTTTCCATCCAGATCAGATTGCAGCTCTAGCATAGGACCCAGCCTCACCTCCAGCAGGGAGGAAGCTGGGGGACCTGCATTAGCCTCTTTGGGAAATTACCAGCCAAGTTGAGATGTCAGAGAATATCCTACCATAGCAGCACAAGCTGCCCCAAGAGCTATCCTCTGGCTAGAAATGGAAGCTCCTTTTTCCCAAAAACAGGAGAGGAAGAGAGTTGGCCACTGATTTCAGCTACTGATTAGTAAATTCAGTTTGCTAGAGTCTAACCCTAAGAACAGCTAAAGGATGAACCTGTCCAAGTCAGAAAGAGGCTGGTGGCCACCATTTTAACTCCACCCCCAGCAGAAGGGGAAGCCAGGCTGACCAAAATCATGGTTGAACATAGGGACCTGTTTCTTTCACCCAGATCAGCCTGCAGTCCTATTCTAGGCTTCAGCCCCACCTCTGGCAGGGGGGAATCTAGTGGACCCTGCACTAGCCTATCCAGGTAACTTCAGGAACCTTTAGCTGACATGGGCTGAATAACTGGAAGTCTACCAGGACAACTGTGGTCATCTTGGACCTGCAATACATAGATTGCTGCCCATGCCTGCAGCTCTGTCCCTGCCCCAGGCAGGGGTGAAAGGGGCATGAAGCTTCATCAGTTTCACTGGGCAGCCACAGTCACAGCCTGCATAACTTGAATTATTCCACACAGCTGTGATTCTGTCCCTACCCCTGGCAAAGGAGAAAGTTGAGAGAAGCTTCATAGGTCCCTGGGTAATGAGGGCAGCTTAAGCCTCCACAGCTTAGAGTACCAACTACATCCTTGGCTCCTACTGCACAACCAGCAAAGGAGAAAGGGCAGAAAGCCATAAACTAAAGAGGAAAAACTACACCCAGAATAAATACTCTACTACACCAGATGCCAATACAACAAAAAATTATAATCCACACCAAGGAACAGGAAGATATGGCCCAGTTAAAGGAACAAGATAATGTTCCAAGTAACAGAAAGGACTTGAGACAACTAATCATAGAAGTTCAAACAGGGAAACGGACTTTGGCCCAGTGGTTAGGGCGTCCATCTCCCCGGGCCTCCTTGACCCGTGTGGAGCTGGCCAGGCGCAGTGCTGATGCGCGCAAGGGGTGCCGTGCCACGCAAGGGTGTCCCCCGCGTGGGGGAGCCCCACGCGCAAGGAGTGCGCCCGTGAGGAAACCCGCCCAGCGTGAAAAGAAAGAGCAGCCTGCCCAGAAATGGCGCCGCCCACACTTCCCGTGCCGCTGACGACAACAGAAGCGGACAAAGAAACAAGACGCAGCAAATAGACACCAAGAACAGACAACCAGGGGAGGGGGGGAAATTAAATAAATAAATAAATCTTTAAAAAAAAAAAAAAGAAGTTCAAACAAATCTCCTTAAATTCAATGAGATGGCTAAAGAGATTAAGGATATTAAGAAGACACTGGAGGAGCACAAAGAACTCGAAAGCATACATAGCAAATTAGCAGATCTCAGAATGAAAGGTGCAATAAATGAAATTTAAAAACATTGAAATCATATAAAGCAGATTTAAGAAGGCAGCAAAAAGGATTGGTAAGCTGAAAGAAATGGCCTCTGAAAGTGAACATAGAAAAGAACAAATGAGGAATGGAAAAAATTGAACAAGGAAACAGGGACATAAATGACAGCAAAAGATGTACAAACATACATGTCATGGGTGACCCAGAGAAGAAGAAAAGGGAAAAGGGGCAGAAGGAATATTTGAAGAAACAATGGTAGAAAATTTCCCAACCCTATTGAAGGACATAGATATCCATGTCCAAGAAGCACAATGTACTCCCATCCAAAAAAATCCGAATCAACCAACTCTGAGACACATACTAACCAGAATATCTGATGCCAAAGACAAAGAGAATTCTGAGACCAACAAGAGAAAAGCAAAGCATGACATAAGGGATACCCAATAAGATTAAGTGTTGATTTCTCTTCAGAAACCAGGGAGGCAATAAAACAGTGGCGTGATATATTTAAGATACTAAATATAGAAGTAAAACTTCCAGCCAAGGATCTTATATCCAGCAAGACTGTCTTTCAAAACTGAGGATGAGATTAGAATATTCATAGATAAACAGAAACTGAGAGAATTTCTAACCAAGAGGCAAGATTTTCAAGACATACTAAAGGTTACGCTAGACCCTGACAAGAAAAGACAGGACAGAGAGGCCTGGAAGAGAGTCTAGAAATGAAGATTTTATCAATAAAATTAAAAGAGGAAAAGAAGGGTGAAAATAAAATACGGCAGATAAAACTCAAAAAGTCAAGAAAAAACTTAACCAATGATGTAAGGCACTTGTATTCATAAAACTGCAACTCAATATTAAAAAAAAAATTAAAAAAAGTTCTAAATAACTGGAAGAATATTCCATGCTCATGAATTGGAAGACTAAATATCATTAAGATGTCAATTCTACTCAAATTGATATACAGATTCAATGCAAGCCTGATGAAAATTCCACCAGAATTTTTTTTAATTGAAAACACAATTATCAAACTTATTTGGAAGGGTAAGGGATCCTGAATAGCCAGGAATATCTTAAAAAAGAAAAGCGAAATCTCACCTCCAGACTTTAAATCATATTTCCTAGATATAGTGGTTTAAAAAAAGCATGGTACTGCCATAAAGACAGACACATAGACCAATGGAATCAATTTGATGGTTCAGAAACAGACCCTCACATGTATGGTCAAGCCATTTTTGACTAGCCTATCAATCCCACACATCTCAGGCAGAATAGTCCATTCAACAAATGGTGCTGAAAGAACTTGATATCCATAGCCAAAAGAAGGAAAGAGGACCTCTATCTCACACCTTATCCAAAAATTAACTCAAAATGGACCAAAAACCTAAAAATAAAAGCAAGAACCATAAAACTTCTAGAACAAATGGTAAGAAAGTATCTTCAAGATGTGGTGGTACATGGTAGATTCTTAAAGGAGATAAGAGGAGGACTGAGATGGACTACTGATGGTTAATGTACATAAATTTTAATTAGCTTTGCTGTGAAAGTGTGGAAATGTATAGAGCGAATGGTAACACATAGCGAGTAAAAGCTAGTTTATAAATGGGGATGTGGTGGAAAATGGTAATCTAGATATGAAATGCCAATTGACAGAATGCTAAAGAAATAATCTAGGAACCCTGAATAGCACAGCAAACCAAGAAGTAGATGAGAATTGTGTTTGATGGTACAAATGCAAAAGTGTCCTTTGTTAGCTAAAGCAAATGTACATCACTACTGTAAGGTGGTGGGAATGTGGAGAAGTATGGGAAAAATACAACTGGAGTGACCTATGGACTCTGATTAGCAGTAATAATATAATATTGTTGCATCTATGCCAAAGATGTACTGTGTTGATAATGGGGCAATATGGAAAATGTATGCCAAATGTACACTATGGTCATGGTAACAATCAGATGATATTAACTTATCTGTAACAAATGTTCAGATAGAGGGGTGTTGTTTGGGAATTCTGTACATGTGCATGATTGTTTTATAAGTTTACAACTTCTGCCATAAAATTATAGTTAAAAAATAATAATAGGGTAGGTTGGGGGGGAAATACACCAAATGTAACATAAGAACAACAAGATTTTGACAAAAATCTTTCATAATTTGTAAGAAACATCTCATGAAAATGCAAGGTGTTGGTGGAGGGTTGATGTATGGGACCCCTGAATGATGTTACACGTTTGCTTTCTAACTTCACAATTTTTACCATACTTATTTATGAATGATCATATATAAATGATATAAAGATAATAATAGGGTGGGTTGGGGGAAAATACTGTGGTTAGTAGTAATATTGTGACAATGCTCTTTAATCATTAGGTTAAAATGTTTAACAATTCAAGGTATTGGTGATAGGGTGAGGTATGAGAGTCCTGTATCATGTTATATATATTTGTTTTGTAAATTCACAATTATTATTATACACTTAATGTTTATGTATGCTTATGTATGAGTGGTATACTCTAATAAATTTTTAAAAAATGTTTTAAAAAGCATGGGACCCACTGAGTCCATCACTCTCCTTTCTGGGGAACAGGATTGGAAGGAGACTATCTGGGGAGTCAGGCAAGCTAAAATTAGATTCAATTATAAAACAAAGTTGAAAAATTAGGTATTTTTTTATCACCAATTTACAGATGAGGAATAGGTACAAAGATCTCAAAGTACTTTTCCTGAAGTGACCCACCAAGTACATGTCAGGATCTAAGTACAGGGAAGTCTGACTTAAGGTAAACCACTGTGGAAATGACTTCACAAGAGTCACAATTCCATCCAAGTTGGGCCTCCCTCAAAGCCCATGGTGAGCCTCAACTACATTCAAGGGCTGCAAATATGATGGTCTGAAACCACCTACCCAACAAGGAGGGTCATCATAGAGATGGTGGAAAGAGCCACCGTCTCCACCCTTTACACTTTATTAAATAAAGTGAGTGCATGGTGACTGTTTAGGACTGTTTAGGTGATCCAGTGAGCAAGAGATAAAGAATCAGCAAATACAACTTGAAGAAGAGGGGTCAATGGTAGGATAACAGAGCAGGTAAGAAAGATGCTGTGAGTGGATGAAGTTCAACCTGCTGCCCACATAGGATGTCCCAGGTTTGGTTCCTGGTGCCTCCTAAAAACAAACAAGCAAACAAATGAATAAACCAACTCAAGGGAGCCTATGTAGGCTCAATGGTTCAGTGCCAGCTTCCCACATACAAGGTCCCAGGTTCAGGTTCAATGCCCAGTCCTGGTACCTCAAAAAAAAAAGGTTACCTAAGTCAGAGAAGACAAGACTTGAGCTGGGGATCAAAGGAGGAGGAGGAAGCAGGCAAATGGTGAGGGGCTATTTCCACATCAAGAAGGAAGAAAGAGCTTTATCACTCAATTACCTCCAAGGGAGTTGGGCATGACAAAAAAAAAAAAACATTAAAAATGTGCAAAGTATTTACATAGACATTTCTACAAGGAAGATATACAAATGGTAAATAAGCATAAGAAAAGATGCTCAAGTCCATTAGCCATTAGGGAAAGGCACATCAAAGCATGATGAGCTGTCCTTCACACCCACTCAAAAGGCTATTATTTTTTAAATTGGAAAATAGCAAGTGCTGGTAAGGATGCATATAAATAGGAAACCTCATACACTGTTGGTAAGAATATAAAATAGTGTATTGGCTGTGGAAAACAGCTTGGCAGTAACTCAAAAAGTTAAACTAAAATTACCAAATGACCTGGCAATCCCACTTCTGCATATATATCCAAAAGAATTGAAAGCAAGGATTCAGACAGGTATTTGTATGTCAATGTTCAGAGCACAATAAAGAAAGGGTAGAAGCCAAATAACTACCAGCAGATGAATGGATAAACAAAATGTGGTGAATACATACAATGGAATATTATTCAGCTCTAAGAAAGAATGAAGTCCTGATGCATTCATCAACATGGATGAACCATCAGGACATTACATTCGGTAAAATAAGTCAGACACAAAAAGACAAATATTGTATGATCTCACTGATATGAACTAAGGATAAGAAGCAAACTCACAGATTTAGAATCTAGAATATAAGTTACCAAGGGATACAATGGGTTAGAGAATGGAAAACTGATATTTAAATTGTGCAGAATCTCTATTTAGGTTGATTATAAATGTTTGGGAATGGATAGTGGTGATGGTAGGACCTTACTGTGAATTATATGTTTGTGAATATGGTTGAGAGAATTTGTTTAAGGTCATGTACGTTACTAGAAGGAAAGCTAAAAGCCTAAAGGTGGGATTGTTTAACTAAGTGAATGTGTTATGGATGATGGACTGAGGTTAACAAATATAAGATTGCTCTTTCATGAATTATAACAAATGGATGACACTATTACACATTGTTAATAATAGGAAGGTAGATGGAAAAAATACACCTAATGTAAACTAAGGATTATAGTTGTCAGTAATATCTTATATTCTTTCATCAATCCTCACAAAGCTGACACACTAATGCAAAGAGTCAACAATAGAGGGATACATGGGAACATTGTATTTTTTACATGAATTTTCTGTAAACATACAACTTCTCTCATTTAAAAAAATTGTAGTAATTTAAGAAAGCATTATGCTAAGTGAAAGAAACTAGATGCAAAGTACCATATATTCTATGATTTCATTAATATAAAATGGAAAGATAAATTTATAGAGATGAAATTTATAGTGGTTATGGAGGGCTGGGGAATGATAGAGGGATTGAGAGGTGACTTCTAAGGAGTATAGGGCTTTCCTTCTAGGATTAATGAAAATGTCCTGAACTTGATTGTGGTGAGGAATGCACACATCTGTAATTATAATAAAGTACACTTAGGATAGCTTATATGGTATGTAACTATATCTCAATAAATGCTTTTAAAACTTGGAGCACACATTGTGGAGGTTCTTGTAGTGCAATGTAATAGCCTTGCATTTTACTATAAACTGGGAAAGTGTGGGGGTTTCAGTAAAGAAAAACAAGGGCCAAGACTTGTCTTAGGTTTTAACAGGATCATTCTGGCTGCTAGGTAAGAATGGACCACAATGGCAAGTAGGTCAAAAGGCAGACTAGTTAGGGAGCTATCACAGCAGTCCAGGCAAGTGATATGGTGGATTAGATAGAGCAGCAGCAGTTAGGGAAACCAGGTGGTCGGGTTCCACACTTATTTGAAGTAGCTGTTGCTGGATTACTGTGGGGTAAGAAAGTGACACAATCCCAACTCCAAAAGACAGAGGAATGAACAAACAGGAGGAATGCACCTATGGATAAGTAGACTATTATTATTCTAATAATGGAAGAACATAACATTGATATAAATACAGTGGACACAAGAGGTTCTGAGGGGAGGGAGAGGGAAGAATAGGCATTACATGGGGCATTTTTCAAACACTGGAATAATTTTGCATGATACTGCAATAACAGATACACGTCATTATACATTTTCTCAAACTTATAAAAATGTGCTGTGCAAAGTGTGAAACAATGCAAACTATAGACCATGCTTGACAGCAATGCTTCAATATGTGCTCATCCCATGAAACAAATGGACCACACTAATGAATGAAGGATAATGTATATGGGGAAAAGTGTGTTAGAGGGAGGGAGTAGGGTATATGGGAACCCCCTATATTTTTGATGGAACATCTATGGCAACTAAAGCTCCTTTAAAAATAATGAAAATAATTTTTTTTTTAAATTGTGACACTGAAGCAGAAGTATCAATGGGGTTGTGATGTTAGGCAAGAGAAAGACTGGGGTATCATCAAAACTAGTTGATATTTGAAAACATGGAAAGAGATTCTGAAGAGAGAGTGCATTGAATGAGATCCATAAAAAATAAAAATGATACATGGCTCTTCACCAAATTTTTTTTTAAAAGATATATTTATTTAATTTCCCCCCCTCCCCTGGTTGTCTGTTCTGTTCTTGGTGTCTATTTGCTGCGTCTTGTTTCTTTGTCCACTTCTGTTGTCGTCAGCGGCACGGGAAGTGTGGGCGGCGCCATTCCTGGGCAGGCTGCTCTTTCTTTTCACGCTGGGCGGCTTTCCTCACGGGCGCACTCCTTGCGCGTGGGGCTCCCCCACGCGGGGGACACCCTTGCGTGGCACGGCACTCCTTGCGCACATCAGCACTGCACATGGCCAGCTCCACACGGGTCAAGGAGGCCCGGGGTTTGAACCACGGACCTCCCATATGGTAGACGGACGCCCTAACCACTGGGCCAAAGTCTGTTTCCCTTCACCAAATTTTAAAACTACAGACCTGAAAAAAAGAAACTATAAAAGCAAACTACAGACAGAGAATAATATTTGCAAACTTAAGTATGACAAAGAAAGAACACATACCTAGACTATCTGAAACTGATATCTGGAACAGCTATCTACAATATTGGGAGTGGATGTGGCTTGAGCTGTTGAGCGCCTGCTTCCCACAAGAGGTTCTGGGTTCAGATCCAAGTACTTGCTAAAATAAACAAAAACAAAAAGCAAGCAAACAAAAAAATTTCAGGGGAGCCCATGTGGCTTGGTGGTAGAGGGCTGGCTTTCCACTAATGAGGTCCTGGGTTCAACCACTGAGCCAAATACCAAAAAAAAAAAAAAAAAAAAACCCCACAAAAACACAGATATCTAGAATAAATCAAAAGAATTTCCAAAATTCTCAAAATTCAACCATGAAAAAACAAATCCTGGGAAGTGGCTGTGGCTCAGTCACTTGGGCTCCTGTCTACCATATGGGAGGCCCTGGGTTCTCATCCCAGGGCCTCCTTGTGAAGGCAGGCTCACCCACAGGCTGAGGATCGCTGCCTCACCCACAGGTACTGCGGAGAGCCAACTCAGCCAGGTCACGCGACAAAGGAGGGAGACAAGCAAAAAAACCCACAGAAGAGTGTGCAGAGAATGGACACAGCAAGCAAGCTGCGAGGGTGGAGGGGAAATTTAAAAATAAAAAAAAACAATCCAATTTAAAAATGGGCACTATATATGTGCAAACATTTCACCGTAGTAGATGAATGGATGGGAAATAAGTACAAGAAGAGATGCTGGATATAATTAGTCATTAGAGAAATGCAAACTATACCATTATGATATGCAACTACACACTATTAAAACAACTAAAACATAAGGTGACAATACCAAATGCTGGTGAGAATGCAGAAAAACTGAATCACTCATACATTGCATAAGGGAATATAAAATGGTACAGTCACTCTGAAAACTAGTTAGCAGTTTCTTACAAAACTAAACATAAACTTACCATACAGCCCAGTGAGTGCACTCCTGCACATTAATCACATAGAAATCAAAACATATGCCCAAACTAAAGCCTTAGTTTGTTGTTTGAAATGATCTGATCAAACGGATAAATCTCTAGCTAGGCTAACCAAACATAAAATAGAGAAGATAAAAATTACCAATACCAGGAATGGAAGAGGTGTCATCACTACTGCTTCCACAGACATTAAAAGGATAATCAAACAAGACTATGAACATCCTTAGGTCCAATAATTTTATAACTTAGATGTAATGACTCAAAAGTTCTTGAGAGATGCAAATTATCAAAACTCACACAAGAATAGATCATCAGAATAACCCTACAGCCATTAAAATTTTGAATCAATAATTAATAACATTCCAAAAAACAAAGGACCTGGTTCAGACAGTTCAAAAGCAAATTCTACCAAACATTTAAGGAAAAATGAAACCAATTCCCCACAATCTCTTTCAAAAACAATGCAAAGGGAACATTTCCTAACTCATGAGATAAGGCCAACATTACCCCAATGGCAAAACCAGAAAAAGATATTAAAAGAATGGAAAAGCACATACCATATTTCTCATGAATATAAAAACAAAATTTTGTCCCATTGCCTGGGACTGTCCAGCTGACTAGGGGTCTCCTAGAAGGAAAATTCACATAACAGGACATATTACAAATGCCTATAATGATCCCTTCCCAGAATCTTATTATTGTGTATTTTGTAGGAAAAACACTCATTTTAATAAAAATCAAATGTTGAAAAAGGTACACAATGAAAGGTAAGCCTCCCTCTCATCCAGCCCATTCCCTCCATTCTACCTCTGCCCAGACACCCACTTACCAATTTCACACACCTCCTTGCAGGATAAGCCATCCAGACACAAGTATATATGCCTGTGTCTCATTGCACACCCTATGTTTTACAAGTTTTTTTAACTTAAATCATTCAGTCATTAAGTCAACCTTTCTTAAAGAAATGCTCAAAATAGACCTAATAGCTTGACCATGTAACATAAAGTCACATCAGGATACTCTTAGTGAGAGGGGGTGACATGAAAAGGCAGGACAACGGACATAAACCAGGACTGCCCTCAACAAGGGGGAGCACACAGTCATCCTGGAGCCATCCATCTGTTTAACGGCTCTGTGGAAACCCAGTTCATGGACTTTCTTTAATTGACAAATCAGTGATCTGGAGTCCCCCAGCTCCACCCAGATGAATGCACCACCACCCGCTCCAGCAGCAGGAGGTCCAGCATGGAGCCTAGAGTGATTACAACTGAAAATGGGAGGATTGCATCCAGCATCCAGGTGGAATCTGAGCCTCCTCTTGACATAGAGGTGCAATGGACACAACCAATCCAATGTCCACATAGAAGAGGTGGCATTGGATTGGGAAAAGTGGACATGGTGGACGATGGGTATGGAGAAAGGCAGGAAGAGATGAGAGGTGGAGGCATCTTTGGGACATGGAGCTGCCCCGGATGGTGCTTCAGAGGTAATCACCGGACATTGTAAATCCTCACAGGGCCCACTGGATGGAATGGAGGAGAGTACGGGCCATGATGTGGACCATTGTCTATGAGGTGCAGAGGTGCCCAAAGATGTACTTACCAAATCCAATGGATGTGTCATGATGATGGGAATGAGTGTTGTTGGGGGGGGGGAGAGGTGGGGTGGGGGGGTGGGGTTGAATGGGACCTCACATATATATTTTTAATGTAATATTATTACAAAGTCAATAAAAAAAATATGAATGGAAAAAAAAAAAAAAGGATGAGACTCAGCACAGGTCTGCACCCTCCCCAGTGCACAGGACTAACACCTCCTGCAAACATTCCCAGGGTACAGAGCTCAAGGCTGCCTAGCACCTGAGCAGCCACAGCCATCACCAAAGGCCAGGCTGAAGGAGCCTGGACACCACCTGCCAAGGCCTGCAGCCTGGAGCTGAGCATCATGGGAGGGAGGGCTGGGGCAGCTTTCAGCACTGCCCATGTACAGGACCCACCCAGACCTCAGGGCCCACCCAAGGCCTCCAGACTGGGGATGGCCCCACCCACTTCCTGCTTCAGGCACCCAGGGTTCAGCTAGTGGATCATCGGAACCATTCCTCAACTTCTGAGTGTTTTTCTTCAATCTTTAACATTCTTCATTAAATATTTCAGCCCTTTCAGCTTTTCACTTTATCTACTTAAGCATTATCTTGTCACCCTATTTCTTAAGAGATTATACTTCAATTTTGAGCTGTATTTCCATTTTTCTTATTTCTTCTCATTCACTTTTTGAGTTTTTTTAAATTTATGATATCTTATCATGTATTATTTCATTTTCTTAATGCCTGTTCTCTACTTTTCAGAAAGTATACTTTAGTACATAATATAGATCATGACAAAGAGCTTTCATTCATTTGTTGTGGATTACTCTGCACCTACTCCTTTTCTCCCTGTATTACTTTGATACTTGAAAATAACAATGTTTTTTTCTCTTGGTTTTCATGATTAAAAAAATTTCATAGACAGAAGTGAAACTGAAAATAGCTTTCTAACAACACAGCTCTGTTTCTCTTTCTACACGTTTTATGAAATATTTTAAAATATGGAAGCTTTCTTCCTGATATTTTCAGATTCTATATTTCCACCACTCTTCCAAGAAGGGTCTTCACTCAGTTCATTACCTCTACTGCACCTTTCCTTGCCTATTTTCTTTCTCCACATGACTACTGAATGTTCCTTTTACATGTACTCCTCTCTTGAGAAACATTACCACGTTGCCAAAATCTAGTCATTCTCTATACGTCTATAGATTTTCAAAATCAATGATCTATAAAAGTCTATATATATTCAAAAGCAATATGTATACGTTATTTCAATAAGTTATACTATATTTCATTTCTGAATTAGTCTTGTTTTTGTATATTTAATGTATTGTATTCCTACAATCATTAGATTTTAATTTTTTATATTTTATGACTACAGTTATTTTCTATTTAGTTTTAAATGAATCTATTTACATACACATTTGGTGTTAGCAATCATGGTTCATATTCAGCAAATTCTGAAAATTATTTATTGCTTTAGATACATAATCAAATAGGTTCAGCATCATTTATATCTGGACTACAATATTACCACCATATGGCTTGATACCTATCATCAGACACACACATGGTCCTCAAGGATTCTGGCTAATACTTGTTCTTACTCCAATTAAAATACTGTTTTATAAATAACCTGAGGAAAGAAAAATTCATTTAATAGGGTTTATTGAATTTTTAAAATTTAAGAACACATCAAAATATTTCAGGCATAGTCTATCATGATCTTATTATTAAACCTTGAACATATGGACATCAGCAAGAATTAAGTTCTTCAAAACCACAAAAATGTAGGTATCCTACAACTAACTCACATTCCAGGATTTCAGAAATGCACTCACAGGATGCCTATAATCTGGAGACTTTCTGCTGCTCACTACATGTATGGTCATTTGTGAAAGTCATTCTACTCTGTTCACAGCTGCATTTTAAAACTCCATGGCTAACATTACACTCAATAGTGAAATACTGAAGATATTTCCCAAGAGTTCATGAACAAGATAAGTTAACACACTTTCATCACTGCTTTTCAACATTGTACTAGCCAGAGCAATTGGGTAAGAAAAAGAAATAAAGTCATCCCTACTGGAATGGAAGAAGGAAAGCTATCCCTATAGATGACATACTCCTTTAAATACACAATTCCAAAGAAGCCACAACAATACTAATGCAACAATAAAGGCATTAAGCAAACTTGCATAGTAGGAGATAAAGGCACAAAAGTCACTTTCATTTAAACAGCACAGCAAAAAAAAAAGTCCATTCAATTAGCTGCTAACAAATAAAATAGCTAAAATGAATTTAATGAAAGGATAAAACACATGAACACTAGCAAACAACTGAATGAAACTAAAGAAGACCTAAACATATGGCAAGACATCCATTGTTCAACAATGATAAGACTGTATTGTTCTAATATCAATACTACCCACAGGGAACTACAGATTCAATATAATAGTTATAAAAATCCCAGCAGCCATTTTTGTTTACAGAAATGGAAAAACCAATTCTCCAATTTAAATGGCTTCAATAAGTATCTTTAATAGAGAAAACAATCACCTTTCTCCCTTGTGAGACTGTGATAGACTAATTTATATAATATGAGGAGGGCTTTCATTGAGATCTGGTTGACTTGGGTAGGAATATGTGGGATTCTCTGAGGGATATTGGGGTTCACAGAAATTTGAGTCCTAATTCTCCCTGTTAATGGAGGACAAAATTTTCCTGTAAATTTCATGGGGACTCAGAGGCAAGGATGTGGAATATGTCTGAATACAGAGCTGTGTCTCCACTGGCGTATTTTCATTCAGGCTGGGTGCAGTTTTTGGTTCTCAGAAGGAAATAGAGGTCTCTGAAAACACAATAATTGACCAAGTCCCCTCCTCTTTATATGCTAAATCACAGGATCTGCAGTGAGTTAAGCACGAGCAAGGGTATGAAAATTCACTCAACATCACTAGTGACCAGTAAAATTAATAAGAAAACTAGAAGGTCTCACTGCTACATCTTCTGAAGTGCACATGATCTGGGAGAGGAAGGACTGAAATAGGAAGGTGCACACTCCAGGCTGCTGAGGGAACTGTTTAGCTCTTTAGTCAGGGAAACACCTGTTGTTGACCACCTCTAGAGAAGTTCTCACATCATTCTACTTTTCAACTCCAGAATTTCTATTTCCACTAAATTTATACTTTCTAGCCCTTTATTGATTTTCTCTACGTGGGGAGACATAATTCTCGTGTTTTCCTTTCACTCACTGAGCAGATTAAAAATTTGTAGATGCACTAATCTGGAAAATGGTGTCGATGGAAGTGGGTACTGCTCATCTCTTTTGAAAAAAAAATGGGAGAGAGGGGGCAGGGGCCTAACTTGAGTGAGCTGTTTTGGGAATCCAAGGAACAGGAGGCAGCAGGCATCATTCAGGAGGGAGGTGGACAAAGAGATAAAGAGCTCAAAGGAAAACCATGAGGTGCTAACCCCTGTGGTTGGAAAAGGTGGTGGGCAAGCCCCACCCTCAAGGCAAATAGCCTCCATGGACCCCCTGGCCCTCAAAGGCCAGCTGAGGGGGAGGGAGCATTCCCTGGGAAGAAGCAGGTTTGCTGCAGGGTGGGCAGTGGTTTCTCTTCTGTGGGTTTGGAAACCTCAGCCCCCTTTTAATCTCAGGGAGGATGTCAGCCAGCACTGAGGTGGCCCTGGGGAGAGTGGAGGGGGAATCTGCTTAGGCAGGCTGTCACACCCAGCCACCCTGGGAGAGAGGAACTTGATCAAGGAGGGGCAGGGATGGGCACCCAACTAGCCCAGCCCCTGAAAGCTGTTAGAAAGTCCAACTCTTAAGGGAAACAGGGCCAGGAAGAACCAGACAAGCTTCCAAAAGCCTGTTTAGCTCATAGAGCTGCTGCAGCACAAGAGGGAAGCCCCTGCCTTGCATGTAGGTGCCTGGTTGGAGCCCTGGTACCTACCTCCTGAGTGAAGGGATCCAGAGAGAGTAGGCGAGCACCTCATGATAGGGACATAAGGCTGAGATTCTATTGTTTTTTTAACCGTTTCTTGGATTTTTTTCTTTGTCCTTTATTTCACTTGGTAAAACTGGATGCATCACCTGTGGAAGGCAGGCTGTAGGTGACTGACTGATGAACACCAGCAGCCTATGAGGTCTCTGGGGGCCTAAGAGGGAAGGCTGCTCTTCCAGGGTGGCTTCTTTGTTACTCTTTTGTTTTCTTTGTTCCTTGTTCCTTTTTCTAAACTTATTTTTCAACCTATTTTATTTCTCTTCCTTTTGTTTTTCTGCCTTCTGATTTCTGTTGCTTTTCTTTCATTCTACGAGTTCTTCTTTGGTCTTCATTTTTTCATTTTCTCTCTTTCCTTCTACGGTCTTCTGATGCGCTTGGCATTTTAATTCATTCTATTTTTTTCTATTTTCATTCTTGTTTAATTTTTTCTATTCCAACTCTTTTTATTCTTATTCCTTTGTATTTTTTATGGTTTTTTACTTATATTCCTTAGTTTCCTAGCTCTTATGCAGTTCCTCTTTAAATTTTTTGCATTATTATTACTATTATTCTTACCTCTTTCCTTTCCTATGGGTCTAGCATTTTTTTGCCAAGGGAATAGAGACAACTGGGAGGATATTCTAGAGGACCAAACATCAAAAAACAACTAAAAAAAAAAAGATTTTTTTTCCTCTCCCCTCCCCAGCCCCCATTTGTCTGCTGTATCCATTCGCTGTGTGTTCTGTGACCTCTTCTATTCTTAGCAGCAGCACCAGGAATCTGTTTCTTTTTTATTGCATCATCTTGTTGTGTCAGCTCTCCGTGTGTGCAGGCTGCACTTTCTTTTGTGCTGGGTGGCTCTCCTTATGGGGCACACTCCCTCCACGTGGGGCTCCCCTACTTAGGGAACACCCCTGCATTGCACAGCACTCCCTATGTGCATCAGCACTGTGCATGGACCAGATCCACATGGGGCAAGGAGGCTTGGGGTTTGAACAGTGGACCTCCCATGTGGTAGGTGGATACCCTATTCATTGGGCCAAACCCACTTCCCCCAAAAAAACAGCCTTGAGGACTGCCAGGAAAAGGGATGAAGAAGGTAGGTAGAGACTTACAAGCCTACAAAAAAAAGCACCCAGAAGGCAGGTACCTATCTAAAGGAGGGGCTCTGGATATTTATAGAACAGGAAGGTGCTCTGAGTCATCTGGAAGGTACTGGAAAGATAAAGAAAACCAGGAGTTGCTCACCCCTGTGGCTGGGAATTGCACATGTACCCCACAATCCCGGCAAGTAGCCACATGGCCCCTGGCTTGCTGCTGCCAAGGGACTGGGAAGGGGTGTTCCCTGGGAGGAAGAGGGGTCTGGCAGATGATGCACAGTGGTTTCTTTGTGGTGAGTTTGGCCAGCTCAGGCCCCTTGGAATCTTGGAAGAAACCCAAATCTGCCTGGGAGAGGGGAGGTGGGATCCCCTCAGGAAGGCTGTCACACCCAGATGCCCTCCTGAGGAGAGAAAGCCAATAGACTAGAGAGGGGCTGGCCACAACCGCCTATCAGCAGGACTCTAGCAAGTACAGAAGTCTACAAACACCTGGGGAAGGTGGCACCTAGCTCTCTAAAGACCCATGAACTTAAGGAGACAATTTAGCTCAGTGGAGGGAGTTCTGCCTTGCATTTATGAGACCCCTGGTCTAAGGTGTGACCCAACTGGTTATCAGGCATCAGCTAGCAGTTTATAACAAGGAATATGCTGGCACTCTTTCTGATTTAAGTGCTCTTGGACCTGTTATTTCTTTGCTTTAAAAAAGTCCCCCTTCTTTATTTTAACTTTTTAAATTTTAATCACTAAAACTGGGTCCATCACCTGCCTGCAGAAGGTAGGCTGCAGGGTGAATGATGAACACCAGCAGCCTGAGAAGCTCCTTAGGGGCCTAAAGAGAAGGCTGTCTTTCCTCAGTTGTTTTGTTGTTGTCATTGCTGCTGTTTTTTTTTTTTTTTTTGTGGTGTTCCCCTCTCTTTGTCCCCCCAATTTTACTTTTACTGATTTTTTTCTACCTACATAATTTCTTTTCTTTCCTTCATTTATCTATCTTCTGTTTTCTGTTCTTTTTCATGCACCTTGCCTATTTTGCTTGGTCTTCAATTTTAAAAAATTTTTTATTTCTTTTTCACCTCTCTACTCATCATTCCAGGCTTTTAATTCATTCTTTTTCTCTATTTTTTCTCATTTCATTTTTTTATTCCACTTTTTAAAACTTATTCCACTGTCCTTAAGATTTTTCACTCATGTGGAGTATTTATTTTCCTAGGTCTTGTATGACCCCTATTCTACCTTTTATTATTATTACTGCTATTATTATTCTTTTCCTCTTATTATCTCTTTCCTTTCCTCTGGTCATATTTTTTTTTCAAGACAACACAGACAAGGAAATACAATAAGAGGAATGAAGTGTCAAAGTGAAAACTTACAACATGCAAAAACAATAACAAAATAAAACACTAGAGCAGAAAGAGAAGCTAACCAACTGAATAAACCCATCAAGATAAACACATGCCTAGACACCAACAAAAAAGTATGGCCCATACTAAGAAACAGGAAGACATGGCCCAGGCTAACGAACAAATTGAAAAAAAGGAGGAAATATAGAACATGGAACTAATCAAAGATGTCCAAATATCATGAGTCAACTTAAAGAAGTGAAGGAAGAGATTGAGGATATTAAAAAGAAACAGGGGGAAGTGGATTTGGCTCAACAGATACAGCATCTGCCTACTACATGGGAGGTCCAAATTTCAAACCCAGGGCCTCCTGACCCATGGGATGAGCTGGCCCATGTGCGGTGCTGATGTGTGCAATGAGTGCTGTGCCATGCAGGAGTGTCCCCTGCATAGGGGAGCCCCATGCAAAAGGAGTGCACCCCATAAGGAGAGCTGCCCAGTGCAAAAAAGTGCAGCACACCCAGGGTGGTGCCACACACATGGAGAGGTGATGCAGCAAGACGATGCAATGAAAAGACACAGATTGCTGGTGCCACTGACAAGAATACAAGTGGACACAGAAGAACACAAAGCAAATGGAACAGAGAGGAGACAACGGGGGCAGGGGAGGAAGGGGAGAAAAATAAATAAAAAATAAATCTTAAAAAAAGACACTGGGAGAATATACTGAAGAAATTGAAAACATACATACATAAAAAGATAATGGATATGATGGTGATTAATGGCACAATGCAGGAAATCAAAAATACACTGAAAGCACAAAACAGCAGATGTGAACAGACAGAGGAAAGACTCAATGATGAGGAAGGCAGTACATCTGAAATCAAATAGCAAAACAGAAGGATGAAAAGACAAAAAATCCAGCAGGGACTTAAGGATTTGAATTGCAGAAACATATGCACTGTAGGCATCCCATAGGGAAAAGAGAAGGAAAAGGGGACAGAAGGAGTGCTGGAGGAAATGATGGCTGAAAACTTCCCAACCTTACTGAGGGAAAGGGATGTACATGTCCAGGAAGTACAGCACAACCCAAAAAGTATAAATCCCAACACCTCTGCCCAAGACATATACTTGTCAAATTGTCCAAAGCTCATGACAAAGAGAATACTGAAAGTAGCAAGGGAAAAGAGATCCATCACATACAAGGGAAGCTCAAAAAGATTAAGTGCTGATTTCCCATCTGAAACCATGTAGGCAAGAAAGCAGTGGTATGACAGAGTTAAGGCGCTAAAAGAAAAAACTTCCTGCCAAAAATTCTCTATCCAGAAAATCTGGCATTCAAGAAATGAAGACTTCAATATATTAACAGATAATGAGAAATTAACAGCATTTGTCAATAAGAAACCTGCCATTCAAGAAATACTAAATGGAGGGAAGTGGACTTGGCCTAGGGGATAAGGTGTCCATCTACTATATGGGAGGTCCATGGTTCAAACCCCGGGTCTCCTTGACCTGTGTGGAGCTGACCCACATGCAGTGCTGATGCGCACAAGGAGTGCTGTGCCACACAGGGGTGTCCCCCACATAGGGGAGCCCCAGGCACAAGGAGTGCACCCATAAGGAGAGCCACCCAGTGCAAAAGAAAGTGAAGCCTCCCCAAGAATGGTGCTGCACACACAGAGAACTGACACAAGATGATTCAATGAAAAGAAACACTGATTCCCATGCCACTGACAACAACAGAAGCAGACAAAGAAGAACACACAGCAAATGGACACAGAGAGCAGACAATGTGGGGATTGGGGGGAAAGGGGAGAGAAAGAAAATAAAAAATAAATCTTAAAAAAAAGAAATACTAAAGGGAGTTCTTTAGGATGAAAGGGAAAAAAGGAGAGAGGTGGAGGAGACTATAAGAATAAAAAGATAAGAAGTGAAATAAAAACAACATATGGCATATATAAGTCTAAAAAAATATGGCTAATATAAGTAATTCACTGACAGTAATAACATTGAATGTTACAGGCTTAAACTCTTCAGTCAAGACACACAGATTGGCAGAATGGATAAGGAAATATGAACCATCCATATGCTGTCTACAATAAACTCATCAAGGACCCAGGGATGCAAGGAGACAAAGTGAAAGGATGGAAAGCAATTTTACATGCAAACAATAATCAGAAGAGGGTTAGAGTAGCTATACTAAAAACACACAAAATACACTTTAAATGCAAAACTATTATAAGAGACAAAAAAAGACACTATATATTTAAAAAAGGAGAAATCTATTGAGAAGAAAGAACAATCATAAATATTTATGCACCAAACCCGGGAATCTCAAAATACATGAGACAAACAAGGGAAATAACTAAGTGGGGATATACATGCCTCTATAATTACTCTGGGGAATTTTAATACACCATTATCACCATTAGGCAGAATATCTCAATGAGAATCAATAAAGAAGCAAAGACCCTAAATAATACATTAGAGGACCTGGACCTAATTGGCAAACACATAATACACTCAAATACTGTGCAATATACAATCTTTCTGAGAGCACATGGATCATTCTCCAGGATAGACCATATTGTAGGCCACAGAACAGCTCTCAATGAATTTGGAAAGACTAAAATTACACAAAGTAGCTTATCTGATCACAAAGGACTGAAACTGGAAATCAGCAAGGGGCAGAGAAGCAGATTAGGCACAAAGACATAGAAGTTAAACAATATACTCTTAGACAATCAGTGGGTCAAAGAGAAATTTGCAAAGAAATCAGTAATTACCTTGAAATGAATGAAAAAATAACACAACATAGCATAACCTATGGGATGCAGCAAAGCTGTACTGAGAGGAAAATTCACAGCCATAAATGCTGATCTGAAAAAGAAGAAAGTGCTAAAATCAAAGACCTAACTGCACACCTGGAGGAACTAGAAAAAGAACAACAAGCTAACCCCAAAGGAAGTACAATGGAGGAAATAACAAAGATTAGTGAAGAACTAAATGAAATAGAAAATTAGAAAAGACTAGAAAAAATAAAGCCAAAAGCTGGTTCTTAGAGATCAATAAAATTGACAAACCCTTAGATACACTAACAAAGAAAAAAAAAGGAAGATGCAAATATATAAAATAAGAAATGAGGAAAGGGAAATCACCACTGACCCCACAGAAATAAAGTGTATCATAAGAGAATACTTTGAAAAATTATACACCAAAAAGAATAATATAGAGGAAATGAGCAAATTCCTAGAAACACGCAAGTAGCCTACACTGGTGAAAGAAGAAAAATGAACTCAATAGACCAATCACAGGTAAGGAAATAGAATCAGTCATCAAAAACCTCCCAACTAAGAAGAGCCCAGGAGCAGACAGTTTCACATGTGAATTCTACCAAACATTCCAGAAAGAACTAACACCAATCCTGCTTAAACTCTTCCAAAAAATAGAAGTAGAAGGAACATAACCTACCTCAGTCTAGGATGTCAACATTACCCTAATACTAAACCCAAAGATGGTACAAGAAAGGACAATTACAGACCAATCTCTAATGAATCAGATGCTAAAATCCTTAACAAAATACTTGCCAATCATATTGAACAACACATCAAGCAAATTACACACCATGACTAAATGGGTTTCATCCTAGGTATGCAATGAGCATTAAACATAAGAAAATCAATCAATAAAATATACCACCTAAAGAGATCAAGGAAAAGAAACACATGATCATCTCTACAGATGCAGGAAAAGCAGTTGACAAAACACACCCTTTCCTGATTAAAACACTCCAAAAGATAGGAATAGAAGGAAACTTCTTCAACATAATATAAGGTATTCAAGAAAAACCCACAGCTAAATCATAGACAATCATGAACTCCTAAAAGGTTTCCATCTAAGATTGGACACAAGAGAAGGATGCCCACTGTCACTGCTCTTATTTAACATTGTGTTACAAGTACTTGCATGAGCACTGAGGCCAGAAAAAGATTTAAAAGGCATCAAAATTGGAAAGGAAGAAGTAAAAAGGGGCGGTGGACTTGGCCCAGTGGTTAGGGCATCTGTCTACCACATAGGAGATCCGAGGTTCAAACCCCAGGCCTCCTTGACCTGTGTGGAGCTGGCCCATGCACAGTGCTGATGCGCGCAAGGAGTGCCGTGCCATGCAGGGGTGTCCCGGTGTAGGGAAGCCCCACGTGCAAGGAGTACACCCCATATGGAGAGCCACCCAGCGTGAAAGAAAGTGCAGCCTGCCCAGGAATGGTGCCACACACACGGAGAGCTGACACAACAAGATGACACAACAAAAAGAAACACAGATTCCCATGCCGTTGACAACAACAGAAGCGGACAAAGAAGACGATGCAGCAAATAGACACAGAGAACAGACAACTGGGGTTGGGGGGGTGAAGAGGAGAGAAATAAATAAATATATATATATATATTTTAAAGTAAAAGTTACACTATGAAAAAAAAAGTTTCACTATGTACAGATGACATGATCCTATACAGAGAAAGCCCTCGGAACAAAGCTTCTAGAACTTACAAATGAGTTCAGTAAAGTCAAAGGTTATAAGAATAATGCAAAAAAATAAGTAGCATTCCTCTACACCAATAATGAGCAATCTGATGAGGAAATCAAGAAAAAAAAATACCACTTACAATAGAAACTTAAAAAAATCAAATATCTAGAAATAATTTAACTAAAGAAGTAAATGACTTATACATAGACAACTACAAAGAACTGTTAAAGAAAATCAAAGAAGACTTAAATAAATGGAAGAATATTCCCTGCTCATGGATAAGAAGACTAAATATCATTGAGATGTCTGTCCTACCCAAACTAATCTACAGATTTAATGCAATCCCAATAAAACACAGCGTTTTTTAATGAATTGGAAAGACTTACTATGAAATTTATTTGGAAGGGCAAGAGTCCCTGAATATTCAAAGACATACTGACAAAGTAAAATGAAATTGGAGGAATCACACTACCTGACTTTAAGGCATACTACAAAGCTACAGTGGTCAAAATTGCATGGTACTGGCATAAGAAGACTTAATAACTAATGGAACTGAACTGAGAGTTCTGATATAGATCATGGCATGTACAGTCATTTGATCCTCAGCAAAGCCACCAAGCCCACTCAACTGGGAGAGAATGGCCTCTTCAAGAAATGGTGCTTGGACACTGGATATGAATACCCAAAAGAATAGCCATCTCACACCTTATACAAAAACTAACTAAAGATGGATCAAAGATCTAATTATAAGAGCCAAGACCATAAAGACCTTGGAAGGTAAGTAGGGAAGCTTCTATAAGACCTTGTAATAGGAAATGTCTTCATGAACTTCAAACCCAAAGCATGAGAAGCAAAAGAAAGAAATAGATAAATGGGACTGCCTCAAAATTAAAACCATTTGCACCAGAAAGAAGTTTGCGATGAAAGTGAAAAGACAATGGTAGAAAGTATTTGGTAACCAAATATCTGATAGGAGCCTAATATCCAGCATATGTAAAGAAATCCTATATCTCAAAAATAAAAAGACATGGGAAAGGGACTTGGCCCAGTGGTTAGAGTGTCCGTCTACCATATGGGAGGTCCGCGGTTCAAACCCCGGGCCTCCCTGACCTGTGTGGAGCTGGCCCATGCACAGTGCTGATGTGCGCAAGGAGTGCCCCCCCACACACAGGGGTGTCCCCCGTGTAGGGGAGCCCCATGCGCAAGGAGTGCGCCCTGTAAGGAGAGCCAACCAGCGCAAAAGAAAGTGCAGCCTGCTCAGGAATGGTGCCATCCACACTTCCCATTCCACTGACGACAACAGAAGCGGACAAAGAAACAAGACGCAGCAAATAGACACAGAGAACAGATAATCGGGGGAGAGGGGAATTAAATAAATCTTTAAAAATAAAATAAATAAATGAAAAGACAAACAACCCATTTTAAAAATGGACAAGTGATTTGAACAGACACTTCAAAGAAGCAATAAAAAAGGCTAAATAGCATATGAAAAGAGGCTCAACATCACTAGCTATTAGGGAAATGCAAATCAAAACTACAATGAGATACCATCTTACTTCTATCAGACTGGCGGACATTAAAGAAATCAGAGGACTAAGGTGTTGGAGAGGATGCAGAGTAATGGATGCCCTCATGTACTGCTGGTGGGAATGTAGAATGGCCCAGCCATTTTGGATGACAGTTTGGGATTTCCTCAAAAAACTAACTGTAGTTCTGTCATAAGACCCGTCAATTCCACTGCTGGGTATATATCCAGAAGAACTGAAAAAAAAAGACAAGAACTGATTATGCACAACAATGTTCATAGCAGCATTATTCACTATTGCCAAAACTGGAATCAACCCAAATGCCCACTAAGAGATGAATGAATAATCAAAATGTAGTCTATACATACAATGGAATATTATTCAACTGTAAGAAGGAATACAGTACAACACATGGGATAACATGAATGAATCTGAAGGGCCTTATGTTGAGTGAAGCAAGCCAGGCATTGAAGGACAAATATTACATGACCTCTTTGATAAGAATTAAGTTAAGTGAGCCAACTCAGGGAGCTAGAGTCTGGAAGATAGGTTTACAGGAAATAGAAAGGGAGAAGATTGTGACCCAATGCCCATAGGGGTGAAATCTATGATAAGGTGTGAGTAGTTGTGCAGTAAAGGGATATGACAGGGGTGTAGGGATACTATTGGGTTGGGTGGTACAAGCTTGACAGGGAGCTAGGGTAAGGAGGATGGGTGGGATGGTCCATGGAAATGGGGGAAGGGTTGGGGAAGGTAGCAGGTGAACACTGGGGATTGGCAGGTATGTGGTTGAGACTACAATGCTGAGAAAATTGTTTTGGCAATATGACAAGGAAGGGCTACTGGTTTAGGGTGCTGGATAGAGGTACATTTAGAACAGGGCATACCTGAGTAGTCTTCTAGAGAAGGTGCAAGTGATGCTTTTGTCATAGTGTGTTGGATCAGTGGGGGAGACCCACATAATGAGTGGAAAGGAGTTAAATTCCCATACAGGGGAGTCTTGATATGTTCTCAAACACAGGGGAGTGTGTCTCTGGAGAGTATGGGTGGTTCCTAATAGGGGAGGACAGACTACTGTGTCAAGCCATCAGCATTGTTGCAAGAATTACAAATCTTGTCCTTCAAAGAGTGAAGCCTTGTGGGCACAGTGGGTCCTGAGGGGAGGGAGAGGGAGGAAAGGGATCAATGGAAGAGTAGGTATTTAGGGGGCAAAGGAAGTGTTCTGTATGATCTTGCAATGATGGATATAGGCCATGTTAAGTTTCATCAAAAATGCATAAAGGTATATGGTCTAAAATGTAAACCATAATAGAAACCACTGACCATAGTTTGCAGCTATGTTTTAATATTTGTACATCAGTTGCAACAAATGTACCATCCATATGTAAAAAAGTTTCTTAAAAAGGAAAGGTGAAAAAGGGGGGGGGGATGTTGGGTATATGGGAGTCCCCTATATTCTGTATGACTTTACATGACCTAAAACTGCTTTGAAGACAAAATGAAAAAGGTAAAATACTGGGGAAGTAATGGAAGAAAATGTAACTGTACATATAGGATAACATATATTACAGTGATGAAAGGCAAAACTTAATTTTTTAACTATTTTTCATTTTCTAAATACCCCTTTTTTAACCCTATTTTAGTTTTTGTTTTCTTAAATTGTTATGTATTTTACTTATGATGTTTAAACCTTTCGTTATTATTTCATTTTCCTATTAAGTGAATTTGAAAATATTCTTGGCTTCATTTTTGAAGAAGTTTTAGATAACAAAAGGGTTACACCTATGGTAGGGGACGACCACTGGTGTGGGGTGTCTGTGATGGGGGATATATGGAAGGAAGTTCATGTGGGGATATATACAAGGCATATAAATATGTTCAAATGTTCATGGGGCATTGCCACAGTGGGTAGAGATTCACACAATAACTGAAAGAATATTGAAGTCCTATCCTTGGGAGCTCTGCCACATTCTCTAATGCTACAGCAACAATCCCCCAAGGAGCAAGGACTAGTGAAAAAGGATGGCCCATTGATATACCCTTGAGATTGATGACTATGCTTATGTACTTTTTGCTCTTAAATTTGTAACTTAGCCTAGTGATGTAGGATACCTAAGAGTTATTTCCTGAGAGCCTCCATGTTACTCAAATGTGCCCTCTCCCTAAGCCAAACTCATATAAATGCATTACTTTCTCCCCCAATGTGGGACATGACTCCCAGGAATGAGACTGGACACTGAACTAAAGGGAGGGAAAGGTAAAGATACATGAGTTTATATAGCTAAGAGACTTCAAAGTAAGCCAGGAAGCCATCAGAGATTTACACTTAAAATGTCTCTGCAGGATGTCATAGACTGCTGAAGCAGATGTTACCACAAATAGTGGGACACTTGAAGGATCCAGAGATACCCAGCTCATATGTTCAGGGCAGATAGCTCCAGAGATTGATGCCTGGCCACTGGGTCCTCCTTTGGAGTTTGTGCTCCCAAGTGTGACAGAGTTGGACTCAAATGTGCTTCTCTACACATGCCTCTTTTATCTCTTTTATTTGAACTTATAGTTGATGCTGGAATTGGTAGGTGTACATCCAAAAGACTTGAATTTCTGGATGGTTCATGTGTCAGCTGGGCCCTGAGACTCAGTGGAGGTGTAACACCTACTCTCCAGTTCATTGGCCTCACCCAGGACAACTAACAAGGAGGTGAGGATGGACAACCACCATACCAAGGAACTGAGAAAGTCAACAACTGCAAGCAAGAAAGTCTCATCTATTAGCCAAATGAGTTCAAAGTCACCTCTCAGGTAGAGCAGGCATCACCATTCCAGAATCCTCAGGATTGGGGAATAAAATATAGATTAGTGTGGACTTACTGGTGTTCTACTATAGATGTACTGTGGTTCTATCAGTGGAAAAACTATTCATTGATGTGGAGACAATGGCCACTGGTGGTGCTGAAGTCAGGGAGAGGGAAAAAGAGGTATAATATGGGGGCATTTTCAGGACTTGGAATAGACCTGAATGACATTGCAATGACAGATACAGGCTGTAGCATTTTGATATTATGGATGAATTCCAAAAAGAAATATCGGATTATGTATGGAAACTGATCTTTTTTGGGGGGCATATTAAATTATGTTGGATTCATAGGTTTACTTGATTAGGTAATTATGGCACTTGTGCCATAAGGGCATTGAGTCCCCACCCTTTGATCAGCAGGGACACACAGATAAAAGGCAAGGCAAAGGACAGAGTTAAGCATTCTTAATGTTGTAGTTTCGATGTTGCAGTTTGATGCTGAAGCTGGAGCCCTGGGAAGCAAGGAACCCTGAACCCAGAGAGAAGCAATACCCTGCAAGGGAAGAAACACAGGAAGCCTGAACCCTTGCAGATGTCAGCAGCCATCTTGCTCCAACACGTGAAAATAGATTTTGGTGAGGGAAGTAATTTATGCTTTATGGTCTGCTATCTATAAGCTCCTACCCCAAATAAATACCCTTTGTTAAAAAAAACAATTTCTGGTATTTTACATCAGTACCCCTTTCCCTGATTAATACACAGACCATTATATATTCTGCCATAGCCTACAGAATTGAGTGTGAGAGAGTATAAACTACAATGTAAACTATAACCCATGCTTAGTTGCAATGCATCAAAATCTGTTCATCAATTGTAATGAACTGTGGCACACTAGTGCAAGAAGTTGATAATGTTGGGAACAGTGGGAGGTGTAAGGAGTAGGGCATATGGGAATCTCTCATATTTTTTAATGTAACATTTTATGTAATCTAAGGATCTTTTAAAAATAAATTTAAAAAGGACACAAAGGCCTCTGAGCTGACTACAAAGGAGTATCCAGGGATCTACCATCCCCAGAAAGAGGAGAGAGAGGGGCACTGCCTAAGGCTGATAGCTTCTGACCCACAGTTCTGGTCTGCTGTGTCCCACCAGCCCTTCCAGGCTACCTTGGGACACTAAACAGGACTGGAGAAATCCAACATTCTCAATCTCCCTCTCTTATAGCTGGCACTGATTGTTGAGGATGTACCTTCCCAGAAAACAGGGAAGAGAGGGACAAGATCTAAGGCTGACTCGGGTTTTGACCCACAAATTTGGTCTGTTGTGTCCCACAGGCCCTTCCAGGCCAGGGAGGCCTTGCCATTGTTTGCCTTAGGAGGCTGCAAGAGAGTAAAGAAATCTGACCCTCTCAATCTCCTCTATGAACAGGGACTGATTGTTGAAGATGGAGAAGGGAGTGGAATTATTTCTTAGCCAGAAAATGGGAGGGGGCTGCCAGAGAAGGCTAGAGACTTTTTTTATAAGAAAGTTCAAATTACAAGGCTCTTAGGCTCCAGGTAGGACCCTTTCAGATTGATCCAGGCTGTGTTACAGCAAAAACACTCTAAACATGCATTGAACTGAGAGGACTGTCAAAGAGTGCCATCTGTTGGCAGAACTAGGTAGTACATATGAGAAAATAAAAAATAAATGAGGCATTTTCTGACCTTTATAGCTTTCCTCCCAAGGCCCTAGGAAGTAGGTCTGCAACCCATTACTGGGTGCAGAGCACACCTTTGAGCAACTAACAGGGACAAGCCTAATGATCCAGGTTGAATCAAGAATCAAAGAGCAACAGTAACACACAGCCTCCTGCCACTAAATCCCAACAAAAGACAAAGAAATTGAGCATCTGAGTAAACTACATACTAATCAGGTGCCTAGAATCAGCAAAAATTTATGAGCCAGAAGAAGAAAATGGAAGACATAACCCAGGAAAAGGAATATATCAAAGTCCCAGAAGAGATGCAGGATTTGAGAGAACTAATTAATAAGATGTGTACCAATTTCCAAAATTAAATTCATGAGTTGAAGGACAATATGGCTAAAGGGATGAATGACATCAAGAAGACGTTGAGCAAGCAAAAAACAGAATTTGAAATGTGGAACAGAAAAGCAACAGAGCTCATGGGAATGAAAGACACGATAGGTGACATCAAAAACACATTAAAGGTCTACAACAATTTCAGGCAGACTTGAAAGGACAGAAGAAAGTATAAGTGATACCAAAGACAGAACAGCTGAAACTGAAGAGAGAAAAGAACAGAGGGAGGAAAAAAATGGGGAAAAAAATTGAGCAGAGGCTCAGGGAGATGAATGACAACAGAAAACGGACAACAACATACATGTCATGGGAGTTCCAGAAAGAGAAGAGAAGGGAAAAGGATTAGAAATAATATTTAAGGGAATAGTAAAAATTTCCCAATGCTCACAAAAGGAATGACCCTGCATGTCTAAGAAGCCCACCTTATCCTAATCGGAATAAATCCAAATAGACATACTCCAAAAGATATATTATTCAGAATGTCAAAAGTCAAAGATAAAGAGAAAATTCTGAGAGCAGTAAGGCAAGCAAATCAACATATACAAGGGATGCCCAGTAATAGTATGGATTTCTCATCAGAAACCATGGAGGTAAGAAGACAGTGGTATGATGCAATAAGGAGACTGAAAGAGAAAAACTACCAGCCAAGAATTCTGCATCCAGCAAAACTGTCCTCCAAATATGAAGGTGAGTATAAAATATCCACAAACAGAAACTAAGAGAGTTTGTAAAAGAGAATCCAAATTGCAGGAAATAATAAGGAAGCCATAGAGCCTGAAAGAAAAAGAAGAGAAAGGCCTGGAGGAGAGTAGGGAAAAAAGAAGAGCAGAAAGGATAACCAAGAGAAAAAAGACACCAAAATATGACATGACACATGAAAACCAAAGAATAAAATGTAGGAAGTAAACAATGCATTTACAGTCCTATCATTGATTGTTAATGGATTAAATGCACCAAACAAAAGATATAGATTGACAGGATGGATAATAAACACATAAGCCATCCATATGCTGCTTACAAGAAACTCACCTTTGACTCACAGATACAAACCAGCTATAAGTAAAAAGTTGGAAAAAGATACTCCATGCAAATAGTAACCAAAAAAGAGCAGGGACAGCTATACTATTATTGGACAAAGCAGACTTGAAGTGAAAAAAAGTTATGAGTCAGAGAAGGCCATTATATATTAATTAAAAGGACAACCCACCAGGAAGATATATTTATGCACCTAACCATGGTGCCCCAAAATACATAAGACAAACTCTGTCAAAACTGAAGGGAGAAACAAGCATCTGTACAATAATCACTGGAGACTCTAATACACCACTCACATTATGAGACAGAACAACTGGACAGAAGATCAACAAGGAAACAGAGAACTTAACAATAAATGAGTTAGACATAATGACACACAGAATGCTGCATCCAAATCCAGCAGGTTATACATTCTTCTCACGTGCCCATGGACCCTTCACCAGGATACACCACATGTAGGGCACACTGTAGGTCTCAATACATATGAAAAGACTGAAATTATACAAAGCACCTTCTTAGATCATAATGGAATGAAATTGGAAATCAAGAATAGACAGGAAAAAGGTAACTTTGCAACTGTGTGGAGTCTAAACAACACACTCTTAAATGATCAGTAGATCAAAGAAGAAATTGCAAGTGAAATCAGTAAATGTATAGACAAATGAAAATGAGAACACAAATTATGAAAACTTAAGGGATACAGCAAAGCCAGTCTGGAGAGGGAAATTTATAGCCCTAAACACCTATATTAAAAAAGAAGAAAGCGCTAAACTCAAAGACTTAACTGAACACCTAGAGAAATTGGAAAAAGAACAGCAAACCAATCCTCAAAGAAAACAAAAGGAAAGAAATAATAAAGATTAGAGCAGAAATAAATGAAATTGAGAACAACAACAACAACAAAAAATAGATAAAATCAAAACCAAAAGTTGGTCCTTTGAGAAGATCAGTAAAATTGACAAATTGCTAGCAAGATTAACAAAGAAGAAAAATAGGCAAATAAATACAATCAGAAATGAAAGGAGGGAAGTAATGACTGACCCCACAGAAATAAAAAGAATCAAAAGACGATATTATGAGAAACTGTATGCCAACAATGACAACCTAGAAATGGGCAAATTCCTAGAAAGGCACAACCAACCTACACTGACACTACAAGAAATACAAGAATTAACAAACCAACCATATTTAAAGAGACTGAATCCATCATCAAACACCTCCCAACAAGGAAAAGCTCAGGGCCAGATGACTTCAGAGATAAATTCAACCAAACATTTCAAAAAGAATTAACAACAATCCTGTTTAAACTCTTCCAACATGATGAAGAGGAGGGAAAATTACCCCACTCTTTTTATGAAGCCAACATCTCCCTAACACCAAAGCCAGATAAAGACACTACACGGAAAGAAAAGTACAGACCAGTCTCTTCAATGAACACAGAGATGCAAAAATTCTCAACAAAATATTGACAAATTGAATCCAGCAGCATTATTGAAGACTTACACATCACGACCAAGGGGGATTTGTTCCTGATTGCAAGGTTAGCTCAACATAAAAAAAAAACCATCAACATAATACACCACATTAAAAAAAATTGAAGGGGAAAACGGACTTTGGCCCAGTGGTTAGGGCGTCCGTCTACCACATGGGAGGTCCGCGGTTCAAACCCCGGGCCTCCTTGACCCGTGTGGGGCTGGCCCATGCGTGGTGCTGATGCGCGCGGAGAGTGCCATGCCATGCAGGGGTGTCCCCCGCATGGGGGTGTCCCCCGCGCAAGGAGTGCGCCCCGTAAGGAGAGCCGCCCAGCGCGGAGGAGGGTGCAGCCTGCCCAGGAATGGCGCCGCCCACACTTCCCGTGCCGCTGACAACAGAAGCGGACAAAGAAACAAGACGCAGCAAAAAGACACAGAAAACAGACAACCGGGAGAGGGGAGGGGAATTAAATTTAAAAAAAAAAATTGAAGGGAAAAAACACATGGTGATCACAATAGACACAGGAAAGGCATTTGACAGAATCCAGCATTCTTTCTTGGTAAAAAAAACACTTCAAAAGGTATGAATAGAAGGAAAATGCCACAATATGATAAAAGGCATATATGAAAAACCCACAGCCAACATTGTACTCAGTGGGGAAAGGTTGAAAGCTTTCCATCTAAGATCAGGAACAAGACAAGGATGCTGGGAAACGGACTTTGGCCCAGTGGTTAGGGCGTCCGTCTACCATATGGGAGGTCCGCGGTTCAAACCCCGGGCCTCCTCGACCCGTGTGGAGCTGGCCATGTGCAGCGCTGATGCGCGCAAGGAGTGCCGTGCCACGCAAGGGTGTCCCCCGCGTGGGGGAGCCCCCACGCACAAGGAGTGCACCCGTGAGGAAAGCCGCCCAGCGTGAAAAGAAAGAGCAGCCTGCCCAGGAATGGCACCGCCCACACTTCCTGTGCCGCTGATGACAACAGAAGCAGACAAAGAAACAAAAGCAGGCAAAGAAACAAGACGCAACAAATAGACACCAAGAACAGACAACCAGGGGAGGGGGGGAAATTAAATAAATAAATAAATCTTTAAAAAAAAAAAAGACAAGGATGCCTACTATCATCATTGCTATTCAACATTGTACTACAAGTTCTAGCTAGAGTAATTAGAGAAGAAAAAAAATTAAAGGCATCCAAATAGGAAAAGGGGACATAAAACTTGCACTATCAGCAGATGACATGATCCTATGTTTAGGAAATTCTGAAATGTCTACAACAAAGCTACTTGACATAAGAAATGAGTTCAGCAAAGTGGCAGAATACAAGATCCACATGCAGAAATCACAGTTCTTGTACAGTAGTACTGCATAATCAGAGGAGAAATCAGGGGGAAATTCCATTTACAATAGCAACAAAAAGACTCAATATGTAGGCATCAACTTAGTCAAAGAAGTACAGGACCTAGATGCAGAAAACTACAAAACAGTGGTAAAAGAAATTTAAAATGACCTAAACAAATGGAATGACACTCTGTGTTCATGTACTCTAAGACTAAATATCATGAAGATGTCAATACAACCTAAACTGATTTATAGACTCATTGTAATACCAATAAAAATTCCAACAGCCTACTTGACAGAAATAGAAAAGGCAATTACCAAATTCATTTGGAAGGGAAAATGCACTCAAGTAACCAAAAGCATGCGCGCTTCTTTTTTAAGAAGAGCAACATGGGAGGAATTTCAATGTCAGACCTTGAAACATATTACAAAGCTACAGTGGCCAAAACAGCATGGCACTGGCATAAAGAGAGACTCATTGATCAGTATAATAGAATTTAGAGTCCAGAAATAACCCCCCACCTCCATGGTCAACTAGTTTTTCAGACACCCACCAAGTCCATGTTAATGGGGAAAAAGTCCCTTCAATAAATGGTGCTGGGAGACCTGGATATAACCAAAAGAATGGAATGGAACCCCTATCTTACATCCCATACAAGAATCAACTGAAAATGGATCAGAGACCTAGATATGAAAGCACCATAAAACTGCTTGAAGAAAATGTAGGGAAACATCTTAAAGACCTTGTGCTACATGGTGGTTTCTTGGACCTTACATCCAAAGCACACAAAACAAAAGAAAAAACGGATAAATGGGACCTCCTCAAAATTAAACACGTGTACACCTCACAGGACTTTGTCAAAAGGGTGAAAAGGCAGCTGCCTCAGCAGAAGGAAATACTTGGAAATCACATGTCCAATAAGGGATTAAGATCCATGATATGTAAAGAGATGTTACAACTCAAAAATAAAAAAAGACTCAATTAAATGCAAAAGACATGAATAGATATTTGTCCAAAGAAGAAATACAAATGGCAAGAAAACATGTGAAAAAATGTTCAATATGAGTAATGATTAGGGAAATGCAAATCATACCTAAGAGATATCTTTTCACACCTATCAGAATGGCCACAATTAAAAAGTCAGAGAACTACAAATGTTGGAGAGGATGTGGAGAGATAGGAACTCTTACTCACAATTGGTGGGAATGCAGAATGGTACAGCTCCTGTGGAGAACTGTTGGGCAGTTCCTAAAGAAGTTGAATATAGAGCAGTGGACTTGGCCTAGTGGTTAGGGCATCCATCTACCACATGGGAGTTCTGTGGTTCAAACCCCGGGCCTCCTCGACCCATGTGGAGCTGGCCCATGTGCAGTGCTGATGCACACAAGGAATGCCCTGTCACGCAGGGGTGTCCCCCACATAGGGGAGCCCCATGTGCAGGGAGTGCGCCCCGGAAGAAGAGCTGCCCAGTGCAAAAGAAAGTGCAGCCTGCCTAAGAATGGTGCTGCACACATGGAGATCTGACACAACAAGATGATGCAACAAAAAGAAACACAGATTCCCGTGCCGCTGACAACAGACGTGGACAAAGAAGACTATGCAGCAAATAGACACAGCAGACAACTGGGGCAGGGCGGGGATGAGGGGAGAGAAATGAATAAATAAAAATGCCAGTGACTCAGCACTATCACTATGGGTCTACACCCAGAATTGAAAGCAGTGATACAAATACACATCTGCACACTCATGTTCATAGCAGTGCTAGTCACAATGTCAAAAGCTGGAAAGAACCCAGGTGTCCATCAACTGACAAATGGATAAACAAACAGTGGTATAGTCCCACAATGGAATATTATGCAGTATTTAAGAAGAAATGGGCAAGCGGATTTGGCCAGACAGATAGGGCATCTGCCTACCACATAGAAGGTCCAAGGTTCAAACCCAGGGCCTCCTGATCCATGTGATGAACTGACCCATACACAGTGCTGATTTTCCCAAGGAGTGCTGTGGCACGCAGGGGTGTCCCCCGCATAAGGGAGCCCCACGTGCAAGGAGTGCACCCCATGAGGAGAGCCACCCAGCACAAAAGAAAGTGCAGCCTGCCCAGGAGTGGTGCCACACACATGGAGAGCTGACAGAACAAGATGATGCAACAAAATGAGGCACAGATTCTGGGTGTCGCTGACAAGAGTACCAGTGGAAACAAGAAGAACACACAGCAAATGGACACAGAGAGCAGGCAACTGGGGGTGGGGTGTGGAAGGGAAGAATAATAAATAAAAAATAAATCTTAAAAAAAAAAAAAGAAGTCCTAAAACATTTGACAACATCAATGAACCTGGAGGACATTATGTTGAGTGAAGCAAACCAGACACAAAAGGATAAATACAATAAATAGAGGATCGCTATGAACTAAATATATTATATAACATATTGTATGATTCCATTTACATAAAATGTAAATGTAAATCAATTTACAGAGGGGAAATAAAAGTATCTGTGCAAGAATAGCCAAAAAGGGGAGCTGTGAACAGCAGGAAGCACAGATGGAGAAGTGATGGATTTACTTTTTAAATTATTATTCAAATTAAGAAAATGCTCTAGTAATGATGGAGGTGATGAATGCACAACTATGTGATGCTGCCAAACACCACTGGTTGTGCGGTGAACTGTATGCTTTGTTGATACATATAGATAAAAATGATTTTTTAAAAAAAATGACAAACAGCACTTAAAAATGGGAAACTATGTAAATAACACTTTCACCAGAGAAGAAACATTCAATTCTTTTCAGCACTAGGGAAATACAAATTAAAATCTGCTATGACATCATATAGACATAGTAAAATGGCTAAAATCAAGAAAGATAATACCAACTGTTTAAGAAGATGTGGAAAACCGGGAGCCCTCATACATTTCTAGTTAGAATGCCAAAAGGTGCTACCACTTTGGGAAACATTTTGTCAGTTTCTTAAAAATATAAACTGGGAAACGGACTTGGCCCAGGGGTTAGGGCATCTGTCTACCACATGGGAGGTCCGCGGTTCAAACCCCAGGCCTCCTTGACCCGTGTGGAGCTGGCCCATGCGCAGTGCTGATGTGCACAAGGAGTGCCCTGCCACGCAGGGGTGTCTCCCGCATAGGGGAGCCCCACACGCAAGGAGTGCGCCCCACAAGGAGAGCTGCCCAGGGTGAAAGAAAGTGCAGCCTGCCCAGGAATGGCGCCACCCACACTTCCCCTCCCACTGACGACAACAGAAGTGGACAAAGAAACAAGATGCAGCAAATAGACACAGAGAACAGACAACCGGGGGAGGGGGGATTAAATAAATAAATACATCTTTAAATATATATATATATATAAACTTACATCATTGTTGCTAGTTCCACTCCGAGATATCTATCCAAGACAAATTGCTGTACCATGATTCCCACAGCAAGTTCTGGCCATCAAAACTGGGGAAAAAATACAAATGCCTATCAACCGGGGCTTGGATAAGAGAAGGTGGTACATCGTAAATAGCTCTGCAGCTCTAAGGAGGTAATTTCATTCAACTAACTTCCACAGAATAAACAAGTTATCCGTGTCTGGAAAAATGCCAAAGACTGAAGCAGGCCCCAGGCCCCCGGCCGCCCGCAGGCCCCGTGAAGGCAGCCCCCAACCGCACAGCGGGAGCTTTGGCGGCCGCGTGGGCCAGGCGCATCCTCAGCACAGCGCGGGGACCGCCGCTCGCCCGCTTTTCCGCGCTGCCGGCGGCGCCCGCAGCCCCGCGCCCCGCGCCCTGGCCCACCCCGCCGCCCCCGCACATGTACCGCACAGGTACCGAGCTCCGAGCCAGGAGCAGGCCTGCGTCTGAGAAGGCACCGTGCGCTCCGCCTGAGGGTTCCGGGCCGGCGCTTGCTGCCGGGCGCGGAGCCTCGGCCCGGCCCAAGCACCAGGACACCGCCGGACTGGAACCCCTGAGGGTCCGAAAGGTGCAGCCGGCGCGCCGCTTGCTGGGCGGGGCCTCAGGGGGCGGGGCTGAGCGGTGGGGAAAGCGTCTGCGCGGCCGGCAGCCGGGCTGAGCGCCCGCCACGCCCTTGCCAGGAGCCCCACCCCCCTGCCGCGGCCCGAGGCGGACCCGCGCATGTAGGGCTCCTGCGAGCTCCCGTCCCACTAGACTTCAGGGCCCCTACCTGCGTCCTCTGGGAGGAGGGTCTCCCCACCCCCGAGATCCGGCCAGCGCCTGGCAGCCACGTGGATCCCCCTGGCCAGGAATGGGGACGCCTCTTGGGAGGAGCTGCCAGCCACCACCCCCCACCCCCCACCCCCCACCCCCTGTTGTGAGATAAATATTCTTCTACATCACAGAAGACTGAAGCTCAGGGTGCAGCACAATAAAGGGCAGCAGGAGGTGCGCTGGGTGGGGGGGAACGGGGAATCTCATTGTAAACAGATGGTTACTGGCCCCTTTTCAACTAACAGGTCATGATTCTAGGACCCAAGATTATAAAAATAGTTAAAATGAACAGAATTATTGTAGTTTCCCAAGATACGCAGGATTTTAAAGTGGAAAATCTTCAAGGGAAATTAAGACCTATGAAATGCTATGGTTATAAGTGAATCAACACTTGGAATATTTTAGAGCAATACTTGGGACAAACTATCAGTAATTCATCTTTTAGGACTTGTGTAATCACTCCAAAGAGATTATTCCTGTAATGTCAAAAAACTATCATATAAATGGAAACTTTAAAAAAAATTTTTTATTTAATTGTCTTTTTTTACGCTACCTTGAGCACAAATGTTACATTAAAAATATGAGGTTCCCACCCCCCTAACCCCCCACTATACTATGCAAATAAAGAGAGACAGAATGAGGATTAATGGCTGGCAGGGGTTGAGGGGAGTGGGGAAGGTGGAGTAACTCCTTTTGGGTCTATGAGCTTTCCTTCAGAATGGATAAAAATGTTCTGAAATTAGATAAATTTTATGCACAACATACTGAATGTACTAAGTGCCACAGAATGTACTGTCAAAATCTTTAACTTTATGTTATGTCACTTTCACCTAACAAAAAATATACAGATAATGTGAAGTGGAGGAAAAAGAAACTCTCATAATTATAATGCTCTTATAGTGCTTGAAAGGAACACTTTCTTTCTACTATATCTCTCACCTGCACAGTTCTGAGTTGTCACCTGCTGATGGTAGAGTTCCATGCCATCCAAAAGGACAAGGTGTGCCTACATTGCAAAGGAACCACAAAAATCCTGACTGGTTCCTGTTCAAGGAATAGGTTTCTCTAGTTCTAAAAATGACTAAAAGCTAGGGTATTAAGTTAAACAAGTATTATCAACACAGACATACTCAAGATGAATTAGGAGGAAAAAGGAATTTTGCAATTGAGCAAGTCTCTTGCTAGACTTCATTACTAGTATCAATTAAAGCATTTTTTCTTTTCTGCTCTAGTACAGAACCTGGTCAGAGGGTTTTTCTCCTAGCTCACTTAAGCTTCCCCTCTTCTATTAGTGCCTTTGCAGGGTTCTCTCTGACCACATGAACCTTCCCTGCCATTCTTTATCTCCCATTTCTCCCCTCCTCCCTCCAGTTCCTCCTCCCCCTCCTCCCCCTCCTTCTCTTGCCTCTTCTCTCTCTTCTCTCAGGCTTTTCTAAACCACAAGAGGCCATGGCCTCATTTCCATTGTCATAGAACCCTCAAATCCCAAAGAACTGCAGAATCACTCATCAAAGTTGGCAAGTTTTTTATTTTACTTGTGTAGAAGACATGATCTTTTTTGGTTATTGTTAGCATGGAGTATCTTTTTCAAAGATTTCACTTTCAGGCAGTTTTTATCCCTGGATCTAAGGTGAGTCTCTTGTAGGCAGCACAGGGATGGCTCATGTTTTTCCATCCATTCTGTCAGCCTGTATCTTTTTTTTTAAGATTTATTTTATTTATTCCTATCCTCTTACCCCTCCATTGTCTGCTCTCTGTGTCCATGTGCTGTGTGTTTTTCTGTGTCTGCTTGCATTATCTGGCAGCACTGGGAAACTGTCTTTTTTTGTTGTTCCATCATCTTGCTGTGTCAGCTCTCCATGTGCAGTGCCACTCCTGGGTGAGCTGCACCTTTTTTTCACATAGGGCAGCTCTCCTTGTGGGGTGCACTCCTTACACATAAGGCACCGCTATGCAGGGGCATCCCTGCATGGCAGAGCACTCCTTGAGTGCAGCAACACTGCACGTGGGCCAGCTTACCACACAGGTCAGGAGGCCCTGGGGATTGAACCCTGGGCCCTCCATGTGGTAGATGGATTCTCTAGCAGGTGAACCATGTCTGCTTCCCAGCCTATATCTTTTGACTGGGGAGTTTAATCTATTCACATTCAATGTTATTACTGTAAATGCATTATTTACTTCTATCATTTTATTCTTTGGTTTTCATATGTCATGTCTTATTTCTGTCTGTATTTTCACTCTCTTGATTATCCTTTCTGCTATTCTTTCTTTTATAATCTCTTCCAAACCTCTGTCTCCTGTCTTTTTCTGTCAGGTGGTAAGGTCTCCTTTAATATTTCCTACAAAATGGAATCATTTTTATGAATTCTCTTAATTTCTGTTTTCTTTGTATTTTAAATGCACCTTTCATATTTGAAGGCCAATTTTGGTGGATAAAGATTTCTCAGCTGGCAGTTTTTCTCTTTTAGTATCCTAATTACATCATGCCATTGTCTTCTCTTCTTCAAGTACTGATGAGAAATCCACAAAAAAATCTTTCTGGGCATCCATTGTATGTGATAGTTTGCTTCTCCATTGCTGTTGTCAGAATTTTCTCTTTATCTTTGACATTTGGCAATTGGAGTAGTCCTGTTAGACCTACTATGAATCTGAATAGACCTGTTGAAGTAGGTCTATTCACATTTATTCTGATTGGGGTACACTGTGCTTCCTGGACATGCAAGGTCATTACTTTCATAAGGGTTGGGAAATTTTCAGCTCTTATTACCTCAGATACTCTTTCTACTCCTTTCCCTTCTCTTCCCCTTCTGGAACTGACATGACATGCATGTGGTTGTGTTTTCTGTTATCACTCAACTCCCTGAGCCCTTGCTCAATTTTTCACATTCTTTTCTCTTTCTGTTCTTTTCTTTCTTCCATTTCTGCTGTTCTGTCTTCTGCATCACTTATTGTTTCTTCTGTCATTTCAAACTTGCTGTTGTATGCCTCTAATGTTTTGTTGTTGTTTTGTTTGTTTCCTCTTAAAGAGGTACTGACAATTGAACCCAGGACCTTGTGCATTGTAAGCAGATGCCCAACCACTGAGCTACATCTGCTCTGCAGTGAGAGTTCATTTTTTCATTTGTTGTTTTTATTAGGTGCCAGGGATCAAACCTGGGACCTTGTACATGAAAAGTAGATCCTCAACCACGTGAGCTACAACTGCTGCCCTCTAATTTGTTTTTTATCCCACTATTGTGTCTTTCTTTACCCTGAGTTCTGTTACTTTTCTTTTTTTTTTTAAGAGCCTTTTTGTAATGAATAATTTTATTGTTGTGGGTGAGTTTGTTCAGTCCTCAAGCCTCCTAATTCCTGTCTTTACTGTCTTTTTTTTAATTATTTATTTATTTATTTTTAAATTTACATTAAAAAAAATATGAGGTCCCATTCAACCCCACCGCCCCCCCCCACTCCCCCCACAGCAACACTCTCTCCCATCATCATGACACATCCATTGCACCTGGTAAAGTTCATCTCTGAGCATCACTGCACCCCTTAGTCAATGGTCCACATCATAGCCCAGCCTCTCTCACGTTCCATCCAGTGGGCCCTGGGGGGATCTACAGTGTCCCGTAATTGTCCATGAAGCACTATCCAGGACAACTCCACGTCCCGAAAATGCCTCTGCATCTCATCTCTTCCTCCCGTTCCCCACACCCAGCAGCCCCCATGGCTACCGTTCCCACACCCATTCCACATTTTCTCTGTGGACATTGGATTGGTTGTGTCCATTGCACACCTATGTCAAGTGAGGGCTTAGATTCCACATGGGTACTGGATGCACTCCTCCCGCTTCTAGTTGTAGACACTCTAGGCTCCATGTTGTGGTGGTTGACCTTCTTCAACTCCATGTTAGCTGAGTGGAGTAAGTCCAATAAATCAAAGTGTAGGAGCTGAAGTCTGTTGAGGCTCTGGGCCTGGGTGTCATATTATCAGTCCAGAGATTCAAATCCCCTACATATATCTCAAACCCAGCACCAACTACAATTCCAATAAAGTGTTACTTTTCTATTCAGGCTTCCAAATTCTTCTTTGTGCTCACTTGTCTTCTTGATATCTTTTATCTTTTTATCCATATCATCTTTCAATTCATTAATTTGATTTTGGAAGTTTGTATGCATCTCCTTGGTTAGTTGTCTGAAATCCTGTGTCTCTTCTGGGGACTTTGATAGATTCCTTTTCTTGGGTCATTTCTTCTCTTTTCTCAGAATGACTTGTAACTTTTTCCTGATGTCTAGGCATCTGATTTGAATCGTGAGTTTACTCAGATGCTCACTTTCCTTTCATAGGGATTTAGCGGCAGGAGGCTGTGTGTTACTGGTGTCCTTGATTCTTGGTTCAACTTGTTCTGGGTCTTAGGATAGTCCCTGTTAGTTGCTCAGATCTGGGCCCTGAGTAATGTGTTGCAGACCTGCTTCCTAGGCCCTTGGGGAGGGAGACTGTAAAGACCAGAAAATGCCTCTCTTGCTTATTTGTGCTCCTTATATGCTTTTCCTTGGTCCAGCCATGGCACTCTTTGTCAGCCTTCTCAATTCAAAGCCTGGTCAGAGTGTGTTTACATCCACCAGACCAGATCACAGTGATAGAGGATCCTGCCTGGAGGCTAAGAGCCCCCTAATTCAAACAGTCATTCCTGGTCTATAGAGAGGGCAATTAGTCCCCTGCTGGCTCCCAGACAAACAATAGCAGGGCCCCACCCAGGCTGCAGGAGCTCAAGGGCACAGCAGACCAAAGTTGTGGGTCAAAAGCAGCCAGCCTTAGGCTTTGTTGCTCTCTCCTCACTTCTGGGAGGTGGGTCCCCCTTTGTAGCCATTGGCCCTGAGGCCTGAGAATTCAAAGTGTCTATATGGTGGGGGTGGATACTGGAAACTGCAGCATGTACTCATAGTTTTGCCACCATGGTTCTTTTCCATTGCCCCTCTATCTCCTGGGTGGTGTCCAGGCTTCCGCTGGGGTCCTGACCCCTAGAAGTTTCTTTCCAGGCCATTTCTGCCTGTCCTCTAGCTATTTTTCTGGAAGAGAAGAGAGTCCTCTGTCTTGCTAATCTGCCATCTTCCCAGAAGAATCATTGTAAAGTAATAGAAGCCATTTGAGTTCACAAGATTTCAATAAAGATAATAATAATGAATATGTATTCAGACTATTTGTACCCCATCTTTCCATAATGGTTTTTTAGTATATGCACAAACACATATTTATAGAAATAATTATAAAATTCTCTTGAAACTAAAGCACTAAAGAAGTTAAAGCCATAAAGAAGGCAAAAGTAAACATTCTCACAAAGAGAGTTAATACAAATTGCATCAAATTTGACTGAATTAGTGTTCAGGGCAAAGTGAGAATTGTGGACATTTGAAATACTGATTTCCAAAGTGATTTTTCACTTAATGATTTTTTGATTGCTTTCTGGGTCCCATTGGAAAGGTGAGTTGTCAGAGGGAATCTTTGGTGTTGGGGATTGCATAATGTCCCCCACAAAAGGTATGTTCAGGTTCCAACCCCTGGTCTGTGGGTGGGAACACTTTTGTAAATAGGACCTTTGAATATATGGGCCTTAAATCCAGTGTCGCTAAAGTCCTTATAAGCAAAGCAAATGGATGTGGAAAGGAAGCTCTGGGAGCAGCCTGAAGCTGGAAGTCAACAGAACCCAGAAGAGAAAGGAGAAGATGCAGCCATATGCATCAGCACATGACAGAAAAGCCAAGGAGCACCAACATGGCTGGTGAGTTCTAAGTACTGACTCTGGGAGGAAGCAAGCCTTCTGGCCTCTGAAACCTTGAGTCTGTAAATCCCTGTTGGTAAGCCAACCCATTATATGGAATCCATTACAGCAGTGAGGAAATTAATGCAGGAGTCATGGAGGAAACTGAGAGTACACAGTTCTGACCCTCAGCCCCTTCCATCAGGGCAGCCATGCTTTTATCATTTTTGTTAAATATTTCTCAGGCTAAAAAGCAATTACATATTTGTTTTTCACAGAGAAGGAAACATACCATTCTTAAGAAAAAGTTTTCCTGATGCAAGAATGCTGAAAGTGATAGCTTTTACAGGGATAATTAAATAACATATAACTGTTATTAGAGACAATTAATAAAAAAGAACAATAATAAAAAAGATAACTTTTTTTTTTTAGCAAATAAGAACCCTTTCTTGGTAAATAAAAAACAAAACTATAATTTAAAGACATTGTGGCAGGAGGTTAAACTGTGCTCCAGGCATATAATATTTTAGTGGTCAGTGGAGAATGAAGAAGCCAATATATATGACTTACGTCAAGGATTCTGAACCTTTCAATTATTGAATTCATTACAGTCTCCCAACAGAAAGGTTCGATCTTTATTGTACATGAAAATCTTGTAGGAAACATATTTAAAATACTATTTTCTATACCTTATACTCAGATATTTTTATCTGTGATTTGGTGTGGAGAACCAGAAATCTGCATTTTATTTAAAATATATTAGTTTTCTTGATTAGATACATGAACATAATGAAAAATATCTATCTAGAATAATCTCACAATCACTACTGTCCCATAAGCCTAGTTTACTCTTTCAAATTATTATTATTATGAATTTCTTAACTCTATCCAGAAAGTTTGCCCTAAGGTAAGAATTCATTTTAAACACAACCCTTTTTTCCTACTATTATATGTATTGGATGTTTTGAATTGTACCACATTGATTGCATTCCTTTTCCTATATGGATATATTGTCATTTCCTTTTCCTGTGTTTTCCATGGGGTTAAAATGCAACATCCTTAATATATAAAATCATGTTTCATTTGGTACCAACTTAACTTTCATGACATGTACATATACTTTACCTATACCGCTACAAACAGAGAGGGAGATTTCATAACAATAAAAGGATCAACCTAAAGGAAAGATATGACATCTGTAAATATATGCTCATTTAACACCTAAGATTCCATTTAATACCTAAAGTAAAAAAAAAATTTGACTCCTATCTGAGGGATATCCCTGTCAAGGGGGGGAGGGGGAAGCTTGTTTTCGATTGATCTGCCAAACTCAGATCCTTACACTATGCTCCAAAATTCAGAGCACTTATCCTGACTGTTTTAATCATACGTTTACAAAGTTTGGGCCACCAAGAGCATGTTCTCCCCCTGAATGTAAAGCATATACTAGTTGATATCCAATGATTGTTTTGGAGTGTATGAACAAATGAATGACTGAATGAATGGATGGCTCACCAGGCAGAGGTGAAGAAATAGGAGAGTAGAGCATATTGTCAGAACTTTAGGTTTTCCCAAATGCTTTTGGTAACATTTCCCAAACTGAATACCTTCAGATGTTAGTAGCTATTCAGTGAAAAACAGGAGTTCAGCACTCAAACTTTATCTTCTCTGTTCCTTATTTGGATATCCTCAATGCCCATTACTGTGTTTATTTTTTTAAATATACTTTTAAATTTTAAAAAAAGATACTTAGACCACATAAATGTTACAAAAAATATAGAGGGTATTCTGATATGACCCACTCCGAACCCTTTCCACATTTTCCCACATTAACAACATCCTCCATTAGTGTGGTACATTTATTACAATTGATGAGCACATTTTGGAACATTGCTGCTAAAGTATATTACAGTTTACATTATAGTTTACACTCTCTGCCCATCACTGTGTTTAAGTTCATTTCCCCATGTTCACAAACTTATTAGACCAGAATTTTATTAATATCTGAAAGAAGTGTTCCTTGGAACACTGTTTAGAATATGCTGACCTTTAGTGTAAGATAATTCTGTTGGGGGATTCACAGATGAGTTGTAGAGGTGGATAATGTCTAGTTTGGAGATTTCTGTTCTAAAATGCTGGATTTGAATTTTATTATGCAAACTATATAAATAATTGAATAGTTTTAGATAAGAAATATTTTGAATTTTATACCTGTCCTAGCTGCAGTGTAGAAGATAAATTGGAAGGAGGATGGACCAGAAGCAGAGAAAATATTTGGAGGCTTGTGACAATAATCCAGGCTATCAGTGATGAAATAATGGACTAAGTCTACAGTGAGAAATGAGGAGGTGGTGTGGAATCGAGAAGATATATTTAGGAAATAGTATTGACACATCTTCAGACTAATATTATTTCAGAATGATAGAGTGGGAAATATAAAGGAAATCATCTGGTTTCTGGCTTAGAGAATTGGGCAGGAGGTGGTGGCATTCATACTGAAAAAGAAAATGGTTTAGACCTGTGGAGTAACAGCCTTAGTTTGAGAGATTTATGAAAGACAAGTGAGAAATTCACATGTGGGACTCAGGAGAGAGAACTGGGCTAGATATGAAAAGTTAAGAGTCCTTGGCCTCCTCCTTGAAACAGTAGGTTTGGATGTGGTCATTGAATAGACTACGGTGAATGAGAAGGAAAGTGAGAAGATTGAACCTTGTGGAGCATCAATATGTAAATGGGGAGTGGGGCAAGATGGTGGCTGAGTGAGTGCACCTGACAATCTCTCCTGCAAAGAAGCAGCTGGGCAGCATTGGAAATTCTTCGGGACCAGGCTGTTTCAGGATTTTGCAGGGCAGGAGATGTCTGGACATTGATTTGGTGGGAAGGTAACAGAGAAAATTCATATATAAGATAAAATTGAGGCTCTATTACATGGAGGTGGGGACTGCATGTGGGACACTCCCTCCTGGGGTGGGTGGAGCTGTGGCACTGGTGCTGCAGTGGTGATTCCTGGAGGCTCTGTGGTACTGGGGAATTCATAAGCCCTGAGTGCGCTATTGGGAGCTAACAGGGCAGGAGGCCTTCGAAGACCGATTTGGGGAGACAGACAGGAGTTTTATTGTGAGGCAGGGATTTTTGATTGCAGACACAAATAATAGCACTTCTGGCTAGAGCCCCGCCCCCAAGGCCAGTCTGAAGTGGCTTAAATTGCTCACAATAAAGAGACATCACCAGGAGGCTGTTTCAGGGACTGGCAGGGTGGGAGACGTCTGGAAGCCGATTAGGGGAATATTTTGTGAAGTGTGGGAATTTCGGTTTTGGACTCTGATATCAGTGTTTCTGGCTGGAGCCCCGCCCCCTGGGCCTGGCTACTGATCTGCAGCATCATTAAATTGGCTGTAGTGTAGAGGCGCCCCCAGGTGGCCATTTCGAGGGCTTACAGGGTGGGAGGTGTCCTGAAGTTGAATTGGTGATACAGCCACAGAAGAGACCCAAGTGAGAGGGTGAATTGTGGGGTTCTGACACATAGGTCAGAGTTTGTGGATGTGACCTCCCCCATAGGGCTGGCTGGTCCTATCCCAGCTGCTGGGATCCCTGAAGGCTGTGTTGCACTGCGGTGCTCCCAGGCTCCCTGTTAACCAGATTTGAGGTTGCCAGGTCTGAATCCCCTAAACCCTGGTGGCCCAGACCCCAGAGACTCACACCTCTTGAGTCTGCAATATCACAGATTTTCCATCCCTGAATCCATCACGCCCTGAGGTCCATCAGAGGTCCTTGAATGTCCTAGGCCTCAACATTTGCGTTTTTCTTTTTTGTTTTTGTTTTGTTTTGTTTAGTTTATTTTTATTTTATTTTTTATTGTCCTGATTGCTAACATTGCATTATCTCCTAGTATTTTCTCCCATCGTATCCCCCAAAGTCTTTTTTTTTTTAGTTATTTAGGGGAGTTTTTGTTGTTGCTGTTGTGGTTGTTCTCTATCTTTTTTTCTTTTCCTTACTTGTTCCCCTCCCTTTACCCACCCCCTTATTCTTTCTTTCTTCTCTTTTTTTTTCTCTCTTGTCCCTCATTTTCTTCTTATTTTATTTTATCTTAAGTGTAAAATAGGTGCTGCAGGAAACACCTCACTTTTGCTGGGTTTCCTCATCCTCTGTTGCCTCATTTCTGTGTGAATTGATTTTGGTTAACTACACTATCCCCTTTCCCCTGCATCTTGATATTATCCATCATCTACTGTCTCTCCTATATTCCACCTCCCTTTCTTTGATCCCCAAATTGTCTAACTCTTAATTTCTAGTACCTTTGTTTTGTTTTCTCTCTTTTATCCACTCTTGAAACTACTGCCTTTCTTTTCTCTTTCCCTCTCTCATGAAAACACTAGGTTTTTAATTCATACCATATTCCTCCCATGTTCAGTCGACTACCTCATTATAGATACTTTACCTACTGCTATAACTCTACACAACTTACATGAATCTAATATCCATCCTCCCAGATATCATATTGTTGCTCTGTTAACATTTATTACCAATAATACTTTACACAATTTCCTTGCTTACACAATTGCCTTTTCCTGGCCCTAATAGTTTCCTAAAGTGAACTCAGCCAGCAATAAGAAATTAGAATAAGAAGAACAAAGTGACAAAGAGAAGATATACACTTATGCAAAAACAAGACCTAATTAATCCCCAGGACTAGACAAAGAAGTTAAGGAAGTGATTAAACCCATGAAGATAAAATGATGACCAGACAGCAACAAAAATCTACAAACCAAACCAGTAATCAGGAAAACATGGCTGAATCCAATGAACAAACTAAAAACCAGGAAGGGGAGCAGAACTTCACACAAGTAATTAAAGATCTCAGAACACATATCACAGACAAATTTAATGAAGAGGTTAACAATATGAAGACAACACTTGGAGGGGAAATTGCAGACATATGCAAAAAGATAACAGATATGATGGGAATGAACACCACAGTTCAAGAAATCAAAAATACACTTGCAGCAAATAACAGCATATTAGAAGAGGCAGAGCAGAGAATTAGTGATGTGGAAGACAGTACATCAGAAATCAAACAGATAGTAGAAGGGGTCGATAAAAAGATAGAAAAAATCCAGCTAGGATTTAGGGACCTGAATGACATTGAAAAACACACAAACATACGTATTATAGGCATCCCAGAAGGAGAAGAGAAAGGAAAGGGGTCAGAAGGAGTGTTGCAGGAAATAATGGCTGAAAACTTCCCAAATCTACTGAAAGAGATGGATGTACATATCCAAGAAGCACAGTGCACCCCAAACATCATAAACCCCAACAGGCCCACCCCAAGACATATACTTGTCAAATTATCCAATGCCCAAAACAAAGAGAAAATTCTAAAAGCAGCAAGAGAAAAGAAAACCATCACATACAAGGGAAGCTCCATAAGATTAAGTGCTGATTTCTCACCTGAAACCATGGAGGCAAGAAGGCAGTGGTATGATATAGTCAAGGTACTAAAATGTTGTGGGCGATTAAGGCAGCATGCATAGAATCTACCTTTCAGCAATGCTGGTAACATGGCCGCCCGAACTGATACAACAATAGCTTAGGTCACCCTCCCCCCTTCTTTACACAACCAGTTCCCGCCAAAAGTTCTTACCTCAAATCTGCCTCTTGCCCTAGCAACAGCAGCGGCCAATCCCAGACTGCCACCTATCCTTACCCACCCCCCCTTCTCCCTAGAGTATATATGCTCAGTCCCCTCAATAAAGTTTTGCAGCTTGATTACAATACTGTCTTGCTGTCATTCCTTGTGTCTCTCTTGTCCCATACCATTCTTATCCTCCTAGGATCCGGAGCTCCCATTGATCGTCCCACTGGCCGGGACAAACTGGCGCCCAACGTGGGGCCCAAAACCTCTGAGGGATAGAACACTGCACTAAAGAAGAGAGCGCTCTCACTCACCGCACCCGGGATCGCCATGAGGGAACTCGCTCGTGAGACAGATCCGTCACCCGAGATCGCCACGGGGGACTCGCTCGTGAGACAGATCCATTGAGAAATCACCCAGTGTCAGCAAAAGAAGAAAGAAAGAAAAAAAAGAAAAAAGTGAAAAGGTAGGCTCCCCCTCCCCCACCATGGACAAGGAACTTCCCATATATAGTTTATATATGAAACAATTGAAAGAGGCACTCAAGGCATGAGGAACTAGAGTTAAGAAAAAGGATCTTGCGGTCACCCCCTCGGGCTGAAGTGTGGTTTGCTGGCCTGGCGGGGGAGCAGCCGCGGCAGGCCAAGCCGCTGCCCCCATAATAGGGTGGCTGGTCGGACTCACCGCCACCCCTGAATGAAGCTCGGCATGGGCGCAGAGTGCCCTCGGGTCTCCCCTTCTCGGCAGCCATGCTTCCGCGGCCGCCCCTTCTCCCAGATGGCGCCACCCGATGCTGTGGGGCGGCACCCTTCTTCTTCCCTCTCCCTGCGCAGGCGCAGGGCAAGAAAATTCCAGTCTGACCTTTTCCCTCCCCCGACAGCAGCAACAGCCAGGCGTGGGTGGAGAAATCCAGTCTGCCCATTTCCCCTCCCATGACAGCAGCAACAGCCAGGTGTGGGCGGAAAAATCCAGTCTGCCCTTTTCCCTCCCCCCGGCGGCGGCAACAGCCAGGCGTGGGCGGGAAACTCAAGTCTGCCCTCCACCCCAGCGGCGGGTGGCCACCGGTCCCTAAACCCTGCCCCTTCCCCCAGCAAACAGCAACAGCCAATCCCTAACCACCACCCCTCCCCCATCCGGTACCCGCCCACTGACCTTTCACCGGCAACCAATCGAGAACGGGGCATGCTTCGACCAGTCAGCATTCCCAGCCCCTATGGGACTGTTGCCTCTCCCTCAGTAAAGTGGACTTGCGTGTTTTACCTTGTCTCCGCGGTAGTTTTTCTGCCGTGCGCCCTCCAGTCCTGAGAGCCCCCGACAAGGGCCTGGCCTCCCTTGTCCCCAGTTCGTCGCCCTGCTTCTCCGGGCGACCCCTTCATCGCCTGCTTCTCCGGGCGACCCCTTCGTCGCCGGCTTCGCCGGGTGACCCCATCAGCCGAACCGCGCAACCCCTTGTGAGACCGATCCATCGTCTGCTGCCGGACCGACCCCTCGTCCCAAGTGGGACCGACCCCTCATCCCAAGCGGGACCGACCCCCTCGTCCAGAGCTGGACCGACCCCTTGTCCACAGCCAGACCCCACCTCCTACCGACCAAGCAAACCGTCGCAGGATCTCACATGCTTTTTTGAATTTTTGTTAAAAACCTGCCCTTGGCTCCCTCTAGAAGGTACCATAGATCATAAGTGTTGGAAAAGGGTCGGAGACTGCCTACAAGACTATTACAAAACTTTTGGGCCAGAAAAAGTCCCAGTTACATTTCTTACTGGAGTCTTATTTCTGAAACCATAAAAGTCCATTTTTCTGCTCCAGACATTCAAGAACTTTGCAAAAAGGGAAAGGAAGCTTTGAAGGAGCACTCTTGTCCCACTTCAGCATGCAGCTCAGTAATAATTAATATGCCTGAAAGCCCCCTTAACAAAAACCCCAACGAAAGTAGGCCAAATACCCCAACCAGTCAAGCTAGTCTATTGCCCGATCAAGCCAATTGTTTGGAAAAGACCCCGATTCCCTTATCGTTCCATACACTCAGGATCAAATCCATTGGCTCTCCCAAACCAACAATGAATGGGCTATTGCATGCTTTTCATTTCCAGGCAATATTGATAACTACTACCCTGGCGATCCATTAATTCAGTTCGCCAAAATCCATCAATTCACCTTCCCTAAAGTCACTAAAACAAAACCCATAGACTCGGCCACCTTAGTCTTTACTGATGGATCAGCTAATGGGACTGCAGCTTACGTCATTCAGGGTCAAGCCTTTTCCGTGCATTTCTCCCTATACTTCAGCCCAACTTGTCGAGCTCTACGCAGTCCTGCAAGTTTTTTTCCCACCTTCAAAACCAACCTTTTAATTTATACACTGATAGTGCATATATAGCCCAGTCTATACCGCTATTAGAAACCACTCCATTTATCAAGTCCTCCTCCACTGCAGTCCCCTTATTCTCACAGCTGCAAAAACTAATTCTCAAACGACAGCACCCCTTCTTCATAGGGCATCTCTGTGCCCACCAAAGTCTACCAGGCCCTCTTGCAGAAGGCAATGCATTAGCAGACGCTGCCACTCAGCTAATATGTCCCAATCTTTGCAACTCTTTTACCTTAGCTTCCCAAGCCCATGCACAACATCACTTAAATGCAAACACTCTCCAACTAAAATTCAATATTACTAGAGAACAAGCAAGGGAAATAGTTAAAACCTGCAAAAATTTGTGTAACCCAATTGCCAGGCCCTCACCTAGGAGTCAACCCAAGAGGACTTATCCCAAACGAAATCTGGCAAATGGATATCACCCATTTTGCCAGTTTTGGGCAACTCAAATATATTCATGTTTGCGTTGACACATACAGTGGATTTATTTTAGCTAGCCTACAATCAGGAGAAGCTTCAAAACACGTTATCTCTCATTTACTACATTGTTTCACTATTCTAGGCCAGCCTCAGCTCATTAAAACAGACAATGGACCTGGATACACTGGAAAAATTTTTCAAACCTTCTGTCAAAAATTACAAATCGTACATAATACCATACAACCCTCAGGGCCAAGGAATAGTAGAACGAGCACATCGCACCCTAAAAAATGCCTTGTGCCGTCTAGCTGATAGCACTCTCGATCTCACAAAACAATGCCCCCGAGATCTTTTACATCATGCTCTCTTTGTCCTCAACTTCCTAACTCTGGATCAAGAAGGGCACTCTGCAGCCGATAGGCACTGGCATCCCAAAACACAAATGCAAGAAGCCACCGTTATGTGGCGCAAACCCCTCAACATCGAAATGGAATGGGCCTGACCCCGTTATCATCTGGGGGCGAGGCTCTGCTTGCATATATGACCAAGAAAAAAGAAGGCCCTCTCTGGCTTCCTGAAAGATTAATAAGACATGTTAATCCTCCACTATCGGAAAAAAAAACCCTCTCCCCTTTAACAACAACCTTTCCAGGGAACAAATCCCCTCCCTGAGAAAAGAAATTTTTTTTTTTCTCTTCCAGCACGTCGCCAACAAAAAAACCGCCAACCTTGCTGTAACCTGCACGGAGAAACCTCATTGGATTTCAAGTTCCACGCAGAGAATCCACATACAGCCTGCAACTTAAAGAAGCTCAGCGTACAGGTTTGCTCCATCACTAAAGCCACATGAATTATTGCCACAATAACTATTGGGCTCCTGCCAATTGGCTTTTTGGCATTGCTGTTTGCAGCCGGATTAGCAACCGTTGCCCCAAAAGATTGGAACCTGCTAGAAAAAACCCTTCTTGCCGTAACGTATTTGTGCATTGTAGGGTGCTTCACCCTGCTAGCTTGCCTTCCTTAAACACCTACAGCCCTTGGTAACATGGCCTTATTAAGCCCACTGCCATTTAAGGCTGTCGCCCTACATTTTTTCCTGCAAAGTGTGTTCAATAACCTAAGCACCACTTCCCTTGAAACTAACCCCCACCAGCCTTGGAATTGGTCCCTAATACGATGGGAAGATTCAAAAATTGTAAATTCCACCATTACCGCGGGGGCACCTTCCTTTATCTTTAATGTCACTACCCTGTTTCTCCCTGGCACTTTCCCCAATGCCAATAGCAGCTCCAGTAGTTCCCGTAGAGGAGGCCGCGCTGGTGTACGCCAAAATCTTAACCTCAGCCAGGTCTACATGTGCCCAGCCTCAAATCCTGGAAAAACCTATTGCAACGCCCCCAATCAATACTATTGTGCATACTGGGGGTGTGAAACATTAGCCACTGATTGGAAACCTAGTACCACCGATCAATATCTTACCCTAACACGGAACTCCCCCTCACTGCAAACCTTCTTCCACTGATGGGCTCGGCCGCACTACCCCAGGGACCTGCATAGGATTAAATATCACTGTACAGCTCCCCAATAACCTTGCTTGGACAATTGGTCAAACCTGGGGTATCAGGCTCTATGTATCAGGGACTAACCCAGGGAGTCTTATCATGATAAAAAAGGAAGCAGTATGGCAACCATCAATCGCCATTGGGTCAAATATAGTGCTCGCTCCCCCTCCTCGCCAAGCTTCATCCCCATCCCCTCAAATCGCAACTACCCCTCCTCACAAACCCACCAATCAAATCATTTCAACCCATTCTTCCTTTGCTACCAGCCTAACACTGTTGCCCTCAAAAACTTCCATGGAGCCTAAACCAACTTTTTTTTTTTAAAGATTTATTTATTTATTTAATTCCCCCCTTCCCCCAGTTGTTTGTTCTCTTTGTCTATTTGCTGTATCTTGCTTCTGTTGTCATCAGAGGCATGGGAAGTGTGGGCGGTGCCATTCCTGGGCAGGTTGCACTTTCTTTCGCACTGGGCGGCTCTCCTTATGGGGCGCGCTCCTTGCGCGTGGGGCTCCCCTACGTGGGGGACACCACTGCGTGGCAGGGCACTCCTTGCGTGCATCAGGACTGTGCATGGGCCAGCTCCACACGGGTCAAGGAGGCCCAGGGTTTGAACCGCGGACCTCCCATGTGGTAGACGGACACCCTAACCACTGGGCCAAGTCCATTTCCCCCTAAACCAACTTATAACCCATTCTGGTCAGTGCTCCAAGCTGCCTTTCTCTCCCTAAACTCCGCCCAGCCTAACTTTACCCATAGTTGTTGGTTATGTTTTTCTGCCAACCCCCCTTTTTATGACGCTGTCGCCCTTAATACCTCATTTAATACTTCAAACGATGATAATCCTCCCCAATGCTCTTGGAATACAACAAAAATCGGCCTCACCATGCAATCTGTTATTTACTCCGGACATTGCATTGGTACTATCCCCTCCTCCTTTAATAAGGTCTGTGCACAGTCATCCTCTCCACCAACAGGTAAATTCTACATTCCCCCAACAAGGGTAAAATGGCTATGCTCTTCCACAGGGCTTACTCCTTGTGTATCAGCAAAAGCCCTCAACAAGACTAAAGAAGTGTGCCTCTTAATAGCTGTGCTGCCCTGCGTCATCTTCCGTAGAGGAGAAGACCTTTATCAATACTGGGATGCACAACCTCCAACCATATCAAGGAACAAAAGAGAACTTGTTATGGCTGTCACTATTGCCTCTCTTTTAGGTATTGCTGGCCTAGGTACTGGAACCGCCACTGTCGTTCTCCAAAAGCAAGGTTTGTTCCACCTGAGAGCTGCTATAGATGAAGATTTAGCACGCATTGAAAACTCCATCACCCATCTCGAAAAATCCCTTACATCCTTATCAGAAATTGTTCTCCAAAACAGGAGAGGCCTAGATCTACTTCTCCTTAAGCAAGGAGGACTTTGTGCCACACTAGGTGAGGAATGTTGCTTTTACTGACCATTCTGGCTTAGTCAAAGATTCCATGTCCAAACTTAGGGAAGGAATTGCTAACCGCAAATGTGAGCGAGAAGCCCAAGGAGGTGCCTCCTGGGGATTCAACGGAATCCTTTCTTACATTCTCCCCATATTAGGTCCCTTAATAACCATACTCCTTGTAATATCCTCTGCACCTTGGGCCATAAAAAGAATTATACAACTAGTAAAAGACGAAATTGATTCCGCTCTTAGCAGGCCTATTCAAGTGCACTATCACCGGCTTCACCTCGCTGATCAAGGTATATCTCTAAACTAACTAACTGCTGCCCACCTTCACGGGTGAAGAGCCCTCTCCTACAGGAACAGCATATAACTCGAAATTATGCTTTGATTGGTACCACTGGGTGCGAGGCAAAGCACTGCAAAGGAGGGTCAAAACAATTAAAGGCCATTTTCGAGCTCCTTGAGAAGCATGCCTCATTAGCATAGGGGTTCGCTCTGCGCAAATAAGGGTTCACTCTCCACGAATCCTACCCCAAATTCCCCTCCCCAGAAAAACAGAGTCACAAACAACATGGGGAATGAGGCCTCTACTTCCCCCAGCAGGTTAATGCCAAAAGAGTGCTCGATGAGCATTCTTCCTCCATCCTTTTGAAAAACAAAGGGAGGAGATGTTGTGGGCGATTAAGGCAGCATGCATAGAATCTACCTTTCAGCAATGCTGGTAACATGGCTGCCCAAGCTGATACAACAATAGCTTAGGTCACCCTCCCCCCTTCTTTACACAACCAGTTCCCGCCAAAAGTTCTTACCTCAAATCTGCCTCCCACCCTAGCAACAGCAGCAGCCAATCCCAGACCACCACCTATCCTTACCCAACCCCCTCCTCCCTAGAGTATATATGCTCAGTCCCCTCAATAAAGTTTTGCAGCTTGATCAGAATACTGTCTTGCTGTCGTTCCTTGTGTCTCTCTTGTCCCATACCATTCATTCCCTCCTAGGATCTGGAGCTCCTGTTGATCGTCCCGCTGGCTGGGACACTAAAAGAAAAAAATTTCCAAACAAGAATACTCTATCCAGCTAAACTAGAATTCAAAAATGAGGGAGAGGTCAAAATATTCACAGATAAACAGAAAGTGAAAGAGTATGCCAACAAGAAACCTCCCCTTCAAGAAATTCCAAAGGGAGTTCTGCAGGAAGAAAGGAAAAACAGGACAGGAAGAGTTGGAGGAGAGTGTAAGAGCAACAAAAAAGACAACAAGAGAAGAAAAAACACAAATAAAATATGACAAACACAAGTCCAATCAAAATATGGCTAACATAAATAATTTCTTGAAAGTAATAACACTGAATGTCAACGGATTAAACTCACCTATCAAAAGATTCAGACTGGGACATTGGATAAGGAAATATGACCCATTTATATGCAGTCTACAAGAGATACATCTTAAACCCAGAGACTCGTGGAGAATGAAAGTGAATGGTTGGAAAACAATCTTACAAGCAAACAATAACCAAAAAAGGGTAGGAGGAGCTATATAATATCAGACAAAATAGGCTTTAAATGTGAAACAGTTGTGAGAGACAAAGAAGGACATTATATATTAGTGAAAGGGACAATCTGTAAAGAAGAACGAACAATCATAAATATTTTTGCTCCTAACAAGGGTGCCTCTAAATATGTGAGGCAAATGCTGGAAAAACTAAGTGAAAGAACAGATGCATCTACAATTATAGTGGGGGATTTTAATACACCACTACCAACTCTGGACAGAACATCTCAAAAGAGAATCACTAAAGAAATGAAGTATTTGAATAGTATATTAGAGGAGCTGGATCTAATAGACATATACAGATCATTACACCCAAACACAGCAGGATATACATTTTTCTCAAGTGCACATTTATCATTCTCCAACATAGACCATATGCTAGGCCACAGAGAAAGGCTTAATGAATTCAGAAAGATCAAAATCATACAAAATAATATCTCTGACCACAGTGGAGTGAAGTTGGAAATCTGCAAGGGCCAGAGGCCCAGATTTCACAAAAAGATATGGAAATTAAATGGCACACTCTTAGAAAACCAGGGGGTCAAAGAGGAAATCTCAAAAGAAATCAATGACTACTTTGAAACAAATGATAATAACACAACATACCAAAATTTATGTGATGCAGCAAAAGCAGTACTGAGAGGGAAATTTATAGCCATAAATTCATGCATTGAAAAAGAAGAAAGAGCAAAAATTGAAGAACTAACTGCACATTTGGAGGAATTAGAAAAAAAAAACAGCAAAGTAATCCCACAAGAAGAAGAAGGAAGGAAATAACAAAGATAACAGTAGAACTAAATGAAATAGAAAATAAGAAAGCACTTGAAAAGATAAACAAGACCAAGAGCTGGTTTTTTGAGAAGACCAATAAAATTGACAAACCTTTAGTAAGACCAGCAAAGAAAAAATGAGAGAAGATGCAAATACACAAAATAAGAAATGAGAAAGGAGATATCACCACCGACCCCACAGAAATAAAGACTATCATAAGAAGATACTTTGAAAAACTACATTCCAAAAAAATGACAATTCAGAAGAAATGGACAAATTCCTAGAAACACATAAGGAGGCTATATTGATGAAAGAAGAAATCGGTGATCTCAACAAACCACTCACAAGTAAAGAGACAGAATCAGTCATTAAAATTCTCCCAACGAAGAAGAGCCCAGGCCCAGAAAGCTTTACACGTGAATTCTACAAAACATTCCAGAAAGAACTAACACCAATCCTGCCGAAACACTTCCAAAAAATTGAATCAGAAAGAAGATTGCCTAACTCCTTCTTTAACGCCAACATTACCCTAGTACCAAAGCCAAACAAAGACAAAACAAGAAATGAAAATTACAGAACAATTTCTCAAATGAACCTAGATGCAAAACACTTAACAAAATACTTCCTAATCATATTCAACAACACATTAAACAAATTATACACCACGACCAAATGGGATTGATTCAAGGTATGCAAGGATGGTTCAACATAAGAAAATCAATCAATGTAATACACCATATAAACAGATTGAAGGAAAAAAAAGACACTAGGCCTGTCCTCTCCGGGAGACAGGCCTCTGCAGGCCTTTCTGGGAGCAAAGGCCGAAGGCCCCAGGCCACCAGTGGGAAAGGCCGGGTTTGCCCTCACATAAGGTGGACGTGATGGCGATGGGAGACAGCATGTCTGTGACCATGGCCGTGGGAGAGACCTGCAGGGCAACGCCGGCCGGCCCTAGGTAGGCCCCCGCTTGAGGAGGCCTCGGGGACTTTGGTGGGCAAGGAAACCCCTCTTCAGACGGGTCTGGCTGGCAGCCTGGCCCAACCCAGACCCTTGGCCTGGGTCAGGTGAGCTATGGCATGGAGAGGGGGCTCTCCCAGCAGCCCCAGATCTGGCCCAGGGGTCCCTTCCCCCACAGCCCCTTCTGCAAGGGGCCCTGCCCCTCCCCCTGCCTTAGAACTCAGCCCTCTGCCCCCCAGCAAGTGTGAGGAAGGAAGTATTCCTATCCTACAGTGGCCCCTAGCGGTGGACGTTTAGCCTCTGACTTTGGGCAAGGGAGCCGCTCTCTTGTTCCTGGAGCTTCTTCTGTCTCTTGGCTTTTCGCCAGACAGACGGGAGGGAACAACTGTCCAGGACAGCATAGCAGAGCTTCTCTCCTGGCCCAGTCCCCACCCAGCAGGCTCCACCCACGTCGGCCACCCCTTCCGTCACGTCCCCGTGGCCTCCTGGTGGCATTCGGTGTATACATTTTGGAAGCCCGCTTCCCCCAGCGCTGGAGGTTTTCCTGGCAGTGGACGCGCTGCCCGAAGTGCATCGGGTGGGTTTCGGCAGGATGCCTATTGGCCTCATCTGTCCCGGCACTGCCACCGGGGACCACTCCCGAGTGCAGAAAGCGCCTCCCCGCCCCCTCCCCCAATCCCTCACCACCGTCTTCCCTCTCCCGGGCTTGGGCACCTCGCGCCAGTGGCCACTGTCTCCAGAGCAACCAGGAGGGGCGGGGTCGGGGCGAGTCTGCCGGGGGCGGGGTGAGTGGCGCCTGCGCGCCAGGGCAGCGGTGGGCGTGGCCGGCCCAGCGGACCGGAGCGCCTGTGCTTTGGTCCCGGCTTTGCGGCCGTCACAGAGCGATCTACGGCGGCGCGGGAGGCCTGGCGCTTGCCCCTGCCCCAGACCCTCCCCCACCCCTACCCCGGGCGCCGTCTCGGCGCCCCGAAAGGAGGGGCTGAGGAGGGAGGCAGCGGATGGGGCGAGAGGGGGCTTAGATCCCACAGGGCTGCTGGATGCGGCTCTCCCGCTGGCAGGTGTCGGCACTTTTGCTTCCCTGCGCGGTGAGGACCGTGTTCTCCTCCCTCTCAGCTGACCTGGGCCGGTCCAAGGAACCTGAGCGCAGGTGGTGCACCTTTGCTGGGGCTCAGGTCCCAGCTGGCACGGGGCCTGTCCAGAGACACGCAGAAGCCTGTCTCCTGAGCATGCACGCACCCAGTGCCAGGCTCAGCCGCAGCCAAAGTGACAGAAGAAGAGGCATGTGTAGGGAGGCCCCCCTGCAACCGAATCCCCCCCTCCCCCGCGTGCGAGAGCACGGATTCCCCAGTAGAGCCCACTGGCAGGGCACTGAGGCCCGGAGCCACCTGCCATCAGCAGCGTAGTCCTGGGTGTCCCCGCAGCCCTCAGGAGCACCAGGGCCTGGGGCTTGATCGACCAGGCAGCTGCGCCTCGGCGAGAAGGGCTATCTGCTTCGCTTTGGAAATCTGGACAGTATCCCTGCGGCATTGGCCGCTACGGTAGCTTGGAACGGCAATGAGTAGGAACATCACCTGGTTGCGTGGCGTGCTCTGGCAGAGGGAAGTGTGCTTAAGATGATGGGTTCTCACTTTTTTTCCCCCCAAAACGGACGGTTACGACTCGAGTCAAGGCCCAAACAACCCATACGTCCGCTTTGGACGGTCACGATGGCCGCTTAGAATATACCCGGTCCATGGAACCCCTGGACCTGTAAGCCCACTTGACCGCAGTGCCTGCCTCAAGTGAGCAGAAATGATTTCCACGCAAGTGTCTCACCACCCAATAGGTAAGCAGTTTCGTTTTGCGTCCCCCGGCCCCAGAGCCGAGAGAAATGCTCGTTCGTTCGTCCGGTCCCAAAAAGGTGGGCGAGAGGAGAAAGGGCAGGCCGATTGCTCAGAGTCGTCGGGGTGCTCTGGGGCCCCTCTCGTCCCACCAAAGAAACGCAGAGAAAGAGAGGTCCTTGACAAGGGAGAGGGAAGACTCTGGGCCTGTGCTCTCCGGGAGACAGGCCTCTGCAGGCCTGGCCGGGAGCCCAGGCCGAAGCCCGCAGGTCACCGGTGGGAAAGGCCGGGGTTCCCCTGACACAAGGTGGAGGTGACGGCGATGGGAGACAGCATGTCTGTGACCATGGCTGTGGGAGAGACCTGCAGGGCAACGCCGGCCGGCCCTAGGTAGGCCCCCGCTTGAGGAGGCCTCGGGGACTTTGGTGGGCAAGGAAACCCCTCTTCAGACGGGTCTGGCTGGCAGCCTGGCCCAACCCAGACCCTTGGCCTGGGTCAGGTGAGCTATGGCATGGAGAGGGGGCTCTCCCAGCAGCCCCAGATCTGGCCCAGGGGTCCCTTCCCCCACAGCCCCTTCTGCAAGGGGCCCTGCCCCTCCCCCTGCCTTAGAACTCAGCCCTCTGCCCCCCAGCAAGTGTGAGGAAGGAACTATTCCTATCCTACAGTGGCCCCTAGCGGTGGAAGTTTTGCCTCTGACTTTGGGCAAGGGAGCCGCTCTCTTGTTCCTGGAGCTTCTTCTGTCTCTTGGCTTTTCGCCAGACAGACGGGAGGGAACAACTGTCCAGGACAGCATAGCAGAGCTTCTCTCCTGGCCCAGTCCCCACCCAGCAGGCTCCACCCACGTCGGCCACCCCTTCCGTCGCGTCCCCGTGGCCTCCTGGTGGCATTCGGTGTATACATTTTGGAAGCCCGCTTCCCCCAGCGCTGGAGGTTTTCCTGGCAGTGGACGCGCTGCCCGAAGGGCATCGGGTGGGTTTCGGCAGGATGCCTATTGGCCTCATCTGTCCCGGCACTGCCACCGGGGACCACTCCCGAGGGCAGAAAACGCCTCCCCGCCCCCTCCCCCAATCCCTCACCACCGTCTTCCCTCTCCCGGGCTTGGGCACCTCGCGCCAGTGGCCACCGTCTCCAGAGCAACCAGGAGGGGCGGGGTCGGGGCGAGTCTGCCGGGGGCGGGGTGAGTGGCGCCTGCGCGCCAGGGCGTCGGTGGGCGTGGCCGGCCCAGCGGGCCGGGGCGCCTGCGCTTTGGTCCCGGCTTTGCGGGCGTCAGAGAGCGGCGTACGGCGGCGCGGGAGGCCTGGCGCTTGCCCCTGCCCCTCCCCCACCCCTGCCCCGGGCGCCGTCCGGGCGCCCCGAAAGGAGGGGCTGAGGAGGGAGGCAGCGGATGGGGCGAGAGGGGGCTTAGATCCCACAGGGCTGCTGGATGCGGCTCTCCCGCTGGCAGGTGTCGGCACTTTTGCTTCCCTCCGCGGTGAGGACCGTGTTCTCCTCCCTCTCAGCTGACCTGGGCCGGTCCAAGGAACCTGAGCGCAGGTGGTGCACCTGCGCTGGGGCTCAGGTCCCAGCTGGCGCGGGGCCTGTCCAGAGACACGCAGAAGCCTGTCTCCTGTCTCCTGAGCATGCACGCACCCAGTGCCAGGCTCAGCCGCAGCCAAAGTGACAGAAGAAGAGGCATGTGTAGGGAGGCCCCCCTGCAACCGAATCCCCCCTCCCCCGCGTGCGAGAGCACGGATTCCCCAGTAGAGCCCACTGGCAGGGCACTGAGGGCCCGGAGCCACCTGCCATCAGCAGCGTAGTCCTGGGTGTCCCCGCAGCCCTCAGGAGCACCAGGGCCTGGGGCTTGATCGACCAGGCAGCTGCGCCTCGGCGAGAAGGGCTATCTGCTTCGCTTTGGAAATCTGGACAGTATCCCTGCGGCATTGGCCGCTACGGTAGCTTGGAACGGCAATCAGTAGGAACATCACCTGGTTGCGTGGCGTGCTCTGGCAGAGGGAAGTGTGCTTAAGATGATGGGTTCTCACTTTTTTCCCCCCAAAACGGACGGTTACGACTCGAGTCAAGGCCCAAACAACCCATACGTCCGCTTTGGACGGTCACGATGGCCGCTTAGAATATACCCGGTCCATGGAACCCCTGGACCTGTAAGCCCACTTGACCGCAGTGCCTGCCTCAAGTGAGCAGAAATGATTTCCACGCAAGTGTCTCACCACCCAATAGGTAAGCAGTTTCGTTTTGCGTCCCCCGGCCCCAGAGCCGAGAGAAATGCTCGTTCGTTCGTCCGGTCCCAAAAAGGTGGGCGAGAGGAGGAAAGGGCAGGCCGATTGCTCAGAGTCGTCGGGGTGCTCTGGGGCCCCTCTCGTCCCACCAAAGAAACGCAGAGAAAGAGAGGTCCTTGACAAGGGAGAGGGAAGACTCTGGGCCTGTGCTCTCCGGGAGACAGGCCTCTGCAGGCCTGGCCGGGAGCCCAGGCCGAAGCCCGCAGGTCACCGGTGGGAAAGGCCGGGGTTCCCCTGACACAAGGTGGAGGTGACGGCGATGGGAGACAGCATGTCTGTGACCATGGCCGTGGGAGAGACCTGCAGGGCAACGCCGGCCGGCCCTAGGTAGGCCCCCGCTTGAGGAGGCCTCGGGGACTTTGGTGGGCAAGGAAACCCCTCTTCAGACGGGTCTGGCTGGCAGCCTGGCCCAACCCAGACCCTTGGCCTGGGTCAGGTGAGCTATGGCATGGAGAGGGGGCTCTCCCAGCAGCCCCAGATCTGGCCCAGGGGTCCCTTCCCCCACAGCCCCTTCTGCAAGGGGCCCTGCCCCTCCCCCTGCCTTAGAACTCAGCCCTCTGCCCCCCAGCAAGTGTGAGGGAGGAACTATTCCTATCCTACAGTGGCCCCTAGCGGTGGAAGTTTTGCCTCTGACTTTGGGCAAGGGAGCCGCTCTCTTGTTCCTGGAGCTTCTTCTGTCTCTTGGCTTTTCGCCAGACAGACGGGAGGGAACAACTGTCCAGGACAGCATAGCAGAGCTTCTCTCCTGGCCCAGTCCCCACCCAGCAGGCTCCACCCACGTCGGCCACCCCTTCCGTCGCGTCCCCGTGGCCTCCTGGTGGCATTCGGTGTATACATTTTGGAAGCCCGCTTCCCCCAGCGCTGGAGGTTTTCCTGGCAGTGGACGCGCTGCCCGAAGGGCATCGGGTGGGTTTCGGCAGGATGCCTATTGGCCTCATCTGTCCCGGCACTGCCACCGGGGACCACTCCCGAGGGCAGAAAACGCCTCCCCGCCCCCTCCCCCAATCCCTCACCACCGTCTTCCCTCTCCCGGGCTTGGGCACCTCGCGCCAGTGGCCACCGTCTCCAGAGCAACCAGGAGGGGCGGGGTCGGGGCGAGTCTGCCGGGGGCGGGGTGAGTGCGCCTGCGCGCCAGGGCGGCGGTGGGCGTGGCCGGCCCAGCGGGCCGGGGCGCCTGCGCTTTGGTCCCGGCTTTGCGGGCGTCAGAGAGCGGTGTACGGCGGCGCGGGAGGCCTGGCGCTTGCCCCTGCCCCTCCCCCACCCCTGCCCCGGGCGCCGTCCGGGCGCCCCGAAAGGAGGGGCTGAGGAGGGAGGCAGCGGATGGGGCGAGAGGGGGCTTAGATCCCACAGGGCTGCTGGATGCGGCTCTCCCGCTGGCAGGTGTCGGCACTTTTGCTTCCCTCCGCGGTGAGGACCGTGTTCTCCTCCCTCTCAGCTGACCTGGGCCGGTCCAAGGAACCTGAGCGCAGGTGGTGCACCTGCGCTGGGGCTCAGGTCCCAGCTGGCACGGGGCCTGTCCAGAGACACGCAGAAGCCTGTCTCCTGAGCATGCACGCACCCAGTGCCAGGCTCAGCCGCAGCCAAAGTGACAGAAGAAGAGGCATGTGTAGGGAGGCCCCCCTGCAACCGAATCCCCCCTCCCCCACGTGCGAGAGCACGGATTCCCCAGTAGAGCCCACTGGCAGGGCACTGAGGCCCGGAGCCACCTGCCATCAGCAGCGTAGTCCTGGGTGTCCCCGCAGCCCTCAGGAGCACCAGGGCCTGGGGCTTGATCGACCAGGCAGCTGCGCCTCGGCGAGAAGGGCTATCTGCTTCGCTTTGGAAATCTGGACAGTATCCCTGCGGCATTGGCCGCTACGGTAGCTTGGAACGGCAATCAGTAGGAACATCACCTGGTTGCGTGGCGTGCTCTGGCAGAGGGAAGTGTGCTTAAGATGATGGGTTCTCACTTTTTTTCCCCCAAAACGGACGGTTACGACTCGAGTCAAGGCCCAAACAACCCATACGTCCGCTTTGGACGGTCACGATGGCCGCTTAGAATATACCCGGTCCATGGAACCCCTGGACCTGTAAGCCCACTTGACCGCAGTGCCTGCCTCAAGTGAGCAGAAATGATTTCCACGCAAGTGTCTCACCACCCAATAGGTAAGCAGTTTCGTTTTGCGTCCCCCGGCCCCAGAGCCGAGAGAAATGCTCGTTCGTTCGTCCGGTCCCAAAAAGGTGGGCGAGAGGAGAAAGGGCAGGCTGATTGCTCAGAGTCGTCGGGTGCTCTGGGGCCCCTCTCGTCCCACCAAAGAAACGCAGAGAAAGAGAGGTCCTTGACAAGGGAGAGGGAAGACTCTGGGCCTGTGCTCTCCGGGAGACAGGCCTCTGCAGGCCTGGCCGGGAGCCCAGGCCGAAGCCCGCAGGTCACCGGTGGGAAAGGCCGGTGTTCCCCTGACACAAGGTGGAGGTGACGGCGATGGGAGACAGCATGTCTGTGACCATGGCCGTGGGAGAGACCTGCAGGGCAACGCCGGCCGGCCCTAGGTAGGCCCCCGCTTGAGGAGGCCTCGGGGACTTTGGTGAGCAAGGAAACCCCTCTTCAGACGGGTCTGGCTGGCAGCCTGGCCCAACCCAGACCCTTGGCCTGGGTCAGGTGAGCTATGGCATGGAGAGGGGGCTCTCCCAGCAGCCCCAGATCTGGCCCAGGGGTCCCTTCCCCCACAGCCCCTTCTGCAAGGGGCCCTGCCCCTCCCCCTGCCTTAGAACTCAGCCCTCTGCCCCCCAGCAAGTGTGAGGAAGGAACTATTCCTATCCTACTGTGGCCCCTAGCGGTGGAAGTTTTGCCTCTGACTTTGGGCAAGGGAGCCGCTCTCTTGTTCCTGGAGCTTCTTCTGTCTCTTGGCTTTTCGCCAGACAGATGGGAGGGAACAACTGTCCAGGACAGCATAGCAGAGCTTCTCTCCTGGCCCAGTCCCCACCCAGCAGGCTCCACCCACGTCGGCCACCCCTTCCGTCGCGTCCCCGTGGCCTCCTGGTGGCATTCGGTGTATACATTTTGGAAGCCCGCTTCCCCCAGCGCTGGAGGTTTTCCTGGCAGTGGACGCGCTGCCCGAAGTGCATCGGGTGGGTTTCGGCAGGATGCCTATTGGCCTCATCTGTCCCGGCACTGCCACCGGGGGACCACTCCCGAGGGCAGAAAACGCCTCCCCGCCCCCTCCCCCAATCCCTCACCACCGTCTTCCCTCTCCCGGGCTTGGGCACCTCGCGCCAGTGGCCACCGTCTCCAGAGCAACCAGGAGGGGCGGGGTCGGGGCGAGTCTGCCGGGGGCGGGGTGAGTGGCGCCTGCGCGCCAGGGCGGCGGTGGGCGTGGCCGGCCCAGCGGGCCGGGGCGCCTGCGCTTTGGTCCCGGCTTTGCGGGCGTCAGAGAGCGGCGTACGGCGGCGCGGGAGGCCTGGAGCTTGTCCCTGCCCCTCCCCCACCCCTGCCCCGGGCGCCGTCCGGGCGCCCCGAAAGGAGGGGCTGAGGAGGGAGGCAGCGGATGGGGCGAGAGGGGGCTTAGATCCCACAGGGCTGCTGGATGCGGCTCTCCCGCTGGCAGGTGTCGGCACTTTTGCTTCCCTCCGCGGTGAGGACCGTGTTCTCCTCCCTCTCAGCTGACCTGGGCCGGTCCAAGGAACCTGAGCGCAGGTGGTGCACCTGCGCTGGGGCTCAGGTCCCAGCTGGCGCGGGGCCTGTCCAGAGACACGCAGAAGCCTGTCTCCTGAGCATGCACGCACCCAGTGCCAGGCTCAGCCGCAGCCAAAGTGACAGAAGAAGAGGCATGTGTAGGGAGGCCCCCCTGCAACCGAATCACCCCTCCCCCGCGTGCGAGAGCACGGATTCCCCAGTAGAGCCCACTGGCAGGGGCACTGAGGCCCGGAGCCACCTGCCATCAGCAGCGTAGTCCTGGGTGTCCCCCGCAGCCCTCAGGAGCACCAGGGCCTGGGGCTTGATCGACCAGGCAGCTGCGCCTCGGCGAGAAGGGCTATCTGCTTCGCTTTGGAAATCTGGACAGTATCCCTGCGGCATTGGCCGCTACGGTAGCTTGGAACGGCAATGAGTAGGAACATCACCTGGTTGCGTGGCGTGCTCTGGCAGAGGGAAGTGTGCTTAAGATGATGGGTTCTCACTTTTTTTCCCCCCAAAACGGACGGTTACGACTCGAGTCAAGGCCCAAACAACCCATACGTCCGCTTTGGACGGTCACGATGGCCGCTTAGAATATACCCGGTCCATGGAACCCCTGGACCTGTAAGCCCACTTGACCGCAGTGCCTGCCTCAAGTGAGCAGAAATGATTTCCACGCAAGTGTCTCACCACCCAATAGGTAAGCAGTTTCGTTTTGCGTCCCCCGGCCCCAGAGCCGAGAGAAATGCTCGTTCGTTCGTCCGGTCCCAAAAAGGTGGGCGAGAGGAGAAAGGGCAGGCTGATTGCTCAGAGTCGTCGGGGTGCTCTGGGGCCCCTCTCGTCCCACCAAAGAAACGCAGAGAAAGAGAGGTCCTTGACAAGGGAGAGGGAAGACTCTGGGCCTGTGCTCTCCGGGAGACAGGCCTCTGCAGGCCTGGCCGGGAGCCCAGGCCGAAGCCCGCAGGTCACCGGTGGGAAAGGCCGGGGTTCCCCTGACACAAGGTGGAGGTGACGGCGATGGGAGACAGCATGTCTGTGACCATGGCCGTGGGAGAGACCTGCAGGGCAACGCCGGCCGGCCCTAGGTAGGCCCCCGCTTGAGGAGGCCTCGGGGACTTTGGTGGGCAAGGAAACCCCTCTTCAGACGGGTCTGGCTGGCAACCTGGCCCAACCCAGACCCTTGGCCTGGGTCAGGTGAGCTATGGCATGGAGAGGGGGCTCTCCCAGCAGCCCCAGATCTGGCCCAGGGGTCCCTTCCCCCACAGCCCCTTCTGCAAGGGGCCCTGCCCCTCCCCCTGCCTTAGAACTCAGCCCTCTGCCCCCCAGCAAGTGTGAGGAAGGAACTATTCCTATCCTACTGTGGCCCCTAGCGGTGGAAGTTTTGCCTCTGACTTTGGGCAAGGGAGCCGCTCTCTTGTTCCTGGAGCTTCTTCTGTCTCTTGGCTTTTCGCCAGACAGACGGGAGGGAACAACTGTCCAGGACAGCATAGCAGAGCTTCTCTCCTGGCCCAGTCCCCACCCAGCAGGCTCCACCCACGTCGGCCACCCCTTCCGTCGCGTCCCCGTGGCCTCCTGGTGGCATTCGGTGTATACATTTTGGAAGCCCGCTTCCGCCAGCGCTGGAGGTTTTCCTGGCAGTGGACGCGCTGCCCGAAGTGCATCGGGTGGGTTTCGGCAGGATGCCTATTGGCCTCATCTGTCCCGGCACTGCCACCGGGGACCACTCCCGAGGGCAGAAAACGCCTCCCCGCCCCCTCCCCCAATCCCTCACCACCGTCTTCCCTCTCCCGGGCTTGGGCACCTCGCGCCAGTGGCCACCGTCTCCAGAGCACCCAGGAGGGGCGGGGTCGGGGCGAGTCTGCCGGGGGCGGGGTGAGTGGCGCCTGCGCGCCAGGGCGGCGGTGGGCGTGGCCGGCCCAGCGGGCCGGGGCGCCTGCGCTTTGGTCCCGGCTTTGCGGGCGTCAGAGAGCGGCGTACGGCGGCGCGGGAGGCCTGGCGCTTGCCCCTGCCCCTCCCCCACCCCTGCCCCGGGCGCCGTCCGGGCGCCCCGAAAGGAGGGGCTGAGGAGGGAGGCAGCGGATGGGGCGAGAGGGGGCTTAGATCCCACAGGGCTGCTGGATGCGGCTCTCCCGCTGGCAGGTGTCGGCACTTTTGCTTCCCTCCGCGGTGAGGACCGTGTTCTCCTCCCTCTCAGCTGACCTGGGCCGGTCCAAGGAACCTGAGCGCAGGTGGTGCACCTGCGCTGGGGCTCAGGTCCCAGCTGGCGCGGGGCCTGTCCAGAGACACGCAGAAGCCTGTCTCCTGAGCATGCACGCACCCAGTGCCAGGCTCAGCCGCAGCCAAAGTGACAGAAGAAGAGGCATGTGTAGGGAGGCCCCCCTGCAACCGAATCCCCCCTCCCCCGCGTGCGAGAGCACGGATTCCCCAGTAGAGCCCACTGGCAGGGGCACTGAGGCCCGGAGCCACCTGCCATCAGCAGCGTAGTCCTGGGTGTCCCCGCAGCCCTCAGGAGCACCAGGGCCTGGGGCTTGATCGACCAGGCAGCTGCGCCTCGGCGAGAAGGGCTATCTGCTTCGCTTTGGAAATCTGGACAGTATCCCTGCGGCATTGGCCGCTACGGTAGCTTGGAACGGTAATCAGTAGGAACATCACCTGGTTGCGTGGCGTGCTCTGGCAGAGGGAAGTGTGCTTAAGATGATGGGTTCTCACTTTTTTTCCCCCCAAAACGGACGGTTACGACTCGAGTCAAGGCCCAAACAACCCATACGTCCGCTTTGGACGGTCACGATGGCCGCTTAGAATATACCCGGTCCATGGAACCCCTGGACCTGTAAGCCCACTTGACCGCAGTGCCTGCCTCAAGTGAGCAGAAATGATTTCCACGCAAGTGTCTCACCACCCAATAGGTAAGCAGTTTCGTTTTGCGTCCCCCGGCCCCAGAGCCGAGAGAAATGCTCGTTCGTTCGTCCGGTCCCAAAAAGGTGGGCGAGAGGAGAAAGGGCAGGCTGATTGCTCAGAGTCGTCGGGGTGCTCTGGGGCCCCTCTCGTCCCACCAAAGAAACGCAGAGAAAGAGAGGTCCTTGACAAGGGAGAGGGAAGACTCTGGGCCTGTGCTCTCCGGGAGACAGGCCTCTGCAGGCCTGGCCGGGAGCCCAGGCCGAAGCCCGCAGGTCACCGGTGGGAAAGGCCGGGGTTCCCCTGACACAAGGTGGAGGTGACGGCGATGGGAGACAGCATGTCTGTGACCATGGCCGTGGGAGAGACCTGCAGGGCAACGCCGGCCGGCCCTAGGTAGGCCCCCGCTTGAGGAGGCCTCGGGGACTTTGGTGGGCAAGGAAACCCCTCTTCAGACGGGTCTGGCTGGCAGCCTGGCCCAACCCAGACCCTTGGCCTGGGTCAGGTGAGCTATGGCATGGAGAGGGGGCTCTCCCAGCAGCCCCAGATCTGGCCCAGGGGTCCCTTCCCCCACAGCCCCTTCTGCAAGGGGCCCTGCCCCTCCCCCTGCCTTAGAACTCAGCCCTCTGCCCCCCAGCAAGTGTGAGGAAGGAACTATTCCTATCCTACAGTGGCCCCTAGCGGTGGAAGTTTTGCATCTGACTTTGGGCAAGGGAGCCGCTCTCTTGTTCCTGGAGCTTCTTCTGTCTCTTGGCTTTTCGCCAGACAGACGGGAGGGAACAACTGTCCAGGACAGCATAGCAGAGCTTCTCTCCTGGCCCAGTCCCCACCCAGCAGGCTCCACCCACGTCGGCCACCCCTTCCGTCGCGTCCCCGTGGCCTCCTGGTGGCATTCGGTGTATACATTTTGGAAGCCCGCTTCCCCCAGCGCTGGAGGTTTTCCTGGCAGTGGACGTGCTGCCCGAAGTGCATCGGGTGGGTTTCGGCAGGATGCCTATTGGCCTCATCTGTCCCGGCACTGCCACCGGGGACCACTCCCGAGGGCAGAAAACGCCTCCCCGCCCCCTCCCCCAATCCCTCACCACCGTCTTCCCTCTCCCGGGCTTGGGCACCTCGCGCCAGTGGCCACCGTCTCCAGAGCAACCAGGAGGGGCGGGGTCGGGGCGAGTCTGCCGGGGGCGGGGTGAGTGGCGCCTGCGCGCCAGGGCGGCGGTGGGCGTGGCCGGCCCAGCGGCCGGGGCGCCTGCGCTTTGGTCCCGGCTTTGCGGGCGTCAGAGAGCGGTGTACGGCGGCGCGGGAGGCCTGGCGCTTGCCCCTGCCCCTCCCCCACCCCTGCCCCGGGCGCCGTCCGGGTGCCCCGAAAGGAGGGGCTGAGGAGGGAGGCAGCGGATGGGGCGAGAGGGGGCTTAGATCCCACAGGGCTGCTGGATGCGGCTCTCCCGCTGGCAGGTGTCGGCACTTTTGCTTCCCTCCGCGGTGAGGACCGTGTTCTCCTCCCTCTCAGCTGACCTGGGCCGGTCCAAGGAACCTGAGCGCAGGTGGTGCACCTGCGCTGGGGCTCAGGTCCCAGCTGGCGCGGGGCCTGTCCAGAGACACGCAGAAGCCTGTCTCCTGAGCATGCACGCACCCAGTGCCAGGCTCAGCCGCAGCCAAAGTGACAGAAGAAGAGGCATGTGTAGGGAGGCCCCCCTGCAACCGAATCCCCCCTCCCCCGCGTGCGAGAGCACGGATTCCCCAGTAGAGCCCACTGGCAGGGGCACTGAGGCCCGGAGCCACCTGCCATCAGCAGCGTAGTCCTGGGTGTCCCCGCAGCCCTCAGGAGCACCAGGGCCTGGGGCTTGATCGACCAGGCAGCTGCGCCTCGGCGAGAAGGGCTATCTGCTTCGCTTTGGAAATCTGGACAGTATCCCTGCGGCATTGGCCGCTACGGTAGCTTGGAACGGCAATGAGTAGGAACATCACCTGGTTGCGTGGCGTGCTCTGGCAGAGGGAAGTGTGCTTAAGATGATGGGTTCTCACTTTTTTTCCCCCCAAAACGGACGGTTACGACTCGAGTCAAGGCCCAAACAACCCATACGTCCGCTTTGGACGGTCACGATGGCCGCTTAGAATATACCCGGTCCATGGAACCCCTGGACCTGTAAGCCCACTTGACCGCAGTGCCTGCCTCAAGTGAGCAGAAATGATTTCCACGCAAGTGTCTCACCACCCAATAGGTAAGCAGTTTCGTTTTGCATCCCCCGGCCCCAGAGCCGAGAGAAATGCTCGTTCGTTCGTCCGGTCCCAAAAAGGTGGGCGAGAGGAGAAAGGGCAGGCTGATTGCTCAGAGTCGTCGGGGTGCTCTGGGGCCCCTCTCGTCCCACCAAAGAAACGCAGAGAAAGAGAGGTCCTTGACAAGGGAGAGGGAAGACTCTGGGCCTGTGCTCTCCGGGAGACAGGCCTCTGCAGGCCTGGCCGGGAGCCCAGGCCGAAGCCCGCAGGTCACCGGTGGGAAAGGCCGGGGTTCCCCTGACACAAGGTGGAGGTGACGGCGATGGGAGACAGCATGTCTGTGACCATGGCCGTGGGAGAGACCTGCAGGGCAACGCCGGCCGGCCCTAGGTAGGCCCCCGCTTGAGGAGGCCTCGGGGACTTTGGTGGGCAAGGAAACCCCTCTTCAGACGGGTCTGGCTGGCAGCCTGGCCCAACCCAGACCCTTGGCCTGGGTCAGGTGAGCTATGGCATGGAGAGGGGGCTCTCCCAGCAGCCCCAGATCTGGCCCAGGGGTCCCTTCCCCCACAGCCCCTTCTGCAAGGGGCCCTGCCCCTCCCCCTGCCTTAGAACTCAGCCCTCTGCCCCCCAGCAAGTGTGAGGGAGGAACTATTCCTATCCTACAGTGGCCCCTAGCGGTGGAAGTTTTGCCTCTGACTTTGGGCAAGGGAGCCGCTCTCTTGTTCCTGGAGCTTCTTCTGTCTCTTGGCTTTTCGCCAGACAGACGGGAGGGAACAACTGTCCAGGACAGCATAGCAGAGCTTCTCTCCTGGCCCAGTCCCCACCCAGCAGGCTCCACCCACGTCGGCCACCCCTTCCGTCGCGTCCCCGTGGCCTCCTGGTGGCATTCGGTGTATACATTTTGGAAGCCCGCTTCCCCCAGCGCTGGAGGTTTTCCTGGCAGTGGACGCGCTGCCCGAAGGGCATCGGGTGGGTTTCGGCAGGATGCCTATTGGCCTCATCTGTCCCGGCACTGCCACCGGGGACCACTCCCGAGGGCAGAAAACGCCTCCCCGCCCCCTCCCCCAATCCCTCACCACCGTCTTCCCTCTCCCGGGCTTGGGCACCTCGCGCCAGTGGCCACCGTCTCCAGAGCAACCAGGAGGGGCGGAGTCGGGGCGAGTCTGCCGGGGGCGGGGTGAGTGGCGCCTGCGCGCCAGGGCGGCGGTGGGCGTGGCCGGCCCAGCGGGCCGGGGCGCCTGCGCTTTGGTCCCGGCTTTGCGGGCGTCAGAGAGCGGTGTACGGCGGCGCGGGAGGCCTGGCGCTTGCCCCTGCCCCTCCCCCACCCCTGCCCCGGTGGCCGTCCGGGCGCCCCAAAAGGAGGGGCTGAGGAGGGAGGCAGCGGATGGGGCGAGAGGGGGCTTAGATCCCACAGGGCTGCTGGATGCGGCTCTCCCGCTGGCAGGTGTCGGCACTTTTGCTTCCCTCCGCGGTGAGGACCGTGTTCTCCTCCCTCTCAGCTGACCTGGGCCGGTCCAAGGAACCTGAGCGCAGGTGGTGCACCTGCGCTGGGGCTCAGGTCCCCGCTGGCACGGGGCCTGTCCAGAGACACGCAGAAGCCTGTCTCCTGAGCATGCACGCACCCAGTGCCAGGCTCAGCCGCAGCCAAAGTGACAGAAGAAGAGGCATGTGTAGGGAGGCCCCCCTGCAACCGCATCCCCCCTCCCCCGCGTGCGAGAGCACGGATTCCCCAGTAGAGCCCACTGGCAGGGCACTGAGGCCCGGAGCCACCTGCCATCAGCAGCGTAGTCCTGGGTGTCCCCGCAGCCCTCAGGAGCACCAGGGCCTGGGGCTTGATCGACCAGGCAGCTGCGCCTCGGCGAGAAGGGCTATCTGCTTCGCTTTGGAAATCTGGACAGTATCCCTGCGGCATTGGCCGCTACGGTAGCTTGGAACGGCAATCAGTA